>NC_090135.1:7743745-8050342 GCF_040581485.1 Linepithema humile
AAGAAGAATCTAACGGCCGATGATATCGCGGTTAGCTCGTGCCCGCGTTATTATATCATAACGCGGAGGTCGACAACGGTACCGCGGTACGATTAACATTATGTAATACGCGCGTTTTGTACGGGGCGGCTATTACACGCGGCTCACGTTGCACAATGCAGCTCGATCCTCGGCGCGTCAGTAATGAAAGTACTATTTTCCAATCGAAACGAGTCCCGGCACTCGAGCTCTCCCCGCGCTTGCTCGGAGAACGTCGTAACGTCGTTGTCGACGTCGACGCCGCGCTGCTGCCGTTATCATTCCCAGCGTCTGTCCTTGACATCCTTCTGCATTCCTTCTCTCGCTCCTCAATAATCCCCTTTTGCGCGCGAATTAACGAACCTCGACCGGCAATTCGCGAACTGGCCAGTAATCCTTTCAGCGAATTGTCGCAATTCGTTCTTTAATCGTCACGAAATCGGTCGAAGCCATCGTTACTTGTAGAAGGAACACAGATATTGACGCGATAGAGAGACGAGAAAACAAATGTTCGCTGAATACTCACGCGAGGCAAAGCTCAAGAAATTTAAATTCCTATTAACGCTACTAGATTTTACATAATAAGTTCTTTTGTAAGAAATAACTACACTTCGCAATCGTGAGATATTGCTACCATTGCTACCATCGCCTTCGACTCGATTAATTAAGACTATTGATTAATCGAAAGTCTGACGTATGATAAAAATATATTTTTTGCCTCGAGTAATGACTTGTTGCAGGAAGAGAAGATACAAGGAACAATATGTTACACCTGACATTTAACACTCTTTTTCTCCGGATATTTACGAACAACATTATCTTTATACGGTTTAACCGTACCAATGAATACCTATTTTTCCGGTAATTATTTTGTACATCAAACGGAGCGAGAATTTTAGGTCCGAAAAAAGATTATGGTTGGGGAAATCTTCCTTTCTCCGAGAAATTGGGTGATGTTTTCAACGACAAAGAAAAAGAAAGATGCGTGAATAGGTGTTTCTATTTGGAACCGAAAGGAAGAAAAGAAAGTAGGCGTCGAAAAGATACGATCTAGGGGTTGAAACATGTGGCATACCTATCCTGCCCTTGTACCTGAATTCTAGCCGATACCGTTAGAAACGTCACGTCAATTCTCAAAGAATGGATAACCTAGTTTCTTGCGCTCTCTTATGTGTGTGTTTAACGGTACATCCCGGTTCCGATTTTACGCCCTAATGAGAGGGGAAGGGTTGCCACCCCCGTGAGAAAGAATTTACCCAACCATTGTGAAGCCTTTTAAAACAAGCGCCCACTCAGGTACCTTTCCCGTCCCGTCTCTTGTTCTCATCTTCACACAGTCCTCCATAAAACATTGTTGCAGGAATGTGGATCTGATTAAACGTTAGTCTCTTCCACTTTGTGTTTGTAATGTTTAACATGTCAATCTTGAAAGATACATGAGAAAGCGATTTCTGATACAAACTTGTGAAGTTTATTTGAGGAATTAATTCGGGTCATTGCTTCCAATATTTTACAAATCGAGCATGCAAGTTTGTGCATCTTTAAATTAATCATTCTATATAAACAATATTATTCTTTCCGATATTGATATTTTTTGAAAACTAAACTTTCCAAAGAAAAATTGAAATCTTTAAAAGTAGTTCTATTTTGCCCTGAACTTACGTCAGCGAAAAATTGAAAGTGTCTACTTTATTTTCTACTTTAATTTTACGTATTTCCTTGCATCGTTTGTCGTTTCTTCGTAACGTCACGGAAGAGTTATTTATTGTATCCTATTTATTCTTCTTACTCCCTTTTGACGGGTTTTTATCTGCTGAAGGAAGTAGGCGTACGCACTTTGGATATACACTCGTTTCTCGCAGAAACGACTCTGCAGAATAATGGAGAACGCTCGCTCCTTGACGGGGACCATTCAATCGGGAAAATGGGTCATAGTCAGCGCGTCGTTTCCTCCTTTTTGAATGGGGAAAGAGAGCGTTGTAGCGACGGCATCAAACCAAATATAGATCGCGATTCGTCGATCGCGAGCTCTAACTCTCGAATTTTAAAATATCATCATCTAAACCAAATATTGCAGATGATGCAAAAATATTCGAACTAATACAAACAGTAATTTTACGTTGAAAAAGAATCCATATTAAATTTTTACAATAGCGGTGTGTGTGCCAAGAAAACGTATAATAAATTTAAAGGATGTTCTTTTTAGACGATTCGAAGCGATGCGAAACAGAAGAATTAGAACAGTATTAGTAAAGATAATAAAAGATTAGTAAAGATAAAAAATAAATTAATTAACAAGATAAATGACATAAACATAAAAAGAAGAGACAATATCGACATGTTCGATAACCAGGTTTGTTTCGGGCGAAACACCCACACATATTTACGTGCATACGCACGCGCACTGTCCGGGGCACTTTCGATTTCGTTGGCGGAGGAGGAAGTGGGTCGCGCACAAGCACGCGCGGCATGTCGTTTCCGCTATCGAAACTTCCGGCTTTGGTAATCCGTTAATGTGAGAGACGTCAGTGCCATAAATTAGCGTCTTATACCGGCAAATTGTGCAGGCGAGGCAGCCAACGAATTAGTATCATTAATTTGACAGACTTATCAATCGGTCAATTTGTCACTTTTTTGATATTGTTTTTTAAACGTTATGAATAAAATTGAACTATCTCTTACAGTTTAAAAAACACGAGCCAACGAAGATTCAAAAGAATTGTACAACTTTTACATTCCACATTTTACTTTTGCAAATTGGAAATGGAGCATTAAACTAACGTCAAAGTAGCACTTTGAGATAGTTACTTTTGACGTAAGTTTGATTTCAATTTTTTATAGTGGATACGCTAGTTTCATAGACATTTCTCTGGTTCTGACGATATTCTTGCAAATGTTGAATCGACGCCGCCCGCGTAAATCAACACGCTTATAACGCTTTAACGACCTCGATTAGCATCAGATTGCATTTATCGATATCGATCGCACGCTCTTGTATGGTATAACTTACTTTTGTTCTTATGTATGTCGTAAACGTCACACTTGTTTCCTGTTATTGTAATATCACGTATCATTTTTGCGCATATTTTTATATTTATATTTATTGCAACGCATTATAGGTAAGTTGCACGATTAGTTTAATTCTTTTAATTCTATAATTTTTATTTTTTGTGTCATGTTATTGTATTTAATCGTAGTTTTTAATTTTTTATGCATAAATCTATTACTATAAGTATTACTAGAAATTTTCTCGAGTTTCTTTAAGTAAGTGACAAAAAAGTACGCATATAAATCCAAAAAAAAAAAAAGAGAATAATATACGAAACATCGATTGTGCTTAATGAAGCAGTTGGATGTTATGTGAAATATTTTTGCAAATTTAGTTTGTTTCGCTAAATGAAAGGTGTGACTTATACTTGTGTTTAGTGGTTCATTTAACTTTACATGGCAAAGATTAGGCAAATCGGCCAGTATGTCGAACTTGGTTCGTCAATACACAAAGCGATAAACGATCGGTAAATTACGTAATGACGTTTGCCGACATCCGAGAATTGTCGTGTGATTAACCGCGCGCTGACGATAGCACGCGGAAATGCGAGGTGATCGATTCTGCTTTAATCGCGGTCTACTATATATTCTGTATGTAAATGCATTTATATAGCATGCAGCATATATAGTAGATCGTGATTATGCTTTATCGTGAACATACATAATCAGGAAATAAGCTTTCATGTGATGAAATAATGCTTTCTCAAGAATAAAATAGTTAAATAATTACGCGCGAATAATTAAATGTATATATAGTATATTTATATTGTATTTCTGTTTCATAAAATGATAAAAAATGCAAAATCAATAGAATCTATAAAATAATGAAAAGTTATTAATAATTAGAAATAATTTAAAAAAATATTTAACGCGAATAAATTGCTCAAATACACAAAGCGAAATTTTTAATAGATTGCAATAATTTGGTGATATTAATTAAATTCGTAGTTACTTTTGTAAAGTAACTTTTAATATTATTTTAATATTAAATTTGAAATATAAAATAAGTAAAATATAAAAGCTGATAATATGAATATATTACTGAAATAATAAATTTTATTAATTTTTGTATTCTATTTTACAAAATGTTTCACCATAAATACGTGCGATTGAACAAGTGCATCTGCTATACGCTTTGTACGCATCAATGTACCGTGTATGCATTTCTCGTACAACTATGACAACATGCTCTGTTAACACCAAATGGCAGTTTACTCCCAACTGTGGAACACTTGGCAATATCATCACACAATAACATTAAAATATCTGTATTAAAATATCTTTTATTTAGCTCGTGTTTATAGCGCGTTATTTAGCGACAATTTTACAATTCTTTAATGTTTATTATAGTAAACTGAATTAATGAAAGGAAGGACTTAATGAGAATAAATTAACGAAAAAAAGGAAACTAGCGAAATACATATCAACAAATTTTTTTTATTCTAATAAATTAAATTTGCAATATAAAAGACTAAATTAGCGAAATTTGTATCAGAGTTGTAGCAACAAGAATCACATGACGATAAATATTTTCCGTCGATAGTCAATCGACAACCGCGTGTGTATTCAATGGCGATTGATCAGTATCATAACACATGGAGACTTTTTCTTTAGTTTTCACATGATCGTCAAAGTAAAAGGCGGCGAATCGAAATTTCAACGTTGCCAGAACGTGCAAAATAACGTGTTCGCTTTTTTCCGACACGATGTCACATATATTTTTGCTCATATACACGAGTACATTTATATTTGTGTACACGTAGCAACCGTCACTTCTGTCGCGCACGGGTATACGGCGCCCGACAGCATGCCAGAGGCACGTGATGTCACATAGAAAGAGAGAGTCGTTACCGTTATGCAATGTCGGCCACTGCGTACCGGGACACACGCGTATGCGTATGCATGCGCGAGAAAGTTGCGTGGCCCGGCCAAACGCTGACCTTATGTATTGCTCGCGCACTTGTATACGCATTTGACACTTATGTATGCGTATGCATGTACGTGAGATATTTATAGATCGTTTTGTTGCCATTTCGCGCAGTGTTTAGATGCGAGGAAAAATTAGCAGCGGATAATTTCGAACGACTCTTAATTGCAAGAATATTTTAGGATTTTTGAGAGAGTGTCAGATTGATATTTTTAAATTCTAAAAAGGATTTATAAGTCTCTAATACTTTAATCTTTTAAATGTTGCATGTATTATTTAAAAAGCAGTTTATAGAATTTTCGCAAAACGTGTATCTATTTAGGTTCTTAAGGTCAATGAATTCAAATCTTTTGAATCTAAAAATTTTTAATTTTAATATAATAAACAAATCAATATACCAGATACAAATATGAAAAATAATTCTCTTTTTATCAACTTTGAATTAAAAAATTTACATCTTAATTTTTTAATTAAAGATTCTTAAATCATTAAAATTTTATACAAAATTTAATGTTCGAATTTTTAATGGTTATATATTTAGAATTCGAAATTCCAATTGCGCAGAATTCAGCATCTAAAAATTCCCGAGTATACATGTTTTATGAAAATCTAATTATTTGTGCTTATTGCAAACGGTTTGTTGTGGTGATTAAAGCGCGGTGCATATAACTTAACGATCGGAGCAAGTGGTGCTCGTGCGAGCAAGCGAAACGAATCTTTTAGAAACTATGAAAACCAGGACGTGGTAATGGTGATTACGGTGAAACCTTGCCAACATGTCGATACACCGGAAGTCGGCTTCTGATACGGGAGAAATGAGAAGGAAGCGTCGCGCAGAAGGTGAAAACGCTGTGAAAATCTCAATTGAAAATGCTCTCGGTTAATGCAGTTTGAAATTTACCCTGTGTGCTGCAGCCGAAGGCGAGTCAAGGTCAAGAAAGCTTACATCACTCTCGCAATGAGCAAGTTTCCGGTGGGCAGGCGAAACTTATCTTCCGCTCGTGATTGTGTTGACAATTTGGGAGAAGTCACGAGCATTACACGCGTTTCAATTTACTCAATAATCGGTAAAATCTTCAAAATCGAAGAAAATACCGCATTTGACAACAAATGTTGCTAATGAAAATGATCTGGGGAAGTCAATTTGGGATTTTAAGAAATATAATAAACAACATTATTATTAGAATAAAGATAAATAGCCGACTTTTACACATTAAAAATATTTTTCTATATTTTATATTTTGAACTTTCAATATAATCTTGTGTGGAGTTTATAGAAAGTGCAGAGTATACTTCGGCATATTGTTTTTGTTGACATCCGTCTCTATATTATTATTTATTATATTGTATATTTCCTCCTCTTTGATTGGGAAATACCCAAACATTTTCCGTTTCGCGCATGGCGCTGAACACAGGCGTGATTTCAATCTACGTGATCATATTTATTAATTCAATTCACGAATCCGCAGTGACGTTAGCAGTCACCATCAATTCATATCCGTGACGTAAACGTGTTTCTGTGTAAACGCTTTTATCGCAATAATTAATTTTCATCTTGTCTCATAATAATGACAATGCGATATTTTTCAGCGATGAAATTTAGCAAAATAAATTCTCTTGTTTATTGGAGTAAATATTTATGACAGAAGAGTTTATTTTGCTGGATTAATTTCTGCAAACAGAAAATACTTTTAGCTCATCGTAGCTTCGAAACGACACATGACGAAAGACTCGCACCGTTGCGTAATTCCCATCGACTTTCCGAAAGCGACAAGACAAACGCGTAGGATTGCCCGCGAGCTCGAGAAAATTCGAGGACGAAGACGATCGTGAGAAAAACCCTTGCGCCGCCTTTTCGATCAGATCGAATCAAATCGATTAAAACCCGCTCATTGATCGCACCAGTCGGCATTTTTCATAGCGGATTTGTCGGATTCGCTGCCGCGAGAAATTGCTTAATGAAGCCGTCGCGGCTCGGCACCGCCTGAAAGGAAGGTAGAAACGTTGCAGTGGGTCAAGGAGAGACGCCGGCTTTCACTTCCTCTCGGCAGTCAGCGCAAACTCCTCGAGAACGCCTCCCGAGCCGCAGCCTTTTTTCCTTCCTTTTCTGTCGTTCTTCTTTTCGCGAGAGTATTTATCCGTCTATGATTACGCTTAATTATTTCGACCGATGAGATGTGTTCTTAAACTTAAGTGGACACTAAATTGTAATGGGAACTATGATATGCAATTTATCTTGAAGTATTATTTTTTTGTTTACTAATGAGGATGCTATAACGAGCTCGAAAATTGCCTTTAATAAAAAATTTATATGAAGTGCGCCGCAATAGATAAAACTTAATGCCATTGTTTCTGAGCTAATAATTTATCACCTTTATTTTTGCTTTATAAAATCTCGATGCTTTAGGCTTCACAAATTTGTTGTAGTGACGTCTATTTTACGGCGCTACGGCGAAAGTCGAATCAATATTTTTCAGATTCACTTGGCCTTCGACTGTGACATAATTCTACGTTTAATAAGTAGAATGAATTAGAGAAAAAAAATATTTGCAACCTTAACACAAATTTAACATGTCCAAATTTTTAATACTTATTAGGATTTCCTTTTCAAAACTTACACAAAAATCCGATGACTGGCAGAAAAATAATCGATGTTTATATTCTATGTTTATATTATTTTATGCTAATTAGCCACTATTTTTGATTTACTAGTATTAACGATGCATCTCATTATCTGTTACAGTGGACACCAGGGAAGTTCAACCGCACGACACGGGTGAGAAAGAACAGCTGGGCCTTGTGAATGTGAAAGTGGAGCCGGGGTCCACCAGCGCGACGACCACCAGTACGGGGACCCGTCTGCTCCACGGCATCCTCTCCCAGCATCCCCAGCAGCATAACCTGGGGTTGCAGAACGGATATGGCCGACACTTAGCCGGCCATGCTCAGATGGGCCAACCGCCTTACACCACTGCCGCTATCGCCACGACGAGTACGCCAGGTAAGGTCATAGAGACCTTTCAGGAACGCTTTTATGAGATTTTATTGCCGCCGTCACGGCGCATTGTTCGCACAATCGCGGATTTTAATAGAGTTTCAGTATAAACTGCGATATAATTTAAAATAATATAAAATAGCGAAACGGAGAGTAGAATTAGACTGGAAAATTCGAAAAATGTTAATATTTGTAAGTGTATAAAACAAGGCGCCAATTTCCGTTAATTGAATCGTGGTGCGACAGCTCTTGTAAATGGTTCGTTACCGGAATGACAATTGCAGGTTGATGCAATTCAACGTTTCATCGACCGATTGCATCGTCGATTGCTCGCGCTAGTCGACTGGAGAATAGAACAATCGAGGAGTAAGAAAAATCTTTCAGCGCGAATTTTCTTAGAAATAATCACAATCGTAGCGCAAAATTAAAAATAAATGATAAAATATTTCTCGCGATTATGGTTTGAAATTTCAATGGGTCAGAATTGATTTCACAAAGTTGCATTGCGCAATAATAAAACTGCATATCGGTAACAAACCGGTTGCATATTCGGCAGGAATTTGGGCAGATCTTAAAATATTCGACTCCGATGCTTGCATGAAGCAGCACAGGTATGATTGCCTTACGTAACACGGAGACGATGACAACGACGACAACTTGGACGACTCCGACGACGACGATTCTTTGGAGAGGATGCGAGAATAAGAGAGAAAGAGAGCAATGACTCTGTGCAGAACCCTTTGGGGTCCGTCTGAGACGGTTAGTCGCGCAGCGAGGGAGAAAAGGAGAGGAGAGGGACCGTGGGAAGAGCGAGTAATATGCATACCCAATGACCGGATGACCTTCGCTCGTTGCATAAAGATGCCTTTAATTGATGGCGCGCGCGAAAACACGTTCGGCACGATACGCTCGATGAAGTCGAGCGAGCGAACGAACGAGCGAGCTAGCTGGTCCACCTCGATGGGCCACCTAATTTGTTTAAAGCGGCAGACGACAGCGACGTGCAGCTTCAATTTAGGATCTGGCAGAAAGCCGAACCGGTCGATCATTAATTTGTTACGTCTATGTAATATCGAAGTGAATCAGCGATTCGATAGTTGCCGCGTATTTGAAGAGTATAAAGTATTTACTAAAGCTAATATCATAGTTATTCCAGCTATTGGTATATTAACGGCTTTAGAAGCGAGAAATTATCTCGATACTTTTGTGATAATCTACTTTTCAAAAAAACTATAATTTTTCGAAAGAGACAAAAAGTTAAACTTAAAAAAAATAGATAAGAATTCCATAGACGTCGCAAAAATTAAATTATTGCGGAGGCAAAAAACAAAACTCTTACAGCCGTTTGTTTTAGTAATATTTATTTATTTCGAAATAATGTATATCATAAATAGTGTGCATTATAAAAAATAGATAAGAATTCCATAGACGTCGCAAAAATTAAATTATTGCGGAGGCAAAAAACAAAACTCTTACAGCCGTTTGTTTTAGTAATATTTATTTATTTCGAAATAACGTATATCATAAATAGTGTGCATTATAAAAAATAGATAAGAATTCCATAGACGTCGCAAAAATTAAATTATTGCGGAGGCAAAAAACAAAAATCTTACAGCCGTTTGTTTTAGTAATATTTATTTATTTCGAAATAACGTATATCATAAATAGTGTGCACTATATATTCTTCCAAATAATATCTTGAAAGAAATAATTTTGAGAGGACGATACTTATAATTCTTTTTTCTCCGCACAGTTCTTTTTATTTTTATCGCGCTCTTTTGAACGGAACGGAATCAGACGAGTAATTAGCAACGGCGTCGCGTTTTATCGCTAGCCGTAAACTCTGCTGGTTATTTATCACAGAGGATGCGTCTTCTCCCTTTGTTGCATGGCGTCGTCGATTGGGAACAGGAAGCGGATCACTGCCAGCGAGCCCAGCGGATAGCGGAGTCAGCGACGTTGAGTCTAGTACATCCTCTGGTGGCAACGAAGATGCGAATCTCTTACTAAAAGCCAGGCTCAATCCTAATTCATCCCTCCAGCCAGGTCTGGCATCTCATCATTCTCATTTGTCGTCGGGTGAGCTTATCTTTATTTCTAGTGCAATTATCGATAATACACACGAAACAAAACGTCTTAAATAATTCGAGATCGAAATTTCCTTACACACAATAATCACTTTTACAAAAAAATTTTTATTTACATTTATCAATTTCAAAAAACATTGTCGTCATCGAAAAAGAATCGCGATTTAAATCTGGCTTCCTATTTTTGATTATTGAGCAGTTATCGTTCAAGGAAGTTAAATGAAAGTCAAAATGGAAGTCAAAAATTTGTATACATTTAAATTATATTTACGTCGAACTAAATTCTTTTAATATTATGTTGTGGGAATTTAATGGATTAAAATTTCAAACGGGAAACAAAAATGTACGATCTTCGATGCTGAATCGCGACATTTCGAGACGGCACTTTTTCATTGAATGCCTCCTATTGATTGTTCCATAGCAGCGCTCGGCAGGTCGACCTGCCACAGCCCCGGCGTGTACGCGTCCACGGCGAGCTTTTTGCCGCCCTCCTATCATCCTCATCAGCATCATCCCTCCCAGTATCATCCGCATCGGGGAAGCTCGCCGCATCATCAGCACAGCAACCACACCATGGGTCCGACGATGGGACCGCCTCACCATCACCATCATCATCAAACGCAGAGTCTCCAGCATTTGCATTACCGTCAGCCACCCACACGTAAGTGCAAATTATATGAATTTTTATTTATCGCGAAGATATCGTTAATATAATTAGCGATTTCTACATCAATACTATTTTACATGATTACGAGCAACAAAGAATTACAGTAACAACGTTTGGCTAACGTTGAATAATACTTTGTTGAAATTCTTCATCGAAATGAAGTCTGAGAAATCAACATAGAATAATAACGCGCACGTATATTTTAGATAATTCTTATGGATTACTCTTTGTCTGGAAGAAGCGAATAGCGATCAAAGTATATTTGAGCGACTAGAATTTAGGCTGGACTCACTTACAATAAGGCGGACCTTTTCTTTGACCTCGTTTGCTTATCGGCAATTTCGACGGTAGTAGATGTATCTCCGATCTCATCGCGATCGATCCGCGGTCGGAAGGAGGAAAAGACGGAGGGGAGTACTCGATGGAACAATGATTTTGATATCTCGCGGTGGTATCTGAAGGCTGGATCGTTGTGACGTAACGACTCTCGGTAACCCGAGTTTATTTCAACTTCGTAGATATTGATTCGATCGCTGTCGGCCAACCAGACGCGAAATATTTTCGTTTTGACGGGAAAGAAGGTGACCCGATAATCCTGCGTGACTTACTGATTTTATCAAACAGTAAATTTGCTTTAGTTGCAAAAATTGATTTTTCAATCATTCCGACGGAATGCAACGGACAATATTGTGTCGCCGAGGCGACGGTTGAAACGCATTTGTATCGTCAATTGTGATGACAACAATTTTAACTTAAGGACTGAATAACGTGTGCGAAAATATATTTTTTACTTTTGCTTATTCTTGGAACAATCGTACGAATTTGTATGCTCCGCCAACACTATAATATTCAAGTTGTTGACATTTTATTTTCCGTTATAAGCGAAAGAATACAATTTTTCTTCTGTTAAGTGGAGCTTCGTATAACTTTCTATATTGTACAGAAACGGGTAGACACGTGAGACATTGATAGACGTCGAGAAATGCTGAAATAAATTTTCTAGCAGATAAAAAATTTTACGATTGAAACAAATATAATATACGTGTTGCGACTCGAAAGGCGACGTCTCGCAAAAGCCGGGTCGAGTTTCTCGAGTATATGAAGACAGGAAGCGACGACGTCGCGTCGTCCGCGATCTAGTCCGCCCGAGACGAAATCGCGAGAGCACTTCCTCCGCGGTGCATGCCAAGTAAAAGGATTTGCTCTGTCGTCGCGCATAGTAGAGAGCGTTCGCGTGATGGAACTCGCGATGCGCGAGCTTCGCTGTCAACGACAGCGATGCCGGAGCGCGTTTGTCTCGTTCTCGTGACCCACTTGCCGTTCTCCGATTCGACGGCCCAGATTCGCTTCCTGCCGCCGAAGCATTTCCATTTACACTCTCACGTCTTGCGGCCGTTTGCGAATCTTGACAGATACTGACGCGCGCAATTTTTACTTTCTATATACTCGTCTTTGATGAGAAAAACAATACTTTTTTTTTCAAGCATTTACATGGCTTTGGCTAAATATAAATTCTTTTTCGCAGTTTCGTTTTAGAAGTTTTGAAATTGAAACTTTGCTAAAATAAAAATTCATTAAAAGGCTTCTTTTTTTTCAACCATTAAATGAGTTTAATCCAAATCGGCGAACCTGACGTCCCGTGATTTCAGGAGACAGCCGCGTTCGGATCGGCGCCAAAGTTAATTTCCTGACGCACCCAATGAGCGTAGCTCGAAGTGAAAAGCGCCGACGTTAAATCGCGGTGAAATTCTCCGCGTGCGAGCACAGAGTATCAATTATCTCGATGCGAAAAGAAAAGAAAAGAAAAACAGGCGTGCGCGCGTCAGGCGGAAGCGTGGCAACACTTGTTGCGTTTTATTATCATCGTAGGCTGCAATTCCCACAGTGATCTACAATAAGATCGAACTTTCCCTAATTGAAAATATCCGCCGCGAGCGCGCGCGGCTGCCTTTAACCTGATTTTTACAGCGATGCTTTTCGAGACGGCCGTTTTCGTTCGAGAAGAGGGAAAAATTGCCCGCGGGGAAAGTCTTTGCCGTATTTTTAGCGCGCAATACGCAATTCGTGGCCGTGCGGAGATACGATTATAATTGCCGTTCACTCGTTCATAAATTTCTGCCTCTGGAAATGTTTCCATACCAATAAAAATACTTTAATGAAAATTTGCATGGCTGTAAAGTAAATTCTCAGGTTGCTTTTCATATATGCTGCCGTAGACGCGTTAATATTCAACAACCAGTCTATAAATTTTTACAAAAAGGTCGCTGAAACATGAAAAAAACAATAGCTTTGTCATAATTATGTTTCAGCGGACGCTGCATTGCAAAATTTGAGAAATAAGAAACGAAAGAGCCCGTATGCATTAAAGATTGTGACTGCGAATGAGCGGATTAGAATTCGACCGATCGAGTGATCTCGATCTTAACTCACTTTGTCCTGATGGGTCGAATTCCAGTCTCCAATTTGCAATCTTTAATCCGCAATGCATAGTCTGATACGGGCTTAACGACACTGTGTTATATCGAGGTACGTTCGACGGACTGGTGCGCCATGCTGCGCTTCGAGTAAAAGTGTGCCAGATTGTATAATCGAACGTGAATAAGCAAAATGTTACGCCATAGCGATTTGGTAACGTCGCCGAGCCCCCCTTCTTCTTCCCGCGCTCGACAGGCACGGCCGTGTTCCCATTACGGTGAGCGCAACGGTGAGCGCGGGCGGACGGGAGAAAATTCAACCTGTTAAAGGTCGCACATTTTCGCGATCGTGACACCGTTTCGATTCCGGATGTGTGAGTCGAGTGTACAATAATACTAAAGCGTTAGTCTAAAAAAATATTTCCAGGTTTCCTTCTGCCTGCGTTGAAAACTGAGAATTAACTAAAGTTAAACAAGTTTGACAACTTTAGAAGGATAAACAAAATCTTGTTCCTCTTTGAACTCTATCTAAATTTTACTTCGTAAAATTATTAATTCAGCTTTATCTCATTTAATTTTTTTATGCAGAAGTAGAAAAAAAATCTGAAAATATTTTTTAGACATTAATACAAAATTAATTATATGATTAACTAATTCATACTTCTGTAAAATCGCGCTGAGAAGTATACATTTTTCGTTCGTAAGAAAAGACATTTGCAATATATAGTTTACTAGTGATTTCTATTTGGGGATAAACTGTAATTTAACACACGTTAATGAACCTTTCTCAACAATCTTGTGCGACTCGCTACAGCATTGAGTGAATCGTTGCATTCGGACTGCCAGAGCACGCGAATGCATCCGCGAGAATCCGCACGCTGCCAAAATTGCATCCGGCGACTTTCCGCGATTCCGCCAAAGCCAACTGGCTATCAGCCTCTTTTATCTAGATCACTGTATCACAGAAACATTACGCAACTCACACGAGAGTAAGAGTTAACTATGATATACATATAACTTCGTATACTCTGTGCTCGAAAACGAGTGTTGCACTGTTTTTAGCTTTCGATATTTTTTTTCCGCAATCAATTTGAAATCTGTATATTTCTGCAAGAAAAAAACTTCAATTAATTGCAGCTAATTGTTTATCAATTATACGTAGATATTTCATCAATTATTGATAGCTAGCTTGATAATATCGGATTAGTTTAATCGATCGGGCAATTGATAAGCGTGAAGAGGAGAGGAGGAAGAGCGTCGTTCACGAGGTAGAAAATAATCAGGAGCGTTTATCGAACGAATGTTTGCCTATCCGCGGTCAACCGCGTAGATCTCTCACAGCGGGCGCCATGTATCTATCTACCGGAATAGCAACTCAAGGAAAGAATAGCATAGCGCGCTGCTATTTTAGATCGGATCATCATCGAGCCGCGATTCGTCGTCCATTAGCGCCTCGGGAACATGTGAAAGACCCTTTAAGCATGCCGGGAACGAAAGTGACACATGCGACACGCGTTGGCAAACTAGCGTGGCATGAATTTTGACGCTGACGATGCGTCAAGCGAAAGTGTTACAAGGTTTCGAATAGTGATAGAATGATAGAATTTAAAGGTGATTTTTATTTCTCACATTGATATATTTATTTAGCTCTTCCGCGCTTGTTGCGACATCGTGCAACAATCTCACGAAAGATTAACTCTCACTTTAGCGAAATTTTTGCAACGCGTTTTTAAAGGGGAATAAATTAGCAATGTATGAAAAAGAGAATTGAATCAAAATGCAATTAATGGCGTGGTAAATAAATGATAGATTTCCTCTGTAATAATTTCATCGAAACGTTTTGGCCCGCTTTTGAGCTCTTCTCGGTACTCTATATTATCTAATATTCAGCACACACTAGCACAGTTATTTATTAAGGAGAGCTCGAATAGCAGCAGAAACGTTTCGATAAAATTATTGCGGAAGAAACATACAATTTATCACGCACTGTTAATCGCATTTTAGCTCTTGCCTCTTTTTTTACATTACTATATGGTTTACGAATTATATTCAATTGCTTTAATTTATTATTATAATTATTTTTCTCATTTTATAAACAATATATAGAGTAAAAAATCTTGCGCGAATATCAATACTATGAATACGGAAAAATAAAATATGGGGAATATTTTTATAAATTATATTTTTAATTTATTCTGTTTTGGAGAATAAAAATTCTACAACGAATTGTTAAGATTATTCACGTTAAATTAACATTTTCTTTATTTGTTGTTTGAGCGAATAAATAAAGTTTGAGTTCATGAAAATAAAATAAATATCATGATATGAAATTTTTATGGTATGTATAAAAAAATGATGTAAAAAGAATGTTTTGAAATAAATATATTTGTATAATTTATGAGAATATTCCCTTATGGTAAATTACATCGTTTGTCCAGTACGTGTATTGTGTCAAGGACGAAGCCCGACTACACGCGAGCATGTGAATATCAATTATATTCTGGAATTTGTCGTGAAAATAGTCTCCGAATACATTACCATCTCGATTACCGCTATGCATAAAAATACTGTCCAATATTTTGATCTCTTTCGAGAACAATGACAAACAGAAAATTGACGCGCAACACCATTTTATTTCGATTGAGGAAATGATTGAACGTCTGGCAACTTATTTTTAGCATATATGTAACTTATTTTAGCATAGTATATTTTTAGCATAAAAATTTGCAGATTTTTTAAAAACAAAAGCGCAACTTTTGAAAGTCTAGAAATAAAATATATATATTTCGTTATTGCGTATCAAGAAAAGGATTAAATTTTTTGTTTAAAAAGATTCTTTTTATACTTTTAATTCGTATAATAATGTTGATATTAATTTTGCAAAATGTGAAATTTTTGAGTGAGTAATGTTGATATTAATTTTGCAAAATGTGGAGTTTTTGAGAACTTTATTGCTCCATCGAGGAAACGAGAGTGTCCTGATTGCCCTAGATCAAGTATTTCTGAGATATTTTTAAAAGTTCGCCAGACGAACCGACGTAATTCGGACGCGCGAGATGCGCGCGAACGGAGAGAAGGCAGTTTTGGTGAGGTGGGGAGAGAGAAACTGGGAGAACGGCTTTTTACCGCGGGAAATCGAAGGAAAAAATAGAACGGTGCAGACGAATAACAGCCGCTTACGAAAGAGCTGAGAGTCGGAAAAAAAATTGTAGAAAAATTTTTTCACGTGCAGCTTTGCCGTTCGAAAAATTACAAAATAAAAAGTGTGTGATGGGTAGAATAAAGTTGCCATGACCACATTGACGTTTTACAATTAAATAATTCGATAATTATTGAAGCACATAGCTTGTCACATCTCATGTTATACCTGACAATTGGAAAAGTTATTAAAATATAATATTTGTTTGAAGATGTGTATAATTTGATTATAAATGGTCAGTGTAAATATAAATAATATAATTCTGATATTTAACTTAAATCTATTAACAACATACAAGTAAGATACATTATTTATCATCCTGATTTGTTTTAAGACAATTAATTGTTATTCATGTACCGCAAACTGGTACATCGATAAAAGGTTATGATAAAAATTTGTGATAACATTGACACAGTAAATAAAAAGCTATCTTTTTATTGATGTGTATATTAATCAGGAAATTATATAATAACATTTATGTAATCTTTGTGAAATTCCGTATTGCGATGTTTACATTCGAAAGGAATATTACATATAATTATATCAGACATGAATATCACAGGGATTTATGCGAGATGTGTCAAGTATTTTTTTATATTACACCGTGAATGACGAAATTCAATTTATCTTTGCAAACCGCTTGTTTTATCAATCAAATTGTAGGGCGTGTGCGAAGCACACGTTTTATTCCTATAATCAATC
This sequence comes from Linepithema humile, assembly GCF_040581485.1. NCBI lineage: Eukaryota > Metazoa > Arthropoda > Insecta > Hymenoptera > Formicidae > Linepithema > Linepithema humile. The sequence goes on from NC_090135.1 coordinate 7,760,803, forward strand.
AAAATTGCTGGACAGAAATAATAATCTTTTTACAATTGCTCAATGTAAATCAAGCCACTTACACAGCTGTCAGTTATCAGTCGACGTAAAACGTACTAGTGTGCATCGAAGTATTTTTCTGCTACAGTTTACCTGCGCGATTGAAATCTTGTTTGGCACAACCAATTGATGACCGATAATAAGATAATACCGAGAAAGGCATCGCCACTACCACGCATGATCGATCATTTTTACGATTCCACTATCTGGGAACAAGCGTCTTCACGACGAAGTGAGTCTGAAGCGCAACGAGTTCAAAGTGCTTTTGGTCAATAAGTATCGACACTTTTTTGTTCTTTTTTTTTTAAGAGCGACAAATAGAAGCTTTTTATTCCTTAAGCATTAAAATTTCCTTTTAACGAGTGATGATACTTTATTGGTTTTCAATTATACTAAAGAAAACATTGGCATTTAAGAACCACCGCATTTGCTGATCCATAAGAATTTTTTTATTACACAGAATTTATCGATATGATGAATCTAAAATGTTTCATTAAATTTAAATTCTATGTTTTAAAAAGCGCAAAAATTATTTAAAGTTAAGAGCACTTTCCAGCCGATAAATAAATTGCGAGGAAGAATTTCATAAAGTTTACGATAGCGCATTTACATTCCACGGCGGCGTAAAACGGCGGAAAATAGCTTTGTGTAATTCGCATAGCGGCCAGCAGTGGCGAGTAAAAATAAAGCAACGAAATGAAATGCAGGTGGATTCTCTTAGGTTAGAGTAGGTCTAGGTCTAGGTCGACTAGGCGCGACCCCTGACGCACACATGCACGTGTTATGTTCATACAATAGTCCACTTCCTGATCGGAGATAGCCGACTTCCTCCGTCGAAAGCGCTGCCGATGAAAGATTTGACGTACAACATGGAATAGGCGCGTTTAACTCCAATCCGATATTCTTAAATTTTTATTTCTTTCAGCGTCAACGAGAAACTTTACGTTCATCCGCTATTAATATTAAAATCGTATTATTTTAAAAGATTTGAAAACAAAATGAGTACTCAATAGCAAAACAATATCTTTTTGTTAACTATCTCCTTGAAGTTTTTCTTCTAAATAAACAAGTATATCGCGTTATCGTATCTCCGACGTGAAAGTGCGAGTCCGCTTTCCGACGCAAGTATGCGTTTCACCGCAAAGAGAGGAAAAGCGCGAGCAAACGCGAGAGAAACGAGACGCGTTGCGATTGACAATGAGTCCAAGTCTAGGTGTAGGTCTAGGTCGACTAGGAAGGGGCGCGGCGATCTACTTGCTGACAACGAGAACGACAATCCGGCTTTTCTCTCGGAAATAGTCGCGCGAAACGGCGCCGATCGCTCGAGCGAAACGCGCGGCGTAGAATAATAGAATCGTGTTGCTTTACGACGATGCACAGGTGCCAATTCCCGTGATATTCATTCCATAGAAGGAAGAGCGTGAATTTTTGCGTTAATCGCGTCGTGAAATTTCTCGCGGACGCTACGATTCGACGTCAGTGTAATCGATAACGAATTTGCAATCTAATTTTAAGTATTTCAGTTTACGTTTATTGGATAATTTAACTTGGTTTTCACTTTATTTTAATATTTTCAAAATAATCTCTTTTTTCTTTCCTGTAACATCTGCAAAAATAATTGCAAGAATCGTCTTTAAACTGCAATCTAGCTCTTTTAAAATGAAAATCGAAAGTCGGCCGGTGCATTCACATCATCAACACGTGACATTGTCGTGACTTGCTGATTAACGGCGTCCACGGACTCCGGAAGTACGAGCGGTATCGGATTTTTTATTGTAGGCCACGGCACGTTTCGCAAATTGCACGCGAGGCAGAAAATAACGGGTCGGCATGAATGCTGCGTCGATTTCGTAGCGGACAAGCTTCAATTCGCGCCTGTTCTCGTTTTCTTCCTGGTTATACTTGGATTTGCAATGTAATATTTCATTTTCAATTTAATAATCTATCTTACACAAGCTATCTCTGTACTTCATCATCTATATTCGTAATTTCTTCTTCACACACTCGAAATGTTTATAGATTCTTCCAAAGTTTTTGAAATTTATTTGCTATATGTTTTGTAAGCAATACAATATTCGTCTCTGTAAACGTATTGTTAAAGTATGAACTTCCTGTATTTTCTTTACGTTTATTACTGGAAAATTTTATATGAATTTCAATTTCTTAATTTCGTTAAAGTTTGGGGCAAATAAAAATTTCTTTAAAGTTCTGTTTGAAAATTTTTCTTGGCGAAATTGCGCGTGATTCGCACTGAAATCAATCCAATAATAGGTACAAAATTCGTTTAAATACGTTGGCATTCGTTGAATACTCATGAGAAAGTTAAACCTGCGTACAGAATTCGTTATGATATCACGAAGAAGGTTACGGAATTAAATAATGAATTTGATTTACATTTGTGTTACTTTTTTGTGGAAATTTTAAGCCAAATATTATTTGTAAAAATTATTCAGAATTACGTAGAATTAAAAAAGAAAGCGAGAAAACGAAACGAGAGAAACAAATTTTAATTAAAACATTGCGGTTACTTAAGAATGTAATATTTACAAAAACTCCATTCAGAGAATTAATTCAAGGTTGAGCATTTTTGTCGAGTTCATTCTGTATGCGAAAAGCGTACTAAAAGTTCAATTAAAATATTGTCTTTACTAGTTACAATCAGATAACGAAGCAATTACTAAAAAACGCATAAACGAATTATACAGAAAATGTAAATTAAGAATTCGCATCTTTTGCATCATTTTGCAAGCGAGAAAAGAAAGCTTTAACTCGATCATTAAATTTGCATAAAAATCACGCGGAGAAAATTAATCCATTAATTTGTCCATGCAAAATATATAAAAAATCGCGCGCGTTGCATCTCCCATGTGCCGTTTTTTTTTTTCCGGATCATCTTATAGACGTAAGGAGGAAAAAAGGAAGACAAGAGCGCGGCTTTACAGATAGGCGCATAGGCTAGCAGGCTGGCTGACAGAGAAGCGCGCGTCCTTCCTGGGTCTCTGCCCCTACCGACGTGTGTATTGTAGTATTGTATATTTGCAGTGTACATATTATCAGAACGTGCTCCTCTGTGTGTGCACTTGCCGTGCCCGCTGCAAACGCGCGCACATCGCGCCCGCATGTGCGTGTGCATGTGCATGTGCATACGTAGCGCCGTCGTCGCCGCCGGCAAAAATGCATAGCGTTGTGCGCCAGACGGTTCTCAATCGCTCGCATGGCGCGTTTAGCGTTTCGAACTTTCCTACGACCAGCTCGTTCCACCGACGATGATTTATTTCTTTGAAAAATACATAATGCGAAGAGCAACCCTATGCAAATTTATCTGCGACTTTTATCTATTTTTCGCAATATTTAAAATGCATGAATAAATCATGCGTTGTTCAATTTGAGAAAGTTAAAGATGATTTATAAGTTTTGCTTTTTTCTTTGTTTACATATTAAATTTCATTGAAACTGAAATGTAACTTACGGCATATTTAATGAAATGTATTTTATCACTAAACTTAAATCAATATTTGACGAGATGTGGAAATACTAGAGTCGCGTTTAGCGTAAAATACGCGCTCCGTTGTATCGTGCAAAGAGGAAGAACCTCGTTTCACACGGAATTATTCTTGGGATAGATACGCTCGACGTCCGATAAATTCAGTTCAACGGCGATGGAGATAATTGGTGAGTGAAGGATGATGTCAAGAGGAAGTGGGAAAGTGTACGCACAGAACTTCTTCTCAAGGTTTCCCTTGCGTTTGACGACTTATTGGAGCATATCGAATCGCGCATTTTTCCTTTTCGGCTTAGTCCCACGGATAATTTCGAAATTGGAGCTCACGGCAGGATGATAATCGAAGATCAAAGTGCACGAACCGTAGGCCTCGCTATTCTAAATGTTAGAAATCGACTTTCTAAAAGCAAAGATATTCCAAAATCTTATCGCACGTATTATCGATGAGGCTAATAATAAAAATAATGCATTTTTGCATCTGCAACATATGCTTTCTCTAAAATAAATTCGGCACAAGTTGAATGTAATTTTGAATTGGCAACAAAAAAATATCAATATCTGTCGTATTTGTGACAGTTTTTTAAGTGAAATTTTCGAGTTGTTTTTCCTGATATGTTTTATCGCAGAGATCTTGCTCTTATCTGCGAAGCTTTGCCGATAAGAAATTTTAGACGATCACCACACTTTAATACGCATGTTGATACTCCTCGTTTATATCTCTACACGCATTTCCTACTGGTTTTTAATCGCAAGGAGGAAGCGTAAGAGCCGAAAATAATTTCTTTACGTTTTCGAATTTCAATTTCGATCAGAGTTTTTATTCATGGCGCACTGACAACGTTCTTTGAAATCGATGTTGAACAAACAATATCGAATGCCAAATGCTGAATTCTAGACGAAACAGCGATGATGAAAACAAATGTAGCAAACCGATGCCTCGAAAGCGGAAAAACCAATGTTATTTCATGGCTATAAGATAGGAACACACAAGTATAGAAACGCACACACATATTAAAATGTGAAATAAAAATTTATTAATTTTCTGCGAACGCATTTGCTTCTTCGGAGCTTAGATATTTGTCTAAAATAACAATTAGCAAACAATAGAGATACATTCTAATAAAATGTGACGTCTGATGTTGAGGTCGAACAATTAGACGAATAAAAAGATAGATGAAGCCTCTTTCTCGATCGTGTGTTTATCGCGTTTATCCTCGAAACTCCGACCGACGCCTTTATTTGTCGTCTACATGATGAGCGTCACTTTCTTTATTCCTATTATGCTAGCTCACGCATGGGGCTGCGCTCGTGTGCACGCGCATCATGACTGTATGCACGTGCATACACGTAACTCGCTGCGCGCGGAGGTTGGCCACGACGGCGGGACGAGGGGTGGCGAAGGAGCGGGGGGGGGGGGAGGAGGAGAGAGAAAGAGAGAGGCAGAGAGGAACAACGCAGCTAGAGTATCGTGCGAGTATAACGCCGAAAGCACGTATCGGCGGTTTCAGCATGGTGTAGACGGTGACCTTGTCGTCGGCAATTCACCCCGTCTGACCCCCCCCCCCTTCTCATTCGCGTCCCCACCATCCCGACGGCGCGCGATGCCTTCCTCCGCCACCTCCTCTTCGTCGGTCCCGCTCTTCCTCGCCGCCTGCCGACATCGCACATCGCTGTGTCCTTCCCTTCTTCGCTCTTCCGCCGGTTCCTCGGGGTGGTGTGATCGTTCCCTATACTCTGCCTACCAACTATATGCCGCTCTCCCCCTTCCCCTCGCAGCGCGCGTGACCGTCCGACATCTTCCGTCCTCATCGCACTCCTCGAAAAGGACATAATCGCGTTTCCTTCGAGCTCCCTCTACTCTCTTTCTCTCTCTCTCTCTCTCTCTCGTTACTTCTTTTGCTCTCACGCTTTGCGTGCGGACTTCTCTGTCCCTATCTTTTATAGGAATAGACTCTGCCTCCCATCTCTCTCTTTCTTTCTCTCTCTCTCTCTCTCTCCTTTCATTCTTTCGCCTCGCTTGTACTCGATAAGATACCTCCGTCTCCGTCGAACCCTTCGCTCCGCTCCCTTTATGACAAAAGTCGCCACTCTTGTCTTGTATCACCATTGCTAGATGTATATTGTCGTCTTTGACTCCTCTGTCTTTGCAGCAACTGTAAGCGCAGCCTGAATGATGAAGTCTAATTTTCGTTTCTTCTTTTGTGCGCGGTTTTCCCCAAATTACTTCTGTATCCATATTTTTAGAGGAAGATTACGCGTTACAAAACTGCAGAAAGCGTATAACGAGTTCGTAATCTCCGTGTTTCTAAAAATATATATTAAGATGGTTGGAATCGAGCTTCCCTTTCTCTCTCTCTCTCTCTCTCTCTCTCTCTCTCTCTCTCTCTCTCTCTCTCTCTCTCTCTCCGTAGCAGCGTGTTGCTCATATGCTCGCGGAAATGTTCCCCATCGTTGCAATTCGCTCTCGTTCGCTCTCACACAGGAATTAAGGCCTCCTCTTTCCGCTAAGGCGTACACTTTCTGCTCGTTCGCTTGTGAGGGTAGTGAGATCACTGAAAGAGGAAGAGAGCGTGTGTACGTTTCTTCCCATCCGCGCGTTCACTTTCGTTTGTATATAGTCAGAATAATTGGGACACTTCTTTCTTTTTTTTTTTTTTATAAGTAATCTGCAAGATTTCACATCTATATAAGTGGAAAATGAGTTAAATAATGAAGTACTATTATTTAATGAAGCCGCATTTAGATCTAATCTTATCTTTTTCTCAATTATTAACTTACATTATTAACTTACATTTCTTCTTTAAACAAAATCAATGTGTCAAGTATTTTAATACGTGATTTTAATACGTGGTTCAAAAAATCATGAATCATCGCTAATATCGTCCTTTGTTCCTTCTCGCTCTTTCTGCTGTTCTTGTTCTACCATTAGCGTATCGATGCTGTTCTTCGTATTCTGTTTTTTGCATGTTTTTCGTATTAGCAATTTCAGAAACAAATCCGGTTTAATTGTAGTTAATATGGAAATTTGAAGATTGTGAGAGATCTATCTTAATACGAATTTAATTTGATCAATTAAAGATATTTATTGTGTGTGTGTGCAAACCTTTAAACAGTTGCGACATCAACGTGATAATTAATAATTAAATTTTGTTTGAGAAAACGTAGGGCTAAATTTATTGCGGTGACGCCGAAACATGTAAGTTGCGTACGTTTCCCCTTTTTCCTCTTTTCTCTCTAATATTCATTACCTATTATGTGCATGTCTCATCGCACTTCCTGTTTCGCAAATTACACACTGTTCCACATATCCGTTCATATTCGGTTACCGGTTACACATGTCTGCCAGCTCCAAATCGAACCACAATTCGAATACAATTACATACGTATATAATTGAAGCAATGAGAAAAATCAAGCGTAAAACATTTAAAATTAACATACAGAAAAAGTACCGTAAAAGATTCTGCAAAAGACAATTGCATTCTGCTTAAAGAAGCAAAATTTTTTGGAGTAACTCGCGGAATATAAAACTTTTGGAGAACAACTCATTCTCGCACGCTTCTTTTTGACGTATATTAATTGAATTACGCTAAAGTTCGTAATTTTTCTCAAACGTATGAAATACTTACATGTCGCACAATATGCCGCTGAACACATTGAACGAGAATTACAACATTACATAATCGAGATCGCGGTCATCTTCGAAAGTAGAATAGGCTTCCAAAATATGATACAGCTTCCTCAGCGAGCTCATGTTACACACACGAGTAAAATACAGAATTGAAAGTTGACAATTCCAAATGATTCATTTCCGTCATGCGCTAGGGAGCGATTCTTCTCTTTCTCCGTGCGTTTCTGTCCGTCTCTCGCTCTCTTTTCCGTGCCGGTTGCTCTCTTCTCTATCGTCGTTTTGGCCGAATGCGAGCGAGAAGGGCGCTCTGTTGCGAATTCAAACGTGAATTTGCGCTCACATTTACTATCGTCTAAATATAATGCGGCCTGTGCTGCGCGCTGGCACGCCTGCCACGTCGCCGTTGACACACACGCGCGATTGCATTGCCCGCCGGTGCATACTGCACGCGCGACATCGTGGCCAGCCTAGACCTAGACCCACTGAGCTAGCCTAGATCCGCGGGCATATACAACTGCGAGTAAGACGGAGGGGGAGCAACGACGACGAGGAGAGAGGAGGAAAGCAGACGGAGCTGTTTCTAGTATTATCGGAGAAAGTGAACGGGCGGCGGCGGCGGCGGCGGCGGCGGCGGCGGCGGCGATAGTAGTGGTTCTACACACACGAAACTCGTGTGCTTTCCTTTCCGCGCGTTCGATTTCTATTGTCTACACGACAGTCTGGACACTTGGGCGTGTGTGTATATATTCGCATATCGACGTGTTGATACACGGCTTCCCAGTTGTCGTTCACCCTAATAATGAATAAATAATCTTCCCTCTGCCCTTGCGACAAGTGAGTTTACACGGCAATAACATGGCCGCTGCGCGCTAACTCTTGCTTGATAAAAAGTTGCTTAACAAAAGTTGCGCTTTGTGTCACTGCATTATTTATATTTCGGTCCAATTTGTTGCTACTCAAACAGAAGATAGAAGAGCGGAGAGTAATTATGACTTGTAAATGGAATGGCGATTAACTAAACAATTTTTCACGACTTTATACTCGATGATTAACCTTTATCATATGAATATGATTCTTCTTTATTATTCTTTTATCTGTGTGAAATAAAATATCTCTCTATTTGCTTTCTACGCAAATTCAAGAAATGAAATATTTAATTTTTGAATAATAAAAAATATTGATATAACAATTTCTATCTTCGTGCAATTTAAAAAAAATTTTTTTTTTAATATAAAATTGGCCAGCGCTAAAAAATACATACTAGATATGTAAATTTTCAAATTCAATTTATGTCACATACGTGATCATTTGAAGTATTCGTTTCTCGCTAACATTAATGTGTTACATAATTCATGAATAACAAAGTGGGATACATTTGCAGGCATTCGGTGCTACAATCTTTTATATTCGTTACCGCATTAAACTTTTGACCTACATTGGTGTATACGTATGTACGTTCTCTCGTTTCTCATTACGCATACACACGAGTTAGACTCTGCTGTTCGGAATCTTGCTGCTCTTTGATGCGGCATTATTGTACGGAAAATAACTTCCCTATGCGATCTTGCGAACCTAACATAAATGTCAAATCTTTCTATTGAATAAAAGCATTCCTTCGCCGAAGATGCAACCTTTTCGCGATGCTTTTCATGTGAATGTATTTCTGACATATGTTATTCTACAAAAGACTCGCTGCAAGTCTTTCAGAAATTCTTCGAAACTCTTCCTGCGTCTTAATAATGCGTGCATTCACGATCTGCTTTTAATTTAAATCCAATAAAAAAAAATAGTTGAGATTTGGTTAAAGCACAGGAAACTAAATTTACAACAAACAAGCATCTTTTGCCAATGCCTTCTTAAAATTATTAAAAGCGTAAAGATGATTTACTTGTCGTACGTGTAATAAATATTTTATACATGTATAAAAAAATATTTATGAAATAATTCCGTGACGACGTGCTGTTATTACATTGTAAGAGGGAATAATTCGTGAATATCACACTTCGGAGACGGAAAACACTTTCTTATCGCGGCTCTCAAAGACAAAAACGCAGTATAATTCTCGCATCGCTTCGTTTGGACTGCTCGAATCTTGCGTTATGTAACGACGAGATAGGCGCGGTACGAGACGACGGTATTGATTCCGGGCTAGATGGTAAGGGATTATTGACTTATTTACATTTTTTCGCTGTGATCGCTTATCTTATTATTGTAATTGTCGGATGCAGCCGATGATAAGTGCGCTCTCATCGTCTCATCCGTGTCAACAGCGTTGACACAAATCAGCCGGCGCTGACCTAACCGGATGATATTATTTTAGCCAATACCTACGCTTTTGGCAATTGCCATAAAGGGTTATCTGCCTCTAGATAGTCTCGGGTCTCGGACAAATTTCGCGAGTGCACCGTTAGCGTTATTTGTACTGATCACGTTTTATTACAAGAGCACGACGCTTATCGAATAATATCTTCTTTTTTTTTGTGCAACTCGGCCGACGCGATATTTTCACAATCGCACGTAACGATCTCGTTCTTTTGTCGGCGATATTGTTTTTCTTACGACAGAGAACGTTGACTCGATTAAACTGGATTACTAATAGAAGCCAACGCAGCGACTCGTTTTTACCTCATGATAAAGACTACGTGTCCAATTACGCTTTAAAAATAACCGGTCGCGACCCCGCGTCTCCACGGAATTTCTTCTCTCTGATTTATTAAAGTTAGATTGTGTTGATCGAAGGCTGACGCAAAACACGAACTTTAGTTTTTTCAAACTTTTTGGACTTTTATCAAGTCTAATTATACATCGTACACTTATACAGACTACAGGCACAATTTTTATTAAAAATTTACGCGTATTTCTAGCACAAAAAACAGGTACGAAAGTAAAAAAATGTTATTATCGCTTCTTTTTTAAATTCACACTTACTACGTGATACACACGCTTATTACTACTACAAAATTGCGAACTCTGTATACGTAGGATCGACTTGAATCCCGCGCAAATCTTGGTACACCCACGCGAACAGGCAACACGAGGGAGATATCTCGCTGCCTTTGTAACCCAATATTTAAGCGTTGCTTTGACACAATGTTACTGGATTCTTGCTGTTATTCCAGGGATATAAATCCCATAAGTGCAGTGTCTACACGACGCGCGTGCCTGTTAACCGGAAAAATTACATGCACGTTGCGCAAGAAATATCCGCCTGCAGACGTCCGCTGAATAATTTGCTTTCTTGGGCAGAAATTAACGCTCTCATAAATAGGTTCGCGCCGCATTCGTCTTTCCAAGGTCACATTTCAATCAGCCGAATTTAAATAACCGCACACGCTCTCACTCTCATTTACTCCCTTTCTCGCGCCAATTAATAACCGTGCGCGCGCGCGGCTCTCTTCGGCGAGGGCGAAGTGCGAGATGCCACTCGCGGCCTTTAAATTCGGTATCGCCCGACCGTTAAACACCGACCGGCGTATTATGCATCGCGCAAAATTCCGTTTCTCCCTCTCGCTCTCCCGTTGCATTACCGCCCCTTGCCCTTCTTCCTGCTCCCCCTCTCTCTCTCTCTCTCTCCTGCTCCACCGCTGCTTCTCCGGCCGCAAGAAGTGCGACTGGAGAGAGTGTGCGCCATGGTCACTGACCTCGCACACATCGCGTCGTCTGCGACGACGGAAGAGAGGAGCCGTGCATTCTTACTATTCATTTTCGTCGTCATCTTCCGATCTCTCTCCTTCTCTCTCCTCTCTCTTTCTCTCTCTCTCTCTCTCTTTCTCTCTGGCTGTCTATCTATTGCGCGCGCGCGTTAAATTGAACTTGAAAATAATAAAGAACTTCCAGAAAATGTAAACTGCTTAACTAAAACTGATCGGGTGGCGGGAAATTTTTTATTACTTCATAAAGGTTGTTGCTTTTTGAACTATCGATCGATTAATTTTTTTTACGTTTTACACTTCGTTATTTTTAATGGCGCGACTGAAACTGCTTCGTAACGCGTTTTAATTTAAGAGAATCGTTAAACCGCTTTAGACGATCTATCTATAATTCGCAACAGAATGCTAGTTTTACGTGTGTTTTAGATTATCTGTATAATATTAGAGAATTGTAAAAAATTACCGTATGTATTTGTACGAAATATAATTATTTATATATTGATATAGATATATATCGTACACTTTTTGGGGAAAAAATTTCAGATGAAAGTTGTACGGTTGCCAGGGGAACATAAGACGGTGATCTCGGTCTGACCTTGACCTAGCCTTGTTAGAAAAATTCAAGATTAAACTTTGGTCGCTATCTCTCTGGCAACGGCGAAATTTTTATCAGAAATTATCTCGTCAAGACTTTCTCGTTTTCAAAATATTTGGGTGCACTTTGTATATTTTATGAATGAATACGTGCAATACGTTTTTTTATATATGTGCGTTTCGATTTTTTTAACGAAAGTTTACTCATTACATAGATTCGTAAATAGAATTTTATTTTAAATTCTTTCGCGAATTTTAGATTGTCTGAGGCGCATTTTAGAGAATACTGCTTTATCATTGTGTTACATTTAATTACTTTACCTTTATTCCGTCGTTATAATATCGATTGTCACGTTGCATTTTGCACCGAAGACACGCATTGTTTCTGCATAAGTCGTCCGACAATGTTGCTGTATTATGCTCACACCTGTCGCTTTCATTCGTATCGCCGTTGTCTCGACCTCTTGCCTTCCAAACGTAACAACGTAGGTAGCGCGCATCTTGCGGTTGGCCATAATTGTACACAACTGCAACTTTCGCATATAATGACCTTTTTACAGGGTATTTATAGATTATCGTCATGCATTATGAAATAAAATATATAACAGAGAATACAGATAAAGTGTAAATTTCAAAATTTTGAGCTTTAGAAGAATGTTTGATGCGCGCCACAATTTCTGAACTCGCTATAAAAGAAATATTTGCCACTTCTAGTTATTCTATTGCATTTTCAACATACGTTCTTATCAGAATCACGCGAATAAGTATACGACCCTCTTTCTCTGTCTTTCTCCACGCAGCCGACAGAGAGCCATCTCACAATCAGTCAGTTGGCATTGCGCGCAATTGATCTTCAACGTAGCGTCGACACTTCCGGATACTAAGAGAGTAAGAGCTACAAAGAAGCGTGCGCGATACACACGTGCGACAGGAGAAACCGACAATAAGAATCCCATCGACCGATCATCGAACCCGCCGCGCCGGTAAAACGTATTCCGCAAATGATGCATAGTATTTATATATGCTACACTCCAGTTCGAAAAGAAGAAGAGCGCGTAGCATTTATCTTTGCCAGCCCGAACAAAAACGCGTGTTATTTTCTTCGACATGGTTCTTGTTTCTCAAATTGCATTCGAAAATATTAGAAAAAATTTTCGATTATTTAGAAACGCGTTTTAATTGTGCTAGGAAATTGTTGTTCTCAATTTTTAATTTTCCATAAAAAATATCGCAGACTTTATATGATAATTTAAAAAATCTGTATGCATACGTCATCGAATGAGTAATTCCTGCTCAATGTTCGTAACTTACAATTAGTAGTCGAGAAGACGTTCTTTATTTCGTTATAAAATAGTGAAAGTGATCACCGTCAATTTTCTGAAGACGTTGCACAATTCAAAAAAAGTAAAAGTCACATGTAGTCATCTATTATGAAATGAGGAGAGTGATTGCTGCTTATAGCTTTGACATTTATAAATTTTTATGACATAAATGTTTTTATGACAAAAGCAGTATTCTGCGATCGACGAGTAAAATCGAAACTTTTTAAACAACGAATAAAGCAAGATTTATTTTAGAATTATGCGTTTCTGTTGCCGATATTTTTTGACTCGCTGACTTGCTCTTTATCAGTTTGACAACGAGACTTCGCGATGTTCGGTGATATGGGATGTTTTAATTCTGCGATACATTCAACTTCTATCAAAACGCTCCCGATAGCGTCGGCCGCAAAGGTCAATGATAACGGATTAAATTCGGCAATGATCGCGCTGAAAAAAATTTATCGTGAAAAAATAGCGAGGTTGACTGTCTACTGGTTTATCAGTATTCCGGGATATTGTGTAGACAAAAATCAATGTTTATCTACTTGCAGAATGATAAAAATCAACAATGTTTGCGTAACTAGAAAAAAAAAAAAATTTGTCGGACTGTAATCGTTGATATTTTCGGATAATGGATATCTCGTTGAAATAAATGAAGATGAATATTTTTCCTGGATTTTTTATTCGTCACATAATTACCGTCGTGTTTCTCGTTATCGTCATTTCTCGCATTGAACGGAATGTGTTATTGCTCGTCGTGGAATCGAACACGAATTCGAAAAACCTACACGTTTCGTGAATATTTTATAGGCAGTCAAGGTATCCGGCATGTAAATCTCTTTCTTTCTTTTTCTCCTTCGCTTCTTCGGCTATCTTTCGTCCTAAGGACAGATCGCGAAGAGCGATCGACACTTCATGGAAAACAGAAACAGAGAGTGAAGTATGCGCATCACTCACGCCCCCGCTGCGACGATAAAAACGGTGCTGCTCATCGCCATACAAATCTAAACCGAGATACGAAGTTCCGTTTCCTGACATCGAAATGTATTTACGTAATGGCCGGAAAGAACGTTCCGATGAAAAATGTTCGATAAATTAAAACGATGAAATATTAATTGACTTATTTGTTGATACCATTAGTTCTGATTAAACAGTGCTCGACGATCAAGATGATCGGCTTCTTTCGATGATAATTCTGAATTAAACAAAAATAAGAAAAACTATGCTCGAAATGTTTTTTTACAATAAAAGATATAGAGATGCGCTCCAAAGTTCGATACTTTCGATTTTAAATACATCATTCTTGCATCATAAAATAATTATGATTAAAAATGAAAATGTAGATGTGCGCGAACGAATGAAAGTTTTACATATTTTGCGAATTGAGAAACATGTGTTTGCTGGATAGAAATTGCAAGCTTGTGAAGAAGACCGTGAAGAAGAGAGAGACGTGTTTTTCGCACGATACATCGCCAGGTTTAGAATTGCAGCTGAATCTTTCCTCTGCTATCAATCTTCCTGCATCCTCGGTCGCTCCTTATCTTTTTCCGAATGCCAAGGGAAACGGCGAGACAGGGGGGAGGAAGAGAGGGGGGGGGGGGCGAAACGGAGGCGCGACGGCGATGGTGCACGCTGAGAGAACTCGCAATTTGAACGGGTTTCGGGATTAAAGATAGTAGCCCGAGGTAGTAGGGTAACATAATAGGCAGGGTCTTGATCTAACGAGAGAAAAGAGAGAGAGAAAGAGAGAAAGAATCCGACGGGGAGCGGGGAGAAGTATAGAGGACAAGGAAGAACGTCACGACGTCGAGACGTCGGGTAGGGCGATGTTGAAGGAAGCGCAAGGATAGGAAGGCGATAAGAGGGGAGAGAGGGAAGAGAGGGAAAGAAAGAGAGAAAGAGAGTGAGAGAGAGAGACGGCGAAACACGGATATCGACGGGATAGAGAGCGAAAGGAGGGTAGGGGGACGGGAGGGCGGGCTCGGGTCTGTATGCGAATGTATGTGTGCAATGCGGTGCATCGGACTAGCCGGACTCGCGAATGGAGGCGGAGGAGAGAGAAGGAGGAGAAGGATAGAGCGGTTAAGTTAGTCTGTGTCGGTCAGTGACTGCCTGACTTTCCCGGCGCAGCTGAAGGTCAACTCTCCCCTTCTCCCGATTTCATCCTCCTCCACCTCTTCCTTCTCTTCTGCCTCTTCTCTTCCTCCTGCCCACTCTCCGCCGCGCTCTCGACAACCGCTGCCTACCACCACCACCGCCGCCGCCGTCCACTACCGGCATCGTTCCGCTATCGCCGACACTGCTCGGTTCATCTTCACCCTGCCCTTCCGCTATTCCTCTCGCCGCTTCTCGCTCTGCTCCCCGTCTTCCGTGCGCCACACACCGGAGCCCAACAACCGTCGGTGTGTCCATAAACCAGAATCGCGCTTTGTTTATGCCGAGCACTTTCGGTGGCCTCTATATTCTAGTGCCGCTTCCCCCGTCCGCGCTCCCCGCGCACCCCTCGATGCTGTCGGAGCTCACTCCGGCGTTCCCGCCGTCCCTCCTTTTCCTGCTCGGACTGCGGAGTAACTCGTGCGCTTAGATGCACGCGGAATTCCGCCTCTCGAAATCCTGGTACATGAGAGCTCCGGCGTCACGCGACTGCCCGCGCGAGCGCGGTTTACCGGGATCGGCAGGCCGAAGGGGATTAAGTTTCTTATCCACAGTAGAATTCGGACGAACTTTGCCTCAATTTTCTTCGCAAGATTAAGAAACAAGTCCCTGAAGAATGACTCCCGTGGAGTCCGCGCTCTCACGTTTCTGCCATTTTGATTACAAGTTTTATAATTATGCAAATTCTACGGCAAATAGCAATTTTATATACAGGATGTTTTACAAGCAGTCTGCGAGGAATATCAAAATAAATATATAAAAGAGATCTTGAAGAGATAAGTAGTTGTATTTAATACTGTCGGAAAGAGATTGCGAAACTGCTCGGATTTTGTTAGCAAGAGAGGTTTAATAAACCGCGAATTGAACGGGGAAGTGAAATAGTACCAGTGCCAAAGACAAGATACGAAATTGAAAATTGATATTTCTTGCAATATCCTCGGACAAGTCTGTGCAAAGCCATCGAAAACGAAGATGAAAAATCTCGCTCGCGCGCGCAACTTCCCAGCCAATTATCCGGGACCGTCACTACGTGAGAATGCGCTCTCTGTCTAGATCTCCCATCTCCCCTTTCTACCACATCACCGCAGCATCTCTTCTATCGAGCTTGCTTTTAGCGCAACCACTTTTTTTACCGCTCGTTCCGTCGAATCGTGCGTCCCTGGATATCCCCACTATCCGTCGCGTCGGCCGAGCCGCCTCCCGTTGCTTCTCGGCTCATCGCGCTTTTTTTTTTTCCTTCTTCTCTTTCTCACTCCTTCCCTCTTTCTCTTCGTCTCCTACCCTCCTCGCTATACTTGTACTTCCGGCCCGCAAGAGAGCGGTTAGCGCGAAATCCTCCGCAAAATAAACGAGCGTCGCGCCGCGTCGCAGTCGCAACCGCGCAATGTGCGTCTACCCTCCCATGTATTTTTAACTATCGACTCGTTACCGAGTACTCGACTAAACTTCCTGCCAACACTGTCAAGAAGGAACGCGGTTCGAGAGTGCACGAGGAAATGCAGCTCCCGGGACACATTTCCTTTTTCTCGATCTTCCTCGGTTTCTCAACTGAGCCACACACGTGGAGCTGCGAAACTCACTTTAAGCCGGAAATTAATCGTGTGTTTCGCGCCGTAATCGTCCTAGAAGCAATTGAGCGTAATTTTTATGAAGTTGGAGAAACAGAAACTTGAAATATACAGGTGACTGCTTTGTTCTTCATACAAGTTGAGTTTAATTGCTCTTTGTTTGATCGAAACTGCATTAAAACGTGCTCTGAAATAGAACGAAATTGACGATAATTTAGATTAAAATCATAAACGTGGATCGGCAGATTTACAGGACAACTGGTTTTGAAATAATTCTGCTTGCATTTTTCCTTTTTGTACATCGTCGTAAAATTTTTCTAATGTAAACGTAACTAACTCTTGCCTTAAACCTGTAACCTTTCTTCCAAGCATCTTGTTTTCGAGCCGAAGCCGATGAATACCGCTCAAGTAGAAGATTAATTCGACCTCGAGGACGCATTAGACTGTCGCGGAACATAGTTTCATTGGGCCGAACAAAACTCGAATTTAATCAATAATCGCCTTATGTCAATCTCAGGCTGCGCTTTGCGATGCGATCGACAAGATACTAACAGCAATCATGAGAACATGAGGCTTGAATACAAATGCATACATATTCGCTTATGGCGCGCGCGCGCGCGCGCGCCTGATCACGCGTTCTCCAAGCGATATCTCAGATTTTGGAACTCGCAGAAACTTCTCTATCCGATTTTGCATTACAATATCGCGGCACGGCGCGACGCGACGCACTAGACTGCGGCTGGCGATGCGTCGTCTCTAGCGGTGCTTTCCTGCGCTATACAACACTTGTGGTATAGGTCAGTGAAGTAGGAGAGTGCCCCCACCGTAGCGGCTCCTAGACAACGGGTCTACGATTGACTCATCTAGCCAGTCATACCGCGCGTAAACACGATCCGCTCCAGCTGTTCGCGGCACTCTCGAGCCTCTGCCGCCTTCCTCTCACTCTTTCCGTCTCTCTCATTCTCTCCTTTCCCTCTCTCGTTCTCACTATCGCTCTCTCTCTCTCTCTCTCTCTCTCTTTCTCTCTCTCGTGCCGTTTCCTCGATCTTTCGTGCGCTGTATCGCTTCGCATATACTTCTCCGAGAACAACGGTGCATTCTCTATATTTTTAGAGCCACCTCGAAAATCTTCCGCCCTCCCTTTTTCCTCTTCTCTTTCAAATTTTACCTCGTTTCTCTTGCGCGCTATTTATACCGCAACAGTGCAATGCAAGTTTTCAGTCGAAAATTTTCTTTCGCGTTAAATTCATATGCTACAAATCTGAAACTTTTTGATACTTCCATGTTACTTTGCCGGGAAGATCAACAAATGCATCTTTGTGTTTCATCATATGCCAATTCGAGCCTCGTACAATATACTTGTATTTTTTAAATATTTTTATTAGACTTTTTTTGTACAATATAGAGTGTGCGTATGCTAAATACCATCATTTCGTATGCATAAGAGTATATTTCATTTTGCTGTTCTATCAGCCGAAAGGATACCGCGTCCGAACGCCGAATAAATATTTCTCCGTCTTCCCTTCTCTTTTTTTTTTTTTCCCCTCGCTCTCATCTCGTCGCTTGCGACCAGAAAACCTCGAATATAGAGTCGGCAAAATCGTTCAACCGCACGGAACTCCGCGGAACTGCAACGCACGACGCGAGAGAAGGACGGCGAAGGGACGGGTAGGAAAGACGAGAGAGTTAATGCGACGATGGGAAGAGTACGGGGCACACGGGGAGGAGGAGTGAGAGGGAATGCGAGGGGGCTGGAGAACGAGTTCCGATTTTAGCGCAGTCGCGGCGGCTTCAGAACGAGCGGCGCTATTATGCACTAGTAGCTTGATGGCGTCACCCGTGCAACCTTGGCTCGGGTCAGTCCTCTATCATACTGCAGGCAGAGTTCCCCGATTCCCCTCCTCATCTCCGTTCTCCCTCTCTTCCTCCCGCGCCCTGTTTCGCGCCGCGCTCTCGACCCCGCTTAACCCTCTCTCTTTCTCTTCGTCTCTTTATCTCGGCCCGTCTCCTCTTCCTCCCGGCCCAGTGGCGTAAGGAAAACGCTCCTCCGCCTCGCGTTGCTTTCGAAACTTTTGCATTCTTTCAGCATAATATAGTACACGGCCGCGCGTGTATATTAATTCCCCCCTCCCCCCTCACCCCCTCCGTAGAAACCATACGGTGACATTAGTTGCTCGGCGAGTGGCGTGCAGAATGCAAGATTCACTTCGAAGCCACTTCTGCAACTTTTACTTTCTTCAAGGATCATGTGCAACATTGTTTATATATGCTTGTGCTAAATATTAAGCATTTTTTTTTTTTCACGCGAAAGCCACACAATGATATCGACCGCGCATCTGTTCACGTAATAAACGTCAGATTCATTTCGGAGCACTCATTTTTGAAACTTTTACTTTCCGCTATCGCGCAATATGTTCTCACGGATATACAGAGATTGTTTTCCACGAAATTAACATTCGCATACGCGCCCCGTGTTGCAAAAAAAGAAATGTAAGACTTAAAATTTTAAACACAAGATCGTGAAACAGCTGTAAATCTTTTACGCGGTTTCGTTAAATAATATCCACCAGTGATGCAAATTTGGAATTTTCATTTCTTCGAGTAGCTTTACGCGTTGCTTGTTAAATAAACTTATTTTCCAACAGAACCAGTAAAATGTCAAATAATAAGTTTTGTTGAAATTGACAAAAAAAAAATGGATTTAAAAAATAAAGTTTTCAAACTAAACTCAATTTTTATAAAAGACACTTGTTCATTCCATAAGCAAATAAAATGTGCAAGTTTGCCGTTGCGATCCAGCGCGAATTTTGCGAGAGAAAAATCTGTCCGTTTGAAAGAGCCGCGATTCTCGCCTGTTGGACGTGTTCGCTACGCCCATGAACGTATGGTCCTATGCTCTCGTGGTATAAACTCAGATCGTGCGTACTCGCATCCGTATGATCGTTGCGATCAATGTTGCGCGGATCTACTCGCGTTATTTTCGTCACAAATAGATCGCAAATTCGACCGCTTCCGATAATTGTCGGTTCTTTCATTTTTTTTTTTTTTTAAACCGCGTCGGAAATGGATAGATAGCACAGATGACGGAGTAAAACGCGTGCGGAAACAGGTGGTGAACTATCGAAAGCGCGGGAGAATTGACTCGCTGATGAATTGGATGATAGAAACGACAAAGGTATCAACGGCACGTCAACGGCGACGATGACGACGTTTTCCCTTTTTCTCGCTACGCGAACGACGGCTATTAATACTTCATTGCACGTTCAACTGTAACGTACTTAAGCCGCGCGGAAACTAACTCGATAAACACTGACTCCGATCCTCTGCCACAAATCGAGATAATAATGCTATTTCGTGGTGAGGGTTGCCATTAAAACGCGTCTCTTAAAGAACGGGTTTTTCATTAAAGTTACGCGCTGAAATCATTTCTGTTATTACGGCGCTATTAATTCTTTTATACAAGTGATCGCGATAAAAGTGCAGCTTCCACATTATTATTATACACGTACAGATACCTGAGGTGTATAATTACTTTGTTACATCCAGACAGTGATCCAGAGTTATCTAAATTATTCGTTTTTGTTTGCGAATAGGTACACCGAAAAAATATGGATTGAAATTTTTTTTTTCGATCTAACTACACGCCAAATGCAGAATCCTAATTCTGCGATTGAGCATCTGTTCTAAATAATTAATTAAATCATCATAAATTATTTAGGTGTAGAAAAAGACTATAAATAACTTGAAGATTATTCGCAAAATTGTTCTAACCGTGTCTTTTCTCTTTCTTTTTTTTAGTGTCTGAGAATTATAGCAATTACGTGAACTCCATATACGGCGGAGGCGGTCAATTCGCGACTCCCTGCACTCCGAGCCCGCCGCGGGGACCAGGCGGCGTGCCCACTAGCGTGATCCAAGCGGCCACCAGCTCGGTCTCGGACGACTTCTACCTTCTCGAGCTGGGCTTCCCACCGCGCTCGAAGAAGAATAAACTGAAGAAGCCGCGGCAGGGCGAGGGCGGCGCCGCAGTGAAGCGGAAATCGCGCGAGGGTTCGACCACGTACCTGTGGGAGTTCCTGCTCAAGCTGCTGCAGGACCGGGAATACTGTCCACGCTACATCAAGTGGACGAATCGCGAGCGGGGCGTCTTCAAGCTGGTCGACAGCAAGGCGGTCTCGCGGCTCTGGGGTCTGCACAAGAACAAGCCAGACATGAATTACGAAACGATGGGCAGGGCTCTGCGCTACTACTACCAGCGCGGCATCCTGGCGAAGGTGGACGGCCAGCGATTGGTCTACCAGTTCGTCGACGTGCCGAAAGACATCGTCGAGATCGATTGTACGGGCGCATGAGACAGGCAGCAGACCCGTCTCGCGGGAAACGAGGAAGAGCGGCATCAGCGGCGTGGCGTCCCGACGCCGGCTCTGCGCGGACGTCGAGCATCGTTGCTGTCGATGCTGCCGATGCCGTTGCTAACGCGACGTCGCGGGTCCATCGCAGAGTCTCATCCGCGCGACAGGTCGCCGTCTAGCGGCTCCTTCTGCCGAGACGTGCCGACCTGGCACACCCCTCAGATATTGTAAAACGCGTTCTCTCTTTCTCTCTGTCTCTTTCCCTCTCTTTCTGTCTGTGTCTCCCTCTCCCCCTCCTCTCTTTCTATCTCTATTTCTCTTTCTCTTTTTAGCTTCGTTTGTTCCTTGTATTATACCTATGTAAATGTATATTAAGGCGCCGGATGATATTGTCGAAGGTTGATTCCGACCTCCTCATGCGGTCCGTTTCTTTTTCGTATATCCGAATGCCGCGCAGGATCCGGACAGGACGGCACCGTATGCACCAACGGCGCCCGACTTGTTGAAATTTGTACAAAATTTAGTCTAATATCGAGAAGGTAACTGAAGATTCTATCGGGTGTACCTCGCGAAAGGACGCCGTGGACAAATTACTTAAGTGTGAAGGACCGGAAAGTGAAGAAAAATTGTATATTCGAAAGCGCGATATATTATTTATTGTATATTAGACGTTTATATATATGTTACCTAAGGAAATTGTTACGCGCGTGTGATTCATACGAATGGAAAATGTATTACGGAGGAAAATTAAGAAAAAAAAAAATGAAACGAAATAAGGGCTGTGAAAGGATTACGGTATCGAGAGGAGAGGAGAGGAAACGGGAGGTGAAGTGGCACGAGAAAAGATGAGAGAGGCGTCATCTCTTAAAGCTTCGCGAAACGAGTTCAGGGTGGGGTGTACGTTATATTTTTTTAAGTATAAGCGGAAGGGATTGGCCCTTTCGATTTGTGAGCTGAGGGTTCAACAACGCAAGGTGCTGGCTAATATACATACACACACCGAGGTCCAAGAATATTATTTAGCAACCTAGTGTTACTAATTCGTAAAGATTATCGAGACATTATATATCTCTGTATATAGATATGAAGAATACCTTTAGTAAAAAAAAGTATATATATATTATTGAATATTATATATATATATATTATATAAATATATATTGTATGTTATATGTAAAAATGGAAGTTGATGTGTCTTTATGAGATTCGACGTCACGTCAGCACGCGATGGGAACTTAACTCGTGCGACGTCTCTTTTTTGAAACTTTCTACTACTATTTCCTCATACGTTATATATATATATATATATATATATATCGAAAAACGAATTTTATAACATTTAAGAACGCGCTCTCTTCGAACGCGTTCGCATCACTTAGTCGCAGTCGCAACGCGCACACATCGTTGGTCTCGCATGCTCAGACTGATCAGAGGCGTCGCACGTACAATACAGAGAGAAAAAAAGCCCGCCCGATTTTCGGGATAAACAAATGGTAACTCTAGAATAAAATTTAACTTATTGACGCCCCGGGACGCGTGACGCGCACGAGTGCAAGTGTATCCTATAGTCCTAAGTTTTGTACATAACAAGGAATCGTCGAAGAAATTTACCTTTAAAGAGAATCATACTCTGGTTGTCGTGGCGATTATTTTCGCTGGAGAAAAAAAGAAGTTAGGAGATGGAAAATAAAAGGATAGACGAGGAGCGCGATAGCGAGTAGCTAGATCACACGCGGTGGTATATTACAACGCGTGAACACACAGGCCGATTTCACTACAGCCTCGGAAATTCCGAAAAAATTAAATATATAATACATTTGAACAGAGTGATCCAGTGCTGCCAGTAATGCCTGTAAAACTGTCCCTTTGCATTTGTCGCTCGAGCCGAGATATCTCGATTCGAGCGCACAGTGCTGTCAGATCGATATTGATGTTTTGGGACATCAAACATACCGATGATACAAAGCAAATTGCCTTCTCATATTAACAAAGACGTGTTGCCTTCTAACAAAAAAAAGATGCGTATAAAAATTCTAGCGATTTGTATTGTAAATACCGTCACTTTGTCCAGGTACTTAAAGCCCTTTTATCTAGCATCGTTTGCGAAGAATTGAATTTTGTAATTTTATCAGCGTAAAGTTCTTTGGTACATCGCGACTTTTATCGTACTTGGAATAAAATGTATCGGCGGAAAATAATAATAATAATAATATTAATAATACTAATAATAATGATAAAGAAGAAGATATATCAGAGTACAATGGACAAAAGTACCTATACTATACCACTTCTACACATGATAGCAGACACTTATAAACAATGAATGGATACTACAACAGAAATCCTATTTTTAGGTAAATTAAATTTACATATACATAACAATTCACAACATTATGAGATATTTTAACAAATAAGACTTTACTGTAATAGAGATAAATACATAAATATTTACCTGTAAAATATATGAAAACACGATGGATTGACGTAAGAAACTCTAATGTAACGTTCTGTGATTCGTTGTTTGTAGGTGAAATTTAATAAAAGATTATTGTATCCTAACATACCTATGTAATTTTATCCTTTGTACCTGAAAAATATTTTTATGTTATCGCGATTCTTTTAATTGAGTTGATTTTAAACTTTGTAACCAATTAGATTCATGTTATTGAGTTCAAGAACTATATAAATTTATACTGAAATGATTGGAAAGTGAATTCGTCAACATAAGCTTAATATGCCAGATTTTTAGCAATGTTATTAAAGAATGTATGTTGCATTCTAAACAGAACTAATATGAATACAGTGGCAATAAAATAGTAGTGGTTTATTACGTAAAAATTGGATCAAAGAAGAACTTATTTATAACTAAAATCAGCAGAACGAATTTTTAAATTAAAAAATTAAACATTCTAACACAAAGTATAAAAATCGACGCTTGAAATAGTTATCCACACACAAAGTTATATTATTAGTTATAAAATCCAATCTACATAATATGGAGAATTTCTTGTGTTTAATTATATTAATTTAATTATATTAGTTTTAAATAACTTTTGTATTTTAGCAGCATGAAATTTTCAATATTAACTTTGCGCTTGGCTCGTCGACTCTTATTTCATTAGTGTAAATATGTATTACAGCACATTGAATTCTAAACATTTTGGAATCCGCTTTTCTACATGAATTTGACGGCGATTCTAAATGTGCCTAAGTAGAATATAGCGGAATTAAGAGGATCCTAAAGTGGTTTGTTTTACCTATTTCTTTCAAATACACTTAACTTTTTTTGGCTGTGTAGAATGAAAAGTCCTTTTCTGTAAGTAAAGTACATATGTTAATATACTACGGACGGTCGATTTGAAAGGACTTTTCATTCTACACAGCCAAAAAAAAAGTTAAATGTATTTGAAAGAAATAGGTATGGTAAAACAGACCACTTTAGTATCCCCTTAAAACATCTGCGAGCGATTGCAGTGCCTGAGCGGAATTATGGCGAAACTAAAAAATCTGTGGGCGATTTCAGCGCTCAAGTGGAATTATGCGGAACTAAAAAATCTGTAGACTATTTCAGCGCTCAAGCGGAATTATGCGGAACTAAAAAATCTGTGGGCTATTTCAGCGCTCAAGCGGAATTGTGCGGAACTAAAAGAGCGATTTTAGCGCTCAAGCGGAATTATGCGGAACTAAAAAAGCGATTTTAGCGCTCAAGCGGAATTGTGCGGAACTAAAAGAGCGATTATAGCGCTCAAGCGGAATTGTGCGGAACTAAAAGAGCGATTATAGCGCTCAAGCGGAATTGTGCGGAACTAAAAGAGCGATTATAGCGCTCAAGCGGAATTGTGCGGAACTAAAAGAGCAATTTTAGCGCTCAAGCGGAATTATGCGGAACTAAAAGCGATTTTAGCGCTCAAGCGGAATTATGCGGAACTAAAAGCGATTTTAGCGCTCAAGTGGAATTATGCGGAACTAAAAGCGATTTTAGCGCTCAAGCGGAATTATTCGGAACTAAAAGCAATTTTAGCGCTCAAAAGGATTATACCAGAACTAAAAGAGCGATTTCAGCGCTCAAGAGGATTATACCAGAACTAAAAGGGTGAATTTAACGCTCAAGCTGAGTTATACCGGAACTAAAATATCTATGGGCGATTACAATGCTCAAGCGGAATTAAAAAATCTGCGGTACTGAACTATAGAACATTCCAATGAATATATAGTTCAGTGTCTGTTATATCATCACTATTATTGGCGCAGTGCTTGAACAATCATCCATTTGGCACACAGCGCTATCGGAATCTTGTGTGTATGACAGTGTATGAGAGCACGTAAAGTGTAGAACCCGGTCGAAACGTCAGTCGAGGCTGATCGAGGCCAAACGGATTAAAAGGATCTCGCCAGTTCGCGAGTGAATCACAAATTGAGAAATTTTGAATCGAGCGATTATTACTTCCGTATTATTGACAAAACGATCTATCACCGTGCGTTTATTCGATGTTTTCCTAGTGCCTGCACGAAACGTCACTTATTGATCCCGGCGGCAAATTAATTCTGCCACACCCCATTTGTGGCCATTTTGGACACGATATTCTGTGAACTACTTCAACAATCGGTCAGACATGGATCAAATTACGCCGAAGGAGGTGAAGATTCTTGAGAATCCAGAGGACATCCAAGAAAGGCGAGAGCAAGTACTAGGACGATATGCTAACTTTAAGTCGGAAGCGCGTAATAAGCGAGACAAGCTCGAGGACTCCCGTCGCTTTCAGGTACGTTTCCCAAATGTTCTTTCAATTGCTGTAATTACATGTCTTTTATGCTTACACTAATCATTTTGTTTGTTTTTCAGTATTTCAAGCGAGATGCGGATGAACTCGAAGGATGGATCTACGAGAAGCTCCAAGCAGCCTCAGATGAGAGCTATAAAGATCCGACCAATCTACAGGCAAAGATTCAAAAACATCAGGCTTTTGAAGCAGAAGTCGCTGCTCATTCAAATGCCATCGTGCTTCTTGACAATACTGGCTCTGAAATGATAGCACAACATCATTTTGCAAGCGATGTAATTCGCAAAAGACTAGGTAAGTTTAAGTGCTAAGAATATTTTAATTTAAAACAGTAATTATTCAATTTTGAGTTTAACACAGATGTGTATTTTGTATGTGTGCATTTTCTTAACCAATTTTTATCCATGAAAAGAAATTATGATAGTTATGAAATGTACTGTTTCGCATGGCAAATTTATTTATCGATACCATTTATTTAATTAAAGAGGAACTGCATCGCCTGTGGGAGTTGCTACTATCTCGATTGGCTGATAAGGGCTTGAAGTTACAACAGGCCTTGGTTCTCGTACAATTCATTCGTCATTGTGACGAAGTAATGTTCTGGATTCATGACAAGGAAGCTTTTGTAACGACCGATGAATTTGGACTTGACTTGGAGCACGTGGAGGTGCTCCAAAGAAAATTTGACGAATTCCAAAAAGATATGGCCAGCCAGGAGTACAGAGTCACTGAAGTTAATGAACTGGCAGACAAGCTGCTGTTAGACGGACATCCTGAACGTGATACGATACTGCGCAGGAAGGAGGAGCTGAATGAATCCTGGCAGAGACTAAAACAACTGGCCACACTGCGGCAGGAGAAGCTCTTCGGAGCGCACGAAATTCAGAGATTCAATCGTGATGCTGATGAGACCATGGCTTGGATCGCAGAAAAGGATGTTGTACTGTCATCCGATGATTTCGGCCGAGACCTCGCCAGCGTTCAAACCTTACAACGAAAGCACGAAGGTATCGAACGCGATTTGGCCGCACTGGAAGATAAGGTGTTTACATTGGGCGCAGAAGCCGATCGTCTCGCTTCAATTCACGAAGCAGATCATTCCAAACAAATTAAAGCCAAACGCGCCGAGATTTTGCAATCGTGGGAGAGCCTGACCGCAAAGGCGAAAGAGCGACGCCTAAAACTCGACGAGTCCTACTATCTGCATCGGTTCTTAGCCGACTATCGCGATCTGGTGTCATGGATGAATGACATGCGCGCCATTATTTCCGCGGACGAGCTAGCTAAAGACGTAGCTGGCGCTGAGGCCTTAGTCGACAGACACCAGGAACACAAGGGTGAAATTGACGCCAGAGCCGATAGTTTCGACGCAACCACACTGGCTGGTAATAAACTCTTGGAAAAGAAGCATTACGCTGCCGAGGAGGTGGCGCGAAAATTGAATTCCCTTGCTGACGACAAATCATCTCTCCTGAGTTTGTGGGAAAAGAGGCGTATCTTGTACGAGCAATGCGTGGATTTGCAGCTATTCTATCGGGACACCGAACAGGCAGACGCATGGATGGCCAAACAGGAAGCATTTCTGGCTAACGAAGATTTAGGAGATTCGCTCGACAGTGTAGAGGCGCTCATTAAGAAACACGAGGACTTTGATAAATCTTTAGCAGCACAGGAGGAGAAAATCAAAGTGCTCGATGACTTTGCTGGAAAGTTAATCGAGGGTGAGCATTATGCCGCGGACGACGTAGCGCAACGCCGCCAGCTGCTGTTGGAACGGAGAGCCATTCTCCTTGAGAAATCGTCTCAAAGACGCCGTCATCTGGAAGACGCTTATAAGTTGCAACAATTTGAGAGAGACTGCGACGAAACGAAGGGCTGGGTAAATGAGAAACTCAAGTTTGCCACCGACGACAGTTACTTGGATCCTACTAACTTGAACGGAAAGGTGCAGAAGCATCAGAATTTCGAGCAGGAACTGAACGCAAACAGGACGCGGATGGAAGAGATGGTGGCCACCGGCCAGGAATTGATCGACAGTGGCCACTACGCTAGCGATCGCATACGCACTCGCACGGACGAAATTGTGACGCTGTGGGAAAGTCTGACACGAGCCAGCGAGAAGAAAGGTGCGAAGTTGCAGGAAGCTTCTCAACAGCAGCAGTTTAACCGAACCATAGAAGATATCGAGCTGTGGCTTTCGGAAGTGGAGGGACAACTCATGTCGGAAGATTATGGCAAGGATTTGACGAGCGTCCAGAACTTGCAGAAAAAGCACGCGCTTCTGGAAGCCGACGTAGGCTCTCATACGGACAGGATCGACGGCATCGCTCAAGCGGGCGAACAGTTCGTCAAGTCGGGTCATTTCGACGCCGATAACATCAAGACCAAGCAGGAGCAATTGCAAACTAGATACAGCTCTCTGCAGCAACCTATGAGTTTGAGGAAACAACGGCTTCTGGACTCCCTCCAAGTGCAGCAACTGTTCCGAGATATCGAGGACGAGGAAGCGTGGATACGCGAGAAAGAGCCGGTCGCGGCGTCCACCAATCGCGGCCGCGATCTGATCGGCGTGCAGAATCTCCAGAAGAAGCATCAGGCCGTTTTGGCTGAAATTAATAACCACGAGCCGAGAGTGGCCGCGGTTTGCCAAGCGGGTTCGACGATGTTGCAAGAAGGACACTTTGCTGGTGAAGAGATCAATCAGCGACTGACAGCTCTGGATGAACACTGGGGACAACTGAAGGACAAGGCTCGACAGCGCAAGAATGATCTGGACGACTCGTTGCAAGCGCATCAGTACTTCGCCGACGCGAACGAAGCTGAGTCCTGGATGAAGGAGAAACGCCCGATTGTGATGAATGGCGACTACGGCAAGGACGAGGACAGTTCCGAAGCCCTTCTGAAGAAGCACGAAGCGCTGGTCAGCGACCTGGAAGCGTTCGCCAGCACCATTGGAGCGCTGAAGGATCAAGCTGCGGCGTGCAGACAGCAGGAGACCCCTACGATCGACATTACCGGCAAGGAATGCGTCGTGGCTCTTTACGACTACACCGAGAAGTCGCCCAGAGAAGTGTCTATGAAGAAGGGCGATACTTTGACCCTTCTCAACTCTAACAACAAGGACTGGTGGAAGGTCGAGGTGAACGATCGTCAAGGCTTCGTGCCAGCGGCGTACGTGAAGCGCGTGGAGCCCGAGGCGGGTCTTAGCGCATCTCAGCAGAATTTGGCTAGAGAACAGAGCTCGATCGCCGCGCGACAAGCGCAGATCGATGCGCAATACGATGATCTTCTGCGTTTGGCGCGCGAGCGTCAGAACAAACTCAACGAGACGGCCAAGGCTTACGTGCTGGTGAGAGAAGCCGCGGAGCTGGCTACTTGGATCAAGGACAAGGAAAATCACGCGCAAGTGCAAGACGTCGGCGAGGATCTGGAACAAGTGGAGGTCATGCAGAAGAAGTTCGACGATTTCCAAGCCGATCTCAAGGCGAATGAGGTGCGTTTGGCCGAGATGAACGAAATCGCCGTGCAATTGATGAGCCTCGGGCAGACCGAAGCGGCGCTGAAGATCCAGACGCAGATCAAGGATCTGAACGAGAAGTGGACCAGCTTGCAAACGCTCACGGCGGAACGCGCCAGTCAGCTTGGCTCCGCTCACGAAGTGCAGCGATTCCATCGCGACGTTGACGAGACGAAAGATTGGATTCGCGAGAAGGACGCGGCGCTGAACAACGACGATCTGGGCAAGGATTTGCGCAGCGTTCAGGCCCTGCAGCGCAAACACGAGGGTCTGGAGAGGGATTTGGCGGCCCTGGGAGACAAGATTAAGCAGCTCGACGAGACGGCGAATCGCCTGATGCAGTCGCATCCGGAGACGGCCGAGCAAACGTACGCCAAACAGAAGGAGATCAACGAAGAGTGGACGCAACTGACGGCCAAAGCTAACAACAGAAAGGAAAAGCTTCTTGACTCTTACGATCTGCAACGATTCCTCAGCGATTACCGCGACTTGATGGCTTGGATCAACTCGATGATGGGCTTAGTCGCTTCGGAGGAGCTTGCATCGGACGTCACGGGCGCCGAGGCGCTGCTCGAACGCCACCAGGTAAAAATGTTTCACACGCAATACGATTAAATATGATCATCACGCTCATTTTTTCAAATCGTTCATGATCCATTTAAATTATAGAATCACAGAGCAGAGATAGATGCGCGATATGGCATACTTCCAGAGGTATAAGAGCGTTTAAGCATGCAATGAGGGAAGTCGCGAATTTGCCGGCCGAATGCCTTTAAAATTAATCTCATATAATCATAGTATCGTTGATGATTTTCTTCTTCTTTTTTTTTTTACGGTAGAAGCCTGACTGATTTTGGCGATGTTTTGCAATGAAAATACTGCCTATTAACAGTTTGAGTATTTTCAATGCTTCTCGCGTAATTTTACTCTCTTTCTGCTTGCCGTAACATCTACTGCCGAATGGATTTGATCGTATATAACAAACAGGGCTGTATATTGATGCGCATTGATTCAAGAAAATCCAAGAATTCCATCGCGAGCTGCTTTAAATTTCTCCGAATTCTTTTTTACAGGAACACCGTATGGAAATAGATGCCAGGGCGGGCACTTTTCAGGCATTCGAATTATTCGGTCAACAACTGTTGCAATCGAATCATTACGCCACTGCGGAGATAACGGAGAAGCTCGAATCTATGGCCGAAGCACGACAGGAACTGGAGAAAGCCTGGATCCAGCGACGCATGCAGCTTGACCAGAATCTCGAACTGCAGCTGTTCTGCAGAGATTGCGAGCAGGCGGAGAATTGGATGAGCGCGCGAGAGGCTTTCCTCAGCAGCGCGGACGCGGTGGACAACAGCGATAACGTCGAGGCTCTTATCAAGAAACACGAGGATTTCGATAAAGCGATCAACGCTCACGAAGAGAAGATCGCCACTTTGCAAACGCTGGCTGATCAGTTGATCGCCGCCGAACATTATGCCGCCAAGCCCATCGACGAAAGACGGTGCCAAGTGCTGGACCGCTGGCGACACCTGAAGGACGCTCTTATCGAGAAACGTTCCAAATTGGGCGAATCTCAGACCCTGCAGCAGTTCTCCCGAGACGCCGATGAAATGGAAAATTGGATCGCCGAGAAACTTCAACTGGCGACCGAAGAAAATTACAAGGATCCCGCTAATATACAATCGAAGCATCAGAAGCATCAGGCCTTCGAAGCCGAATTGGCGGCCAACGCGGATCGAATTCAGTCGGTGCTCGCCATGGGGGGCAATCTGATCGAGAAACACCAGTGTGCCGGTTCAGAAGACGCCGTTCAGAAGAGACTCGCGTCCATCGCTGACCAATGGGAGTATCTCACGCAAAAGACCACGGAGAAGTCGATGAAATTGAAGGAAGCTAACAAGCAGCGCACTTACATCGCCGCCGTCAAGGATCTCGACTTCTGGCTCGGAGAGGTCGAAAGTTTGCTCACGTCTGAGGACGCCGGCAAGGACTTGGCTTCCGTACAGAATCTCATGAAGAAACATCAGCTCGTCGAGGCGGACATACAGGCGCACGAGGAGAGAATCAAGGATATGAACACGCAGGCCGACTCATTGATCGAGAGCGGCCAATTCGACGCGGCTGGCATTCAAGAGAAGCGACAGAGCATAAACGAACGTTACGAGCGAATCAGAAATCTGGCGGCGCACAGACAGGCGAGACTCAACGAAGCCAATACCTTGCATCAATTCTTCCGCGACATCGCCGACGAGGAGTCTTGGATCAAGGAGAAGAAGCTTCTTGTCGGATCCGACGACTACGGTCGCGATCTTACGGGCGTGCAGAACCTGAAGAAGAAGCACAAGAGATTGGAGGCTGAGCTCGGCAGTCACGAGCCCGCGATACAAGCTGTCCAAGAAGCGGGAGAAAAATTGATGGACGTTTCGAATCTCGGAGTACCCGAAATCGAGCAGCGTCTGAAGCTTCTTAATCAGGCGTGGGCCGAATTGAAGCAATTGGCCGCTACCAGGGGACAGAAACTCGACGAGTCCTTGACGTATCAACAATTTCTCGCCAAGGTCGAAGAGGAGGAGGCGTGGATCACGGAGAAGCAGCAGCTACTTTCCGTCGAGGATTATGGCGACACAATGGCCGCCGTGCAAGGTCTTCTGAAGAAGCACGATGCATTCGAAACCGACTTTGCAGCTCACGGCGAACGTTGCAAGGACATTTGCGAGGCCGGCGAAACGCTGATCAAGGCCGGCAATCATCGAGCGGACGCTATCGGCCAGAGATGCGCGCAGTTGCGTAACAAATTGGAGCAACTCGGAACTCTCGCGGCTCGCAGGAAGATTCGACTGAACGATAACTCGGCGTATCTGCAGTTCATGTGGAAGGCCGACGTGGTCGAGTCGTGGATCGCCGACAAGGAAACCCACGTGCGTTCCGAAGAATTCGGCCGCGATCTGTCGACCGTGCAGACTCTGCTCACGAAACAGGAGACCTTCGACGCCGGTCTCCACGCGTTCGAGCACGAGGGCATCCAGAACATCACCTCGCTGAAGGAGATGCTCGTTGATTCCGGCCACGATCAAACGCCCAGTATTCAGAAACGTCACGCCGACGTCATCACACGTTGGCAGAAACTCTTGGCCGATTCGGACGCGAGAAAGCAGCGTCTATTGAGAATGCAGGATCAGTTTAGGCAAATCGAGGAGCTTTATCTGACATTCGCGAAGAAGGCGTCCGCTTTCAATTCCTGGTTTGAGAATGCCGAGGAGGATCTGACGGACCCGGTGCGCTGCAACAGTATCGAAGAGATTCGTGCTCTTCGAGAAGCGCACGCGCAGTTCCAGGCCAGCTTGTCGTCCGCGGAAGCCGACTTCCAAGCTCTGGCCGCTCTCGACAGACAGATCAAGAGTTTCAATGTCGGACCTAATCCGTACACGTGGTTCACGATGGAAGCATTGGAAGATACTTGGCGTAATTTACAGAAGATAATTAAGGAACGCGATGTCGAGCTCGCGAAGGAAGCACAACGGCAGGACGAGAATGATAAATTGCGTAAGGAATTTGCCAAGCATGCCAATGCTTTCCATCAGTGGCTCGCGGAAACAAGGTTTGTATCGAAATATATGAGGAATTATTTATCCACTTAATTATTTAATTAAGCATAAAATGAAAATATTAATTTTTTTATAGAACATCCATGATGGAAGGATCTGGATCTTTAGAACAGCAACTGGAAGCTACGAAGGTTTGTAGAAAAAATGTTTTTTTTTATTATAATTTAAATATATATTTTTTCATATAAATTACATTTATAAATTTGCAGAGAAAAACTCAAGAAGTACGCGCACGTCGTCAAGACCTGAAAAAGATCGAAGATTTAGGAGCCATTCTGGAGGAGCATTTAATTCTGGACAATCGTTACACAGAGCACAGTACTGTGGGATTAGCGCAGCAATGGGACCAGTTGGATCAGCTGGGAATGCGTATGCAACACAATTTGGAGCAGCAAATTCAAGCCCGAAATCAGTCCGGTGTGTCTGAAGACGCACTCAAAGAATTCTCCATGATGTTCAAGCACTTTGACAAGGACAAGAGCGGTCGTCTGAATCACCAAGAATTTAAATCGTGCCTCAGAGCTCTGGGTTACGATCTACCCATGATGGAGGAAGGACAACCTGATCCAGAATTCGAAAATATACTAGGTGTTTTATCGATTTAAATTGTTACTTTTTATTTTTTGTTACTCTAGACATCTAATTTAATGCATTTTATTATTCGCAGACATCGTGGATCCGAACAGAGACGGCTATGTATCGTTGCAAGAATACATGGCGTTTATGATCAGCAAGGAAACAGAGAACGTGCAGAGCTCGGAGGAGATAGAAAATGCTTTCCGAGCGATTACCGCAGCGGATCGACCGTATGTCACGAAGGAGGAATTATATGCTGTAAGTGCAAATTTCGTGGAACGTTTAAAGATCCGAATTGCAACATTCTATAATCTCGACATATGCAATTTATATTCAATCTTTTTTTCAGAACCTCACAAAGGAAATGGCCGATTACTGCGTCGCTCGTATGAAACCTTATGTAGATCCCAAATCGGAACGACCGATAACGGCAGCATTGGACTACATAGAATTTACACGTACTCTTTTCCAGAATTAATTATTCATATATATACATATATATATATACATATATATATATGCCTATTAATGTTTTTCAGAGCTTATTAAATTATAATCACACTCTATTAAATTATAAAGCACAAGAATATTACAAATTTCTTGAAAGATCATATTTAATGTTTTTATATTAATATATTATCAGTACAAGTAGAGCATTGCAGAGAGAGATTGAGATTTAACTTTATCTGTAGACTAACTAACCGATATAAAAAGCATTTATCTTTTTATTTTAGAAAAACAGACTTTTCCTAACAAGTGCATTTCAGATTTATTACTTAACATTTGCAATCTTTTTCGATATTCAAGCAAGTGATAATTTATAAAATACTAAATGTATAGCGTATCAAGTTTGGGTTCAACATCCTTTCTGCTTTATGCTTCGAAATAAATGCCTTCAATATATTACATATTGCTTTAATTTAATTCAATGAATCTATACATAAAATGTGTTTTCTAATTATCGCGTAAATTGCACAAAGCGTAAAATTTTCTCATGCGGATAATTACAATATCTCATTGAATTATTACAATATCCCCATTTTATTAATAAGTAGATAAAAACAATATAAAGTAAATGTCGCACAGGTATTTGCATTTTATTGTGCAATTGGATTTACAACCATCTGAGATTTCTCTTGAATTATTTGTTCGGCACGATACACCTTCCAGCATATTAGATAATTTCTAGCCACTTTGAATAGAGTATAGTAATTTATGATCAATAACAGCATCATTGACAGTACTTGACACCATTCAGGTGTGTGTAACAGAATAACCAATTGAACGCCCACTAGTAATAATTGTAGTCCCAATAATGAACACAACAGCATCGTCGGATTATTAAATAAAGCCTGTGAAACATTTTATATTAATATCGAATTCAATATTTTTTATTGCGTTTACTGATAAAGTAAGATCACGTACATGGAATCTATAATGATTTAGGTTACCCGGTTCCGCCGCTGTGCACAAACCTTCGGAACGGTAAATTTCTCTGTTATGTCTTACGATCGATCCGTGCGGCCACAATATCATCTCGTTCCATGGTTGGGCGTATACGTGATTGTTACGATTTTCTATTTTAATCCACCGTCCTAAATGTAGCGCTGCTCTATGTAGCACATCACAGTATCTAGAGTGTCGATAAATCACTTACGTTATTTCTGATTATTATATTTGACAAATAATTTTACGACGTATTGAAAAATATATTCACCTAACAGGATAAGCTTGAGCAAAATATGCGCTTATCCTTCCAAGAAAAAATAAGAATGCATGTTGCACTACCCACGGTAGATTGAAATGTAAATGCGAAGGTACAAAAATAATGGGCGCGACTCCACAGATGTATGCGCTACTAAAAGATGAAAATAAAGCCCGCTTTAATCGTCGATTAAAATCGGTTCTTAACGTGGATACTTCTGCTCTGATGGCCGATGCATTTAATGAGCAATTGTGCAAGGGTTTATCTACATATAAAAAATAGCACTATAATACTAAATTTCAGAGACAAATAATATAAATAGATAAAACATTGTCAATAGGAATGGTGACATTTACCTAACAAGTATTTTGTCTTCCGTTCCTCTTTTCCACATGAGAATGATGTAGAAATATCAAAAAATAATGTTGAACGTACTCCAAATGTAAGCAAATATACCGAAAAACTTCTGGAACAAATAGATTTCATAAGCAACATGTTATCTCTAATCTTAATTAAAAGATTTGTATATTAGAATACAAATCTCTCTTCACATATATATTAATAATAAATCATTTCATATACTAGCACACTTATATAGTAAGAAAGTACATACAGATAACATATATAATAAATAATCTTCATAAAGTTATGTCTTTCAGCCATATGATAGAGGCACCAGCCAATTATACTCATCACAGAAATTGATAGAGATATTCTGAAATAATGCACGATTATTATATCTCAATACTGTAGATTAAATATACAAGTTTTATAGATAATATTCCTATGACAATACCTCATAATCTTTTGAATAGTAGGCAACCATCGAATTGGCAATGAAACATCAATGAATTGACATAGTAATGTATAAATAAATCTACATGCCATTGTTGTAAAAATAAATAGAAGCAGATAAGGATCTATCAAATACATGTTCTGAAACATCAAGATATAATTAAGCATTCTTTAATTCTTCTAATAGAATGCGATCACAAATATGTAATAAAAATAAGCGCAACATACCACACTATAACTATTGTACGAATGTGGTAACCACCATACAGTTTTATATATATTAAGTAGTTGCAGGCAAGCTGCAATAATTGAGATAAACAAAGACAAAGCCTCAAACGTTAATTGTCCATCGACTGGTACCACAGGTATTGGGATGTGTTTCGGTGCCAGAGATTTTCCACCATAAATCTCATCAATTTTTTTATCCTCTGTGATATTCCCAATTGTTCTTTCTCCACTATTATTTCGTCCGTTAACATTAGCAAGACTAGTATAAGTATTTCCTGATCTGCCAATCGGTCCAGTCCGACTGGCAGCATTCCGCCTACCTCCAGGCATGTTTTCGCGTTTATTATTTACGATACACCAAAAGACATGAACTCCTTTTCTAGCTTTTGCAAGTAATACATAATAGACTAATATGCAAGCCAATGGCGTATTCCGTACAGCACAACAACACGTGTTACAATTTTTTTTGTTTTCAAGTTTGGAAACTTATTAATTTATCAAGAATCTTATCTTTGTTAATTGTAATTTCCTCTGACATATTATTTCAATGTAAGAATATATGATGTTAGAAAACTCCTCGAATCCGCGTCTACATCGACACAAACTAATTTTCTTTATCTTATAAACAAGTCGCGTGGAGCATATTATTTAAGAACACGATTGTGCATAATTCGTAGTTTAATAAACAATGCTCATCTATATGTATCCCAGTATGTCCAATTAAAGTAACTACAGTCTGTCAATTGTTTAGTGATTAGTTTTTTGACAAAAAGTAGTTGGCAATCCTGATAAATTTTGGACAAATTTATATAGTAACAATGTAGTGGGAGAATAGAACGTCTATATTCGCTGCGTCTATGGTCGCGTATTAGTCGACTACTACGCGCGGGCGCAGTCGACTCTCAGTTCGCGTAGTTCCGCGGTGATGGATGGTGGAAGGAAATTGCATGTGAAAGTGTGAAGTAGTTTATAATGGACTTGTGAGGGGTTTCCTGCGTGTATCTGACAGCAAAGAAGTGGAGAATTGTGCACGTACGCAAGCTCGTTTCATTCCATTGTCGTCACTTAGTCGGCCTCGCACATTCGTCGCGGATCATTGTACGCACAACGTGATATAACCTCGCCCGCAAAGGTAAGCGACTTTATGTTTCTCACGTGTAATAATGGGAATTTCGAGAACTTCGGGATATTCCGAGCTTCTTTAGCGTACATCCTCGCTCTCTCGTGTGCGTGTGTAAAATGATTTTTCGTGATTGTGTCTCTACTTTCACTTATATCGCATACTCTCATTCGAGTATTCTACTCGTTTTGCAAAATAAAATCACGTCTCTACCGATCAATCAAATCGTTATTAATCAACATTGACAGACATCTGGTTGGTAATTTCATATTCTTATTATTTCTGATTTGTATACATTTTTAGGTTTTAAAGAATCTTTTGCTTCTGCTTTGATGCGACAATTTGCGCGTGCAGAGATTTTGCATTCTTATTCCTGCAAATAAAGCTTTTCTTGTACATTCTAAAGATCTCTGATTAGGTAAGCATTGAAGAATCTTATCCTTGAAATTCCACGTTTTTAATTACTACTTTAGGAATGCCGTCAGGATATCCACGCGTTCGTCTATAATTCAAAGATCGATTAACGTCAATTGTGGTTTAACCGAAATCTATCCCCGCAATGTGACTAGAGACACGATTTAAAACGAACTGCGAATTACTTGATTGTGTCTGGTCGCGAAGCAAGTTGCTTTACGTCATCCTTGCTCTTCCCGGATCTTTCCTCGTTACATTCTCGTATGCTGCGCACAATAACGCAGTTTCATCAGTACATCATACGTTTCGATTGTATGAGAGATAGATCTGAGAAAAAGTGAAAGCCACGTTACAGCAGATCTAGTTCAATGCTCCGCCATAACGGTGCATTTTGTCTAAATTACCTGAGAGAATGGAACATTCTCTTTTGACACGAAAGCTGATACATCGGATCGCGCGCGCTCGCGGATTATCACGCGTGTAACGTGAAACTGCGATGGATATATGCGCTTCTTCCCCACAGTCTTTGGTGATGCGCTAATTAATCATACTTTACCGTCATTGATCCAATTGGAATCAATATCGCCAACCCTCGGCTGAAAGAGTATGCATTATCTGACGATAGCGAAAGTTTATGCTGAAATACGCGAGATACGAAACCGAGAAAACGCTCTCGAGTCGCATTACGCGTTCTTTTCAAAAATGTGCAGCACGTAACTACGATGATATTATATAATATTAATTGCGCTAATATTTGGCTCTTTCTCTCCTTACGATTATAGATTTTTCACAAGGTTGATTACATCTAGTTTTGCCGCGTAATCTTTGAACAATTGTTAAGAATATAAACTTTTTCAACGGATTGCGGAGAATAGAATTTTTGCATTAGTTGATTAAAATTTTGTTAATTAAAATCCCAGAATGAGTTCGAATTACACTTGGAAGATCTGTGTTGCTTACAATGAGATTCTGCTACGTGTGGCACACGTTGACACGAAGATCTTTGGTATACTTTCATATTAGGCCGACGGCATGCGAAGGAATGTAAGCACAATAAGACTGGAGCGGTAAGCGTATCGATCAATTGAACACTTTCATATGATATAACAGCACGTGATCGACGTATACTTTTGGATTTATTGTAATTTTTAAATTTATTGTAATGAAAATTCTATTGCGTTCTGACGTCACGACTAAGGAATAATCAGCTGATCGATGATTGGAATTCTTGCCTTACTTCTGGAAGTATTATGATACGTGCTTTTCCTTTTAATATATCCTGCTATTTCGATATTAAAAATTCCTGTACGCGTTAATGTAAAAATGCATTTTTTTTGCTGAAAACTTATGATGTAACGTATGACATATTCTTGCGCAAAATATTTATTTCGAGATTCTTTTATTTTTTCCTGATACTCTTCTCGTTTCCTGTTTTTTTGTCAAGACACTTCTCTTTATCGCGGATTTTAATAACGTGCGCGGTTTTTGTGGTTAGCAACCGCTGCTAAATAAATGATTAATCGTATTTGTTAACCGGCTGTTAACAAAGCTTACGCTCAGTTTTATTGTGAGATACTTAATTGCTTTAAAGGCACAGTTTTTCTGCTTTTTAGTACTTATATTTTTTCAAGTCACTGAATCTGATGTCAGATATGAAACCGATTTTTATATTTATTTATATTTATTTAGAATAATGGAATTACAGTGATACAGTTTTTTTTTCGCATATTTGTTGCATGCAAAAAATTTGAACTTATTAAAATTGTACAAATTATTAAATTTTTGTCGTGTGTAAATATTCCAGCGATTTATCTTTTTCCTCAAGCATTTATTCTTAGTTTCTTATCTTTGTACTTTATCAGTGTAATTGAAGTCGAAGTCATCGGTTTGTTTATAAATGCACAGTATTACGGTACTTCATTTCGATGATCATATATCGAGCAACGTTCGATTGATCGATAAAATTCCAAAGCACTAATTGTAAGATATTTTATACGCGTTATCGATGTCATCACAGTCCTAGAACGATTCATTGATGTGTGCAATTCTGATTTAATCATTGAATTCTATACATATGTATAGAGAATTCTTCTTTTTATATGTACAAGCCACAGAAGCCTGTGGACCGCCGAAGAGGGCAAACAGATTAGCTGCAATCATTTTTATCACAACTTTCTGATTTACAATATCATATATTTTTGCACCTTGACATTCGGTATTTCGACATGTTTGCTAAGAAAAATTAATCTTCAATTTATCGTAGAATTTATTATTGGAATTAAAGTTGTGAATTTTATGGAACACCCAACATATATATCTTTATATAATTTTTTGATCATATAATCTGTAATCGACGAGTGAAAAAACGTCTTGTTTGAACAGCGTATATAAACACCCGCTGCACGATATGCGATGAAAATATTTTTGCAAAATGTGCTCTCTTGGATAAACAATTAAATAACACATTTTACCATATTTATCAGCGCAATTTGTATTATTTTTAAAATTATTTTCTGTACTCTATGCATTTTATCCCAGTACTTTGCAAAAATTAACAGGAAAACTTAGTGTTTATCAAGATAGAGCCGAATCTTATTGTTAGTTAAAATACATTATAAAATAAATTTGTACGAAAAATATTCTACATTTTCGGTTTACTCTTGCATAAGGAAACATTTTTTTTTTTGGTTATTTGATTTGCATTTTCTGATATATTTCGTGTACGAAGCATTGTGTTAATTAAACATATTTATTTAAGTAAGAAGAGTGAGAAAAATATATTTATTTTTACTCTAAATTTTTTACTTGAAAGAGGAAGAAGCTTTTTTGTAATAATAAATATGCATTATTTTAAAAACACAATAACAAAAATTAAATTTGCGGAAATGTGAAATTTGTAAATGCTCAAGAAAATAAATATTAAATTTAACTTTGAAAGAAGTAAAACAAGATACAAATCTCTCTAACAGGTTTACTTCATCTTGCGAAACACTTTTATGGTTGTCTTTTTCTACTTTTATGATTGTTGACTTTTCACTTCAACGTATATTTGAGATCTTAGCATACAATGATAGATAACGAAAAACTTTAAATGTTCCATTTTGAAGCGTGCGACATATATTAAATCATGCACAAGTAAACATTCTGAAATCCTACTTGAATTAAATTCTATTGCATCACAACTTCACATATTTTATGTCTCGTGTTTATTCATTCATTTATCGCAAGAGTTAAAAGGCGCTTGAATTGCTTCCATTATATTACTTGTGTGAAAGAATCATCCATTTGATGTTGGAGTTTCTCATTGAAAGAAAAAAATTTGTTGAAGTTGTTGATATAAATTATATCGTGTAATAATATAACATACATGTTATAAAATTGGATTAGTAGAACATTAGTTAACAATCTTTTTCTTTTTCCAGATGTCCCACGATCACGCAGGTCATATAATGCCGAACAATACGGGGGGTCATGCATCTCACGATACGCACACGGGTCATCTGCATCACGGTAGCATGGACCACAGCAGCATGGACCACAGTATGGATAATGGAAATATGAATCGTGGAAATATGAATCACGACGCCTCGATGCACGATATGTGTGGCAGCATGAGTCCGCACGGTATGTCGGTACGTATGACCGTACGTATGACCGTATGATCATTGAGTACTCGATGCTGTTAATGATACAATTTGCGTTCTGCATTTCAGATGACATTCCATGCCGGCTATTGCGAAGCGGTATTATTCGAGAATTGGAAAATCTCGACAATCGGCGGTCTCGTCGGCTCGATGATCGGTATTATTATCATGGCGGCGCTCTATGAAGGATTGAAGTACTATCGAGAATACTTGTTCTGGAAGACGTATAACTCTTTGCAGTACAGAAGCGTCACAGTGCCCACCGAGAAGAATGTGGTGGCCGAAGATAACCGAGTCGTTCAGTAAGTTCTAATTTTCACGAGATTTATATAGTTACGATAGATAGATTTTCAAAAAGCAATCGCTTTTTCTATTCTTACTTGTGTAAGAGTATATTTATCGATATTGTTTTGTTATGAAGAATTTGAAAAGTGCTGGATGGCATCATGAGAGCGCATGATAATGAATATGGTTCAAACTGAAAGAGCAGTATTTCTGCAAGATTACTAAAATCCAATAAACGATATGCATAGCTTAGGTTATAAATCTAATCACTAAATTTGTTTATGTTTTTTTATAGTATGGTTGGCGAAGTAATCCACAAGCAACCGTAAGTAAATCTCATGAGGCACTGAGAGCTTTTTTCTCAAATATGCTTTATTGCATTGACACATATTACTAATTAACGTTTATTAGCGGTTTGTTCAACAATTTTCATATTAATTCAATTAATTTTAAAACCGCATAGAAACTTCGCTTTGCATTTTGGTACGACTTCTTGTTAGATTGCAAATTATATCTTGAATATCTTCAAATCTTTAAATCTTCCATCTTCAAATATCATCTATTTGTGGTTTTAAGTTCGGACGTAACGAAATGTGTCAATTTGTGCAGGCCAACTATGCTGTCCTGGATGCATGTGTTTCAAACGTTTCTGCATATCGTGCAGATAGTCTTATCTTACTTTTTGATGCTAATCTTCATGACTTACAATGTCTGGCTGTGCTGCGCTGTGGTATTGGGTGCCGCCATCGGTTACTTCCTGTTTGGTTGGAAAAAATCAGTGATCGTAGACGTTACGGAACATTGTCATTAGCATTCAGTAAATTGCTTTAAATTTACTCTTCCTAAAAACTACATTCGCACGAAGTTGCGTGTGCTACTGTATTACGGT
The DNA here is from genome assembly GCF_040581485.1 of Linepithema humile. Taxonomy (NCBI): domain Eukaryota; kingdom Metazoa; phylum Arthropoda; class Insecta; order Hymenoptera; family Formicidae; genus Linepithema; species Linepithema humile. Next base: position 7,803,175 of record NC_090135.1, read on the forward strand.
GGAAATCCGTTTGAATGAAAAAAAAAAAAAAAATTAAGAACATGCGTTCTGACCATTAAGGACCTATAGAAAATCGGTCTTCTCTAAACGCATGACACAGTAAATATACGAATATAGTAGAATGCAGCGACAAGCAGAAAATAATTTCTTTTAGTTTCATAATTTTATTTTTAATCTTTCTTTATCTTCAATCTGAAAAGAAACTTTTATTATCTCTGATAAAATACTCTAAATAATTGTACATAAATTCCATTCCACAGGAGAATGAAGAAAATACTTATTAAAATAGCATATGATTCGTTATTATTCATTTCCTGAAATAATATTGAAATCCTGAGATATATTTCATTATCACGAGCTTAAATCTTAAAAATATCAATACAAGCCTGAGTTGTAAATATTGTTAAGATATTCATGTGAGACTCGTTGCCGCAAAGGAGCACTTTTTCTCAATTGTATATTAATATTTGTTTTTATTACATTATGCTTGTGTAAAAACGTTTATCAGTAACTTTTTTTTTTTATACTTGGGAAAAGGCGCTGCTACATTATCTTGAACTAGTGTAAAAAAACAAATTATAAAATATCGTTACAAATTGAACCATTATTAAAAATTGTCATATATATTACTGTATGTAAATATCAGAAAATATTATTTCGAATAAAATAAAAAAAGGGAAAGGAATTTAAAAGATTTTATCTTCTCCCTAATAATTCTCGCGTTATAAATTCTCGTTCTCAGTTCTTGTTTTTGCGAGAATTTTTATTTGACAAATAGTAATCGAAGAACGCTTCTTAAACAAGCAGTGTAAGTTTATTTTTCCTTGCAAAATCGATCCCCAGAATTATAAAATTTTAAGGCATACACAGATATACATAGATCATGTACATACGAGTAAGTGTAGCCGTGAGTCTACTAAGTATATAAAAATAATAAATAACAATCAGTATGCGCATTTTTTCACAAATAAGACATATATGTGCAATAGTTCTTTTAAAAATAATTTGTAGATTTCATATGGAGACGGCGTAAGAATGATGCGTCTATGTATGGTAATTATGAGGTGAATTTATCACTTTGATATGATTAGTTTTACGCCCTTAACATCTTAATTAATGCTATATTTCATTATAAATTTATATGCTTCACATAGAGCTATATATAAAAAGCACCAGCATGCACACAAATTAATCCGAATCTCGTTGAAAAATCATTTTCTGTTCAGTTGCAACAACATTGAATATTCCTTTATGCTGTATACGAGGCATTTCTAAAGAATCAAGTATCTCTTTCGAGATACACGGCTGTAGGAACACGTCGTACGCATCTGTGATCGTATAAAAAGCTTCATTTGCGTAATATTATTAACTTTGAGTGCCGAAGACGGTTGCAAAAATGTGTGCGAAAAGTGCCAAGCAGCGCGATCATGTTTCTCCTGTTTACGTCGAAAACTGCATTTCGTTTTTTGTCTCATCTATTTAATTTAACATTTGAGACTAAGTTCTTGAGCATAGTTGTACTGTTTAGTATATTCTTCATTTCTCATATAACTGAGAAATCAATTTAATTTTGGTCAGGACCTAATATGGATGCTCACTAGCACTCGACATGAAACAGGAGAAACGTGTGCGATAGCGTCTTCTTGGCACTTGTGGTTAATTTTGCCGGAAAATTGTTAGACATTGGATAGAATGTTCTAAGAACAGAAAAGCATATGCCATACTTTATATAAGCGTCAAATTCACATATAAATATGATATATATGAATATATATATCCATAGCAAGACTTGACTTAAAAAAATCATGTCGCTTTACTATTATTTTAAACATGTGTCGCAAGGATAAGGCAAATTTAGATATTACACAGCTAAAATTAGAATTTATACCTATTTCTTATTCAATTCATGATTATAATTATTTATTATTATTATCATTGTATTATTATTATTATTTTATCACAAGCCAATTGTGTGAAATACTTAAAATACTGTCAGTAGCTCAAGAGCTGCACAAAGCGTTGATAGAATAGGACGTTCAACTTGATCTTATATTTTAAAATTGTATTCTGGAAATATCAACCACAACAATATAATTATTTGTCTCATATACAATTTCTGTGGCTTTATTTGAGTATTTTGTTAAGATTCACGAAAAGAAGAGAATATAAGTCAACCAGTAAAGTCATCACTCATTAAATAATATCCTGTCCATTCATTCTTTAGAAATCTCAACTGTGACTTAAAATGTCGAAAAATTGTAACAACATATTCCATTTACACAACCGACGAAATTCTAGCGTCAATAAAGAAAGTTCATCGTATAATGAAGAGAGATATTGTAGACACACAAGAGATTCTCTTCAAATTACTTTGTTAGACCTAGAAACAGAGTACGCCAAGTGTGAAAAATCCACATCTCAAGTATTTGCAAAAATATTTATCTCGTGTGAAACTAAAAAAAAAATATTTTATTCACTAAAAACTTCTAACTTTACGCAATAAGCACATATTTCAACTCTATGGACTTTCATGAATAAAGTGATTTTCACAAATCACGCATCTTTTTACAAATATGTGAAAAGATAAGGCCCAATAAAGAAAAATAATTTCTTACATTTGCGCAATGTCCATATAGATCCTGAATAGAATAAACACTGTCTCTATCAGTTTCAATTTTCGATGTTTTCTATTTCTTGCAAACATAAAGAAACTTTAAACAATTGTTTCAGAGTTGGTTTGCATCAGATAAAGACTGTATATCATGACCATTTTCTTATCACTTATTTCAATTATCTTACCACAAATATAGATCTTAAGAAAAAGGCATCATGCATAACTTCATCGAACTATAAAAAGAAAAATGATTAAAATCACAAGCCGTGACCTACTCAGCGCTGGACACAGGCATACAACAGCTCGAACGATGCGGAGACTGTTGCTTAGAAAGATCAACAGTATCTTCCACTAAAGGCCGCTCTAATTTAGCTTCTAATCGTGCCCATGCGTCAACCGCTGCTCCAAATGCTGCCTCAACATTAGTGGCATCTTTTGCTGATGTTTCAACTAACGGGGGACTGCCATTTTCTAAACACCATGCTTGAGCTTCTTCTGTAGAAACTTGTCTCTCAGATTCAGGCACATCCACCTATTAAAAAAAAAAAGTATTGTTTTTTTTTTAAATAATCCAACAAAAATATTGTCAACTCAATAGCTTACTTTATTGCCAACAACAATAAATGGAAATGTGGAGCCTTCTTGAACATCTGCATACTTAAGAAATTCAGATCTCCATAGCGCTAGATTCCTAAAACTCGTTCTATCATCTATTGCATAGGTCAAGAGACAAATGTCCGAACCTCTATAGAACGGTGTTCTGAGAGTCTTAAACCTCTCCTGCCCGGCAGTGTCCCATATTTGTAAAGTATATGCTTCACCATTGATTTCAATATCTTTATTCAAGAATTCTACTCCGATAGTGTGAAAACTGTGCTCATCAAAGTGATTCGACACGAACCTGTTCATGAGACAGGACTTTCCGACACCACCATCTCCAAGAATCACTACTTTCAGAAGGATAGACCTTTGTGAATTTCGACTCTGGAAACTACTGCCTCTGGATGTATTTACTGTTGCTAAATTATTCGCTGACATTTTTCAGCTGTTGTTTTTCCTTGTGAGAACTTATCTTATGATTACACACAATTGTCTGACGCAAATAAACTGTCGGTTGACAAATATCTTCAACGTAGGTATTTAATAAATATTCATATTCATTAAAGCTTAATTAAACCTCATATAGCCTCTCTGCTGATCAGCTGATTTGGAACAGGGACCTTGTACTTTAGTTTCTCAATGCTTGTCAAACGCATTGAAGCAATGCATCATTGCCATTATCCACGATTATTTTTTTTCTCTCTCCCTCTCTCTTTCTCTCTCTCGCTTGTAGCAAATAACTAGCACATAAAAAGATCTTAATGTCTTTATTTTCCTTCGAGTATGCTGCATAACCTTCCAATTTAATCGGTAAAATTCCTCATTGATTTCACGACGGCATTCGAATTTCCAAGTGTCAGTGAAGAAAAGATTGCCTGGCGAAACAGATTCGCTTGTTTATTTTTCTTCGCGATTTTAATTCAATTATTGAACTTAAAACACGATACATGAGAAAACTGTTTATTATCGTACACTCACAAAGTAGCGATCGGAAGTATAATACATCCGTCAGCATGAATAACGTATTCTTGTGTTCCTAATGGCAGCTTGTCCGTGCATTGATTTTGGGCGGATTTAATAATAACACTCGACTACGAATATCCACAATTTTGGGTCATTTTCGGCTCAGTGCTCATTCTATACATTGCAGACGACAAAAGAAACGCCCATGTTGAAGTCGAGCAAGAGCGGCCCCTGCGATTATAAATAAATATCAGCCGCGGTCATGGATCTAAGAATATATATGAAACGTTTATATATTGCCAACTAGGACAAGGAAAATATTGATTAAAAAATTCAAGATTATAATTTCATTTAGTTAATTTAAGATTATACAACTTGTTTATTTTTTAAATTGAATTTGTCATGTGACGCTGTCATACATTCATCTTTTCTTTCCTCGCTATGTGTACACTCCATAGCAGAAATATCTTATTATATAAAGTTGCGTCATTTCAAATCTAGATATTCGTGGACCATGATTGCCAGAAACAAAATCTAAATGTTTAGATTTTGTTCATTAATTTACTTATTCTGTAATCTTATTTTATTAATATTTTAATTTTAGATTTAATCTTTCACATGTCAAACGTTAGAGTTGTCAATTTATCAAATACAATGTTAAGTCATGATGCACGAACATCTAGATACGATGCGTATTCTCCTAACTCACTGCAACTAGAGACTCTATATAAATAGAGAGACGCAAACTGAAAAGAAAATGGCTGCCGTTTGTTTGCAAATGTGTCTAATTGGTGCTTCTCACACTCGTATAGGGAAAATGGCAGATGTTAACCAATCACGGTCGCTGACCAATCACATAGATTGCGCTTCCCTATTTCTATTAGGTCTCTAACTTCATGTGATAAAGAATTTCTGCTCTTGAGTGTACATACATATTTCAATTCCTCCTGATTCCTTCAGTTTAAGCAAATGGCGTCGGACGGATGGGTATTGTTGCGTTGAATTTCACAAATCATGAATGAATTCTAAATACTGTCGCATATTTTTCATGAATCAAGGATATTGTTAGTTCTGGTAAGTCTGCTTTTGATTATGGTATATTTTATATAAATAGAATTGATCTTGCTGCGCAAAAAACCGCGTATTTTCCAAGACATCCCTTAGCATGTAAACAAACATTACAATATTGAGTATTATCAAGTTTTGAATCTTGATATTTTGATAAACTTCGTGAATATCATGAATCTATTTGTATGTTTTTTTATAATTTATGTTTACTATCATTGAATTCTGCATTAATTTTGTGTAGAAATTGCACCATGCTTTTGCTTTAATATCTCTAATAATCTATCGTAATTTTTTGTTCTTACCATCTTTTCAACGGTTTTTTATGAACTTATAGCTGTTGTACAATATTGTTTAAGTGAGAAAAATATATGTAAGCACAGTATGAAAACATTATGTCATCTATTTGATAGGATTTGTTATTTTAATGCTGTAAACTGCTATATTGTATATATATATGTATAATATGATTTTTATTAATAAATTATACTAATTTATATATTTTTTCAGTATTCTGCAGCAAGGTACATATCAAACATGAACGAAGTAAGTGGAGGAAAGCAAGACATACCTAATACCTCGAGCTGGGAAACTTTATCTGGACAATCGGTGCCTTCGTTGCCAACCATACATCATCATCATCAGACACTACAGCAGGACACAAATTCAACAGTAGCACAAGTCATAGTTCCTACACCTGTAAAGCTCCAAACACCTATATTAACACCAGTGCAAACCATAGCTGATCATTGTCCTCAACTCGGCCACATACAACAAACGCCTTTGATAACTCAAGTATGACAGGAAAAAGTCTTTATAAGATCTCTTTTTTACTAGTCTTGTGCTATCAGTTTATAATAAAATTTTATAATAAAATTATAATAAATTTTATAATAAAATTATTACAGGGCACTATTACACCACCAGGCAGCTTTCCGGAATCCGAATTATCCTTGGAACTGCAGCAACAAGGTTGGAAGAAATTTTGGAGCAAACGAGAAAATCGACCATATTTTTGGAATAAATTAACTGGTGAATCTCTGTGGGTAGTACCTTCCTTAAAACCGCAGGTATTGCAGACTATCTTAGATTTTTTGTATTTTGTAACAAAGAGTTCAAGATCTGATATATATAAATGTCGTACCAAAGTTTGATCCGATCACGGATCCACTTGGAATTTGCGGCGTACCTCCTCCACCTGGAAATGGAGCGATTCCACCTGGTACACCAGGTGGTACGTTGAAACGAAGAGCATCGGAAGATGGAGCTGTTCCACCAGCGAAAAAATTTGTATTAGCGTATGTGTGCAGTTTTACAAAATTTATAATGATATTAAGACACTTATTTTAATAAATAACTAATTTGTTTATTATTACATTAGAGGTCCGTGGGATCTGGAGATACCTACAAATGTTATAATATATGAGAGAGCACCGTCAAATTTATTGCACGTGCATCCGGAAGCGGAAGCCCTGCGCTGTGCCTTATTGGCAAAATTACGGCAATGTTATCAAGAGTTATGTCATACTCGTGAGTGTATAGATGCACCAAAAGATTCCTTCAACAGATGGTTGATGGAGCGAAAAGTCATTGATTGCGGCTCGGATCCATTGCTGCCAAGCCAATGCTTCCCTGAGATTTCAATGTCTATGTATCGTGAGATTATGAACGATATACCCATTAAATTAGTAAAGCCCAAGTTCACGGGAGATGCAAGGAAACAGCTGTCACGTTACGCCGAAGCCGCGAAGAAGATGATTGAATCAAGGGCGGCGTCATCCGAAAGTCGAAAAGTAGTCAAGTGGAATGCGGAGGATACTTTCCAATGGCTGAGAAGAACAGTGGGTGCGACGTTCGACGATTTTCAAGATAGACTCGCCCATCTGAAACGGCAATGCCAGCCACATCTCACAGAGACGGTTAAAGCTAGCGTTGAGGGTATATGCTTGAAAATTTATCACCTGTCAACGGAGTACGCGAAAAAGGTGAAAGATAAGAACAATCAGATTCTCAAAGACAACGGTCTGGGAGACGTCATACCGATAGGAGGTCCTGCTAGTACGCAGAGGAAAGTTTGGTGTTACTCAGTGCAATTTTCCCTCCCCCCACCGAGACTTCCGCAAGTGGATTATCTTCCTGAGCGTGAGCAAACAATGCTGCGCTTTCATGGTGATACCATGTGTATTAACAATACGCACCTTACTAAACTGGAACATTTGTACAGATACAACTGTTACGACGACAAGAAATTCGAAATGTTCTTACCGCGTGTTTGGTGCATGCTAAAACGTTATCAGACGTATCTTGGAATCAATGAGGGCCAAGCGACACAAATGGCTCTTCCTGTGACGGTTTTCGAATGCCTTCAGAGATCATTCGGCGTTACGTTTGAATGTTTTGCTTCGCCTCTAAATTGTTACTTTCGGCAGTACTGCTCTTCTTTTGCCGATACGGACTCGTACTTCGGATCGAGAGGACCATTTTTAGACTTTAGGCCAGTCAGCGGATCATTTCAGGCTAATCCGCCCTACTGCGAGGAACTTATGGAAGCAATGGTCAATCATTTTGAGCGTCTTCTGTCTGACTCAGCGGAGCCTTTGTCGTTCGTGGTATTTTTACCGGAGTGGCGAGATCCAGCTCCTAACGCGCTCATCAAACTTGAGGGCAGTCACTTCAAACGCAAGCAAGTAGTCGTACCTGCTATGGAACACGAATACAGACACGGATTTCAACACATTCTTCCAAAGTATGTTTATCAAATCACAAATAGATATAGCATACGCATAACATTGATATATGAATTGTAAAGTAACTTCTTCCTTTTTTTTTTTATTCCAGAGGTGAAGTGAATATCCGAGCGGTACACGGTACATTAGTTGTATGGTTACAAAATCCAGCTGGCGCTGCGCGATGGGGACCTACTGAAGAACGAGTGGAAGCTTTACTGGAGGCATGGCGACCCGGTCGGGAACGAGAAAGGGATAGGCAAGAACTTCTTTCTCCACCGAGGCAAACGCACCAACCGATACCATCAACGCCAGTACCTGTACCGACAACGCCAGCCACACCAACTATGCCACCCATACAGACACTACCCAGTCATCCTATATAATTGTTGAGTGATTCTGAAAAAAAGATACCACATATACAAATAGTGTCCACGTTAGGAGAATATCTCCGTGAATCTGATTTATACTTGTAATATAACTAGCTTTCTTGCTAAGGAAATTTATTTTGTATTGTAGCAGATAATACAAAATTTAAATCGGATAAAAAAATGTAAAAATGGAAAGAAATGTTAGTTAATTATATGCAGAGAAATTAAACAATATAGGAATAATATATAGGAATAATCTAAACCTTACTTTATAAACAGCAACACTTTTGCGCTGATGATAAAACCCCTCGACGACACGAATGAACATTTTTGGAAAGGATTTCATAGAAATCATGTAGTTTAGATAGCTGATGATTGATTATTCGGCCTCTTCATTCTATACCAACAAAGGAATGAAAGTTCTATTGTTCACTTCATTGATAAATAACAAAATTAGTATAAGGATTATATTAGGAGACATACTTAACGCATAGGTACAAGAAGAATTTACTTATCAACACAGAAGCACACATTACAGAAAGTCTAAACTTTGGAGTAGTGGTTAATTGTTGCTGATCAATGTGTTAGACTTTGTGATATGTGATGCTTTAAATATTAGATATACTTGCTATGCAAGATACAGATTGATACTATTGAAAATGTCAGAAAATTAAATTTACGGGATTAACAAATGTGCGGATATATGTGTGTACGTGCGAGTGGAACTGGTTGCCTATAAATCTGCTTATTTGTTTTCGAGAAGAAAACTTTTATCAAAAACTAGCGATAAAATTACTTTATCACATTTTTAACCATGACAATCTTTTTCTTTTATATCCAAAAAAAGAAACAAGAGCTAATTATGCATTTCATATTAAATAACTCTTTGACCGTGCAATATTTTGTATCATTTTGTAAGTTAAAAGGGATGTATAAATTAAACTTTCTACAGGAAAAAAGTACATTCTTTTGGTTAATAAATATGTACATGTGCATCGTGTAGAAAACATAGTTATGATACAATTATGGTTTTGTCCTATTTCTTTTTTTTAAATATACTTCATGTATTTTATTATAAAAAAAGATTTTTTGAAATTCTGCAAACAATTAAAAACATGTGATGAATTATTACAATCTGTTTCAAGCATATCTGTATTAAATATTGCATATATTTGAGAGATATATCAATATCAGTTAGAATTGGACACTTATGGAATAACAGGGCTAGATGCACATTCATAAATAAATATATTACACATGCATTACTGAATTAGAAAATTGTGCTTAAGATAGTTTCAAACATGTTGGACATTTCTCACTAAAAAAAATTAATATTTACATCTTATAAATTTTATATATTTTTATTAAAATGCTATGGGGTATACTAGCGTATACACGTGCATACATGTGTGCATATAGATGCGCACATGCGCATGCGCGTACGTATGTATGGTTTTATTTAGGCATAAGGATATTTTTATGCTTTATATTACTGAGATAGTAAATAAGACAATACATAAGAGTTAAATATAAGTTACGTTTTATGAGAATATTGTTTAACAGGCAGTATATATAGACAATATACGATAGAATTGCACTATAACTTAGTAAAGTCTAATAAATTTTTATTGTAAATCTTTACATTTAGAGAAATTATGTTTAACGAGTCTAATGAGTTTATATGTTTAATGAGTTTTAAAAATTATTTTTTAAACTAAAACTTAATTTTATGTATCTGCACAAGTTTTTAAAATAATTATATTTAAGAATGTAAGATAATTATTGCTTTTTGCCATATCATCATATGTTGCACAATGAACATTTGCAATTTTTTAAAAGTTAAGAATATTTCTTTTTGTAATTACCTCATGCATTCTATTAATGTCTGCTATTATTAGATGGTATCTAATACAGTATGCTTACTGTATAAACATAAATAATCCTTTAAGATGCAACTCTGCAAAGTGTTATGTTCTAAGAGAAACTTTAAATAAAGTTAAGGGCGGAAATTTATACAACTTTAGATATAAGAGTAATATCCTTAGAACAGCAATTGTGAAAGTGTATGTTATATTTAATGGAGCAAAATTCACAATATACTTGCTAACAATTTGTTAACAACTGAATTTTATTTCACATTATTCATAGAGAAATTACATTTTTCATTGTTACAGGATGAGTCAAGAAATGAAGTAATGTCTTTCAATAATACATGGGCTTCATCGTTTTCGCACATTAAATTGTATATAGAGAGATCTTGCGCATCTTTGATAATGTCTTTCAATACGTTTTTCAATGCTCGTAAATCAAACAAACAGTGATTACGTCCAAAACAATACTTATTAAAACTTATAACTTGAGTCTTTTCTATCATAGCATGTAAACGATTCTTAGCAATAAATGATATAAATTCTAGAAACTGTTTATAGTTCATGCCATAAGTGGCTTTTAGCATCAACTGACAATGTTCATTCCAGTTTTTCATGTCTTTGCAATCATCAACTTCTTTCATGACAGATCTTAATTCTTTTTTTAATGCATACCATACATTGGTGATATTACAGCCATTAATCCAATTATGATTAATAGAAATTGTATCCTCCTATGTGAAAAAGGGCTCCATTAATATATAATAATACTTTTCTCTTGCAAGATCCTATAATTATTTACCAAATTCCAAACTTGATGATACCATCCAGATGGCACAAATATAATTTCTCCTGCTTCTTGAGTTACTTCAAAATATTTTAACTTTTCACTATCGTACATTTTATATTTTGTATGATCATTTAGTTCCTCTGAAATTGCATCGTACGCTAATTGCCCATATAAATCACGAAGATGGTCTTCCTCATGCGGAGGAAACAGTAGCCATTTTTTCCTTCCAACTATATTTGCAGACCAGCTATACGATGTAAAAACATCTGCATGTAACGGAGTCCTGAACATTTTAATAGCAACTAAATCAGTCTTAATACACAATCAACACAAGTACAATTTCAAGATTTTTAACAAGATTATAAAATTGAAAATATATTTACCATGTCTTTTTTGGCCCCATATATACAAACATGTAATCATCATTTAATTCAGGATGAGCAATATAATATTCATTCAACCAGTCAGATACAAAATACTGAGGCACTTCATAAATTGGGATATTGGGAAAGCTTTTTACACAATGCCAATCTTTGAGATACAATAATGGCATTGCTTTAGCATAACTGTTTTGTTTATATTTGATCCAATATTCCAAATAAGTTTCCATGCACATATCATCCTTCAATTGCGAGTTGTAAAACTTTCTGTTACAATCACTAACTGGGACAGTGGAATGTCCTGGGCAATAGAAATTATGTTAATAATAGTACGATATAATTCTGTTTTTTTCCACATACCAAATAATGTGCGAAGCACTTCAAAATTTGGTGCACCATCTAGTACCCATTCACGCCTACATGGCCAATTCTCAGTTGCTTGCAAATTGATAATACATGGTTTATTACGTATTAAATATTTAGAAAAGAAATCATTATAAGTCACTGTCGAGTCAATTCGCTCAACTATATTAGACACGCAAGTGTCCTCGTCGATGGAGTATAGACTGTTAATCTCAGTAAGCGTTGACATAACCAAAGTTTAGTCTTCATCGTTTAAACTAACATGTGTGAACTTATTATATTTACAACAAAATAACAATGATATTTACAATATCTTAACAGCGACTGACAGCGATGCACCTGTTCGAAAAGATGTTCATTTCTATGTCATTGTTAACGACTTATATAGAGTATACACTCGTGTTTTTCATAGGTCACTTTTGGATTAATTTATCAAATTGTTAAAAACACTAAAAATTTACCATAGGTTCGCGTACTATAATTAAAATATCACGTAAACTACGTAAATAATCTACGTAGACGTAATTTTGAAATACATTTTACAAACTCAAATCATGTTAGCTGAGATTCAAACCTCACTTAGACATTCACATCCCCAATTAGCGAAAAAAAATAGCTACAACTCAAACTCTTCAAGATTTTTGAAGATTCAATCCATTTTGTTAAAAAAAATGTCTGGCTCGATTTTAGCAAACCAATTTCGATAAAACGAGCAAGTAGTACAAGTAAACGCGCGATAAATCGGACATCCCTTCTTTTCAATAGTACGACTCAATGTCAAGCCAAACATTTTCTTTTAAGTTATAAAATTTTTATTTAAATTATGTTTTTCAGTATTGTGACAACACTAATTAAGAAATGTAAAAACGGATGTTTTTTAAAGCATTTAATTTATTTTATATACTTAAATTATACATATACAGTGTAAAAAAATTTTGTTAACTTACTTTTGTTAAATTACTTTGATCCACCAATATTGGTCTGTTTTGTTTTAATAAATAACTATTTTGCTGAAGTATACTGTCACATATTTGAATGTTATCTAAAATATTTTGCAAACTCCAATGTTTTTTTAGTAAGGCAATATTCAGATCGAATAATCCATATCGAAAGCATTGCATTTCAGTGCATGTAGCAACACTATGAAGCTGCATTCCCAAGTCATGAACTATAGCTTTTAAATACATATCACTTTCGTTTATACAAACAATTTCTGAAAGAAAATATATAAAATGTACGATTATCATATTTATATGTAAGAGTAATTGTTAAATATTTACCTAATGTGAATTCAGGGGATGTAAAATCTGTACATTTTATAGTATATATCATTGGGATGTTTTTATCTGCAGGTCTAATTAGACCTTGTACAGCCAATTCATATGCAGCTTGACTTTGCATATCTAATCCACATAATCTAGACACATTTAAAAGAATGAATGTTAATTGTGATCTGTGGTATTAATTAATAGTATCTTACATATTTATCACATAACATACTCAAACATCTTTCTTTGATGAACAGCCTGCATGGAAGCACATATTTTGTCAATTGCATTGCGTCTTATAAATTTGTATGTAGCTCTTTCAACAATTTTTCCAGTTTTAAAATAAGTGTCTGTTGCTTGTCCCAAGATACCTTTAACTCTATAACTGATCGGAAGCTTGGAATCTTTCAGTTTGTGAATCAAGCCAGTACCACTGTTCACCCCACAGATCATAAGTCCTGACATATCTTTATGTAGATAATTAGCGCATACTAATTTAAAATCTTTAGGTTGATATCTTGGTCCTACTACTAATGGATGATCTGCATAGCTGGGAAATTTAATTATCCTCATTTTCTTTGTTGTATCACCTTCAATCTCTACATGTCTGATCGGTGGACGTACATACATATTGTTCAAGTCTGAAAATCAGATATTGTCTTATTTAAAGAATATTTTGACGGTATATATTACTTCAAGTTTCACACAAAGAAGAATAAAAAAATGTATATAATTAAATATCTAAATAAACAAGAGCTTAAAGATATATAATCGTAATCTAACCTTTACATAGATTATAAATTATAGTATCTCGTGTATTAATGTTTGTCACGATGGATGGTTTGCAAATAGCAAATATGCCATTTAACGCTTTCCATGCTATTCTAGCATCGGAAACTACATGTTCTTTTGGAATCAGAATATTCATCTTTACGTTAAAAACTCAAGAGCAAAACTGTTTATTTTCACTCATAAAATCATTATGTATATTATTATCAATTTGAATACTTTTTATTTAATCTAAACATTAAACAATATAGCAATTACATAATTAGAATATTTTTTGGATCTAATTTTATATATTTTATAAAATTAGATAAACACTTGTGGGAGAAACAAAATAACAACAGATAATCACATTTCCAACTCTAGAGAACGCGATTTGGTGTCCTCTGGCCGCTGATAAAATTGGAGGACGCGATTAGGCGTTCTCTGGCCGTTGAATTTAAAGAACATGATTAGGTGTATTTTCCTTTCTACATTAGTTTTATTATTCTATGATGCATTTAAAAAATTGGCGCCAATCTGTTATACTCAAGTGAAAACAATTCGTAATTTTAATCTTTTTACAATCTTAACACAACTGGATTTAATGTGATTGTTATTTTCTATAAAATAAATATAACTTTGGATTCTTGCATTTCTTATTAGAATGCATACACATACTTCTTCTGACTGACCTTGTCATGGCGGATAAAAGCTGCCGGGATAACCTGTATCACTTGTCGTTGACAAAACACAGAGTAGTTATGAAAGAAACTGATATTCAAAATACGAATTAAAATAAACAGAAACATGGACGCCTTAAGTGTATTAATAGTGATAATTGTGATACATTGTTCATTATTCTTCTTTGATACATTTTTTAAGGTAAGTTACACAATTTTCTTATAATATCTGTTCTAATTTTATTTTTGACAGTGCATCAAAAAAGTTTGTACAATAGAATAATTATTTATAATATAAAAATAAAAGTTTTATATATGTATAAAATAATTAATTATTAACATTAAAGTTTTTTATTACAAAATTTGTATAGATTAATAAATTTTAATATAAATTTATGATATAAATTATACTAAATATAGATTATGCTAATTTCTGATATATTTTTCAGTCCTGTTCACATTTTCCATATCTTTATTTTTTGGAGAATACTGGTCTGGAAATTCAATTATTTAGAATAAAGTGGTTTACAACTGCTTTCAATCGCAAAATAATAAAATGGGGAACAGACTGTTCTAGATTTTGGTCTGCTTGGTTCAATGGTGGTGTCATTATAAGCATTGTGCTTTTACCTGTAGCTATTATTATTATTTTAAAGATGACACTCAATATATGGCTATCTGGATCCTCAAGTGATGTCAATTCAGGAGTTATATTGGAACCTATGGTATAGATTATAGAAATAAAAATATATTTAAAGATAAAAGATAATTTTCAACAATCTTTAACATAAAAAAGAGATTATATAAAAGCTGATTTTAGTTAACAAAACATAACAAAACATGATATACAGTAAATTATTTAATACTAAATATAATAGATTAGAAGTCTTTCATTTTTCTATTGTACATTTTTATGTGTATTTTATGTTTATTATTTTTTATGTATTAGGTACCAGGTGTGAATATTCCATTCAGCGAAATTGGTTATTATGCAACAACACTAGCAATATGCAGTATAGTTCATGAAACAGGGCATGCACTTGCTGCAGCGAGAGAAGATGTTCAGCTGTTTGGTTTAGGAATCTTGATAGTTTTCACAATTCCAATGGCTTATGTACATATAAGCAATGAACAACTAGTTGCATTGCCATTAAGAAATCAGTTGCGCATCACATGCGCAGGAATTTGGCATAACATTATTCTTGCAACAGTTGCTGCAGCAATTCTTGTATTTTCTACGTGGCTATGGGCGCCATTTTATAATATTGGCTCTGGAATTTATGTGAAAACTATTCTACCAGTAAGTAACTAAGATCAAGCTAATGCATTTCCTGTATCATCAAATTTATTTTGTTGCTTTATTTGCAGAATTCACCTGGATTAGGACCAACTGGTCTTTCGGAAGGTGACATAATATACAAATTGAACAATTGTCCTATACGGCACAGTGATGATTGGTATGATTGTATGCTACAAGCAGTGCAACATTCAACACCTGGTTATTGTGTTAAACAGTCATTTATCCAGGTAGTATTTTTGAAATATACTTACCAATTCGTATCCTAATTACATTATTGAATATCTGTTCCATCCTTATATTATTTCTTGCAAGCTTTATTAATATTTTAATTAATATTTTATTAACATTTTTGTGTTTTTAATTTTGATATATAATTTCAGGACTATGACGAGTCAGTACCAGCTAAGCAAACAGCAAATGGAATTGTAAATTGTTGTACAAGTGATAGTGAAATGAGTGGCAGCCTATGTTTCGAATATATTGAAGGTCCGCAAGCTGCTCCTCTTCACTTACCACCACATTCTTGTCTTCCAGTAAGAACAATGATTAATCAGTCACAGAATTTCTGTCAAGCTAGTCATGAATGTTTATCTCAAGATACTCATTGTATGAAACCTTCTTTGGATAATGTGACAAAGGTAAGTAGAAGCAAAAAATGTAACTTGTCCGTATTGAATAAACTTTCAAAAAAAATTGCTACATTCAAAATAAATTTTTAAAACTTTTCTGAATAACAAATATTTTCTTTATATATTGCAGATTGTACAAATAAAGAGGAAAGTAGGTAAAGATGTATTATTCTTTGGTCATCCAGCAGGCATCTATAGGACTGTTGATGTATCAGATTGGGTACCAAAATATTCTTTTCTGTATCCCAAATTGCCCGAATCATTGACATTACTTTGCAAATACATCACGATATTCTCAGCAGGATTAGCAATCGTTAATGTTGTACCTTGTTTCTTTTTGGATGGTCAACATATTACAAATATAGTTGTGCTTTATTTATTGAAATCCATACCACATAATAAAAATATCAGAGAAGTCACAGTACTTACAATAACAAGTATAGGTACAATTCTTCTTATAATAAATTTAATGTATTTACTTATCAATAAATTATTGTAAGTATTTATTGTAACTAATTATACACCATTTCATTTTTTACTTTCATTTGTAACTTATATTCTGTGTATGAAATTGATACAAAATCTTATAATGCCCTTTTTAGATAGATAAATTTTAAAGTTACAGAAATTTTTAAATAAAAGTATAAATGAAGAGACTGGTTTGTGTAATGCAAAATTATAATTATATTAAAATTCAAGATTTTTACATATTTTATACTAACTACCAATACTTGCAATTATTTATAGAAAAATACTGCAAACTCTCAAACTGCACATTTTTAAAAATGTAGGATAGAAAATTTCTTAGAAACGCAATGCTTTTTTTATCACTTAGTTATATGTCATTTGTACCGGTAATTATAAAAGTGGGCTAACTAAAAAATTTGAAATATATAAAGTTAAAATATCTCAAAAAATCATCAAAATATGATCAAAGTCCTTTCATAATCACCGATACATTTAATCACATGATTCACTGGAATGTCAATTACAGTTATTAAAAATCAGGCATATAAAATATTCACTGTAGAGGTAAGAACTAATATATGTGATTAGTGCAAATCTGTGAAGCAAAATGTACAAAGTTGTGCCATGCATTATTTGAGAGTTGCAGCAACAAATTTTTTTCATCTATTTTCACATTTATTGTATTTTGATTTCTATGTTATTTACCATAGAGATTGTTTTTTTTACAATATGATAAAAATGTTCCTTCCATATGAAAAAATACTAAATTTATTATCGTTTTGCTGTACCATCTGCATCCAATGCTAAAAAAAAAGATATTTTCATTATAAAAAGTAATAAAAATACTTATAAATAAAGTAGAATAGAAATATGAATTATAGGTTTATTAAGTAAGTTACTTAAAATACTTATTATTAATTTCAAGGTATCTAATATATCATAAACTAAATTTTTAAATCAAATACTTACTTTTTCCATCACAAGCAACAATTTTTACTTTGTCTACTATCGCAACTTCTTGAACTTCACGAAATTCAACATCATTTAGCATAAAAGTCCATACATTATCACAAAATCTATACGTGTTTAATTTACCAGCCTGTAACAGATTAATTTTAGTTTCTTTTTGAATGCAATAAATAAGCAAAGCTTACTCAAATATGACTAAATAGATATTTACCTTAAATGTAAGTCTTGATTTAACTCTAGTTGCAAGAGCTTGATTAATAGCTTTGTCAAATTGTAGCAACACTTTTATCGCAAGCTGTGGTGTTATTTGTCCATACTGTAATATATATTATTATTAAAATATAATATATAATATAAAACATAGAAATAAAAATTGTTCTAAATTTTAAGAATGTAATCTCAAAAGTATATCACATTTATCATTACTTAACTAAATTTAATTTCATTAATTTTTAATTTTACAAACAATACACATATAAGAAAAATACTATTATTCTTGAAGTTTATAAAATAAATAATAAGTTCAATTAATGTAAATTACTTCGACTATCCTAATCTATCCACATTTTTTTATTTAGTTTAGGTGTTCTTAACCTATTTCGCATTATTACTGTTCTCACCTGTATCAGTTCATCAAGACTTTCTTGTAGCGTGTTTCCTAATGTTGTATTTCTGTATAATTGGTAAGACATTTTCCTAAAATCTATCGCAATAAAGTTAAAAGTAAAAGGCGTCAAGCATCAATCAATAATCAATTAAATAAAAAAACGTTTTCTTTTTTCACATATCTCACTCTGTATGTCAATACATATGTACATGTACCTAGTTCAGTGTGGCTCCTGTGTGTGGCGTGTGTGGTGTGTACGGACTAAAAGTACATTCAACAAACTTGCATAGGCACATAACATAAGGAAATTAACCAATAAGATGACTAATATAATTATATTTATGCAGTTTATGTGAATGTACCTTAAGACTTCTCGCGCGCTCTGATTAGTTGACAAATTAAATTCAGAACTACCAATGCCTAACAAAAATTCTCCATGTTTATATTGGTGGCACTGCATGTTTATGTTTGCGGCGGAAAGAAAGTTAAAGAAAAGTTTTAACAATATCGCTCTTGTAAAATTCGAAAATTTTGATGATTGTAGAATAAGAATAAAAGATTAAGAAGAGCAAGATCAAAAGATTTTCGCAACAGAAGACTGGGAGAATGACTGCAGCGCTTTATAAAGTTCTGTTTATAAGAAAGAAAGGGCGAAAGAAAAGATATCTTTTCGACAATCACGTAAGTAAGATAGTTGCATCGATCGGATGCTGTGCGATGTGGGAGTGCAATGAAAAGCGTCTTTAAAAGTAGTATAGGTCTATATTAGGGGTGGATGTCGACGAAGAACGGGGAAAGGATAGGGTGAGCGTGCGCGAACGTGGGGTAGAAACTGTCCGTGAGTATTTATGTAGCTCGCTTCCCAGAAACTTTGCAAGAACAATTTATTACGGATATACGTGCCATTTGGAGAGTCAAAACTTTATTATAACATCGAGAACTTTATCGAGCAAGGAGAACTGGCTCCTCTTATCGATAATAGCGAGATGTGAGGGTTAAATTGAGTTTAACCAGTATGAAATAAAAATAGAAGTGTTTTAATCAGTTTCGGAAATACTATAATAATTGTGTTACGTTGTTGTTTTCGCTTGCTGTTATTAAAATTTTGAGCTCAGACAAAAGATTTGAACATTTTGCATGTTTGAACTATTCAAACAGTTCAAAGTAAAAAAAAAGAGCGCCTGATTCGCCATCTCGAGCCGCTTTTCAATATTTATCGCCAGTGCTGACAATCCATAGTTCATGTTATGTGCACTATAAGTTTTCAGCACTGCAGTGCGTTTTGGAATATGGCGTCGGATGGTTGGAATTATTCGAATGTAATGATTAATCTGTAACGTCGGTTCGTAATGTTGGAAGCTTTGAGCAGTTTGGACAGAAAGTTGAAGTAAAATGGTACGCATAGGGAATAAAAGATAAACAGCCTTTTGTTTTTGCCTAATTTTACGCAAATATCAATATCAACGTTTTCAACCACGATCGCGACAAATATCTTATTTCTGACAAATAACTGCCGATTTATTAATTCGCGTAATTAATTACTTATTAAACGCCTTAAAACACAGATATATATTATTTTTCAGATTTAAGAAGCGCGGAAGCTTATGAAAGCAGTTTGGGTTTGGTATATATTCGCCGTGGCGAATGGCACACGAAATTAAATGCGCAATTTTCTTCTGCCGCTTGTTTGCCTGCTCCAGACTTCGCGTTAAATGAATCATAGCAAGGTACGTGCAATTTCGTGCTTTCCTCGAGTCTTTCTTTTGTTATCCTAGCAAACACTAATCAACAATAGTATAACATCAATATTAATATTTCCCACTAAATAACATTATTGCAATATAACATGTCTTGTGCATAACTATTATATTATTGAGTGGGAAATTGTAATATTGATGTTATATTACTGTTAATTAACTTTGCTAAGATGATATGACAAAGTCTACATTGGAAAAATAAATAATATTATTTGATAACAAAATACCGCTAGATTACAATCACAATCGTTGTTTTAAAAAGTCTAAGATTCTAAGAAAATAATCTTTTTTAGAACTGTAAAAAAGATTATTTTCTTAGAATCTTAGACTTTTTAAAACAACGATTGATTGTGATTTAGCGGTATTTTGTTATCAAATAATATTATTTGTAATTTTTGTTTTAAAACAAAGTAAGGTTTTGTTATTTATTTATATTTTTAAACTTTTTTTATTTTTTAATTATGGCACAATGAGAAAATATATAATCAATTATTTATAATTGAAAAGCAATTGCTGCTTTAATTTTATAATTATTTAAAACTATATTTCAATATAAATTTTGTTGTCGAAACGATTATGTTAGGATTGAGACACCCTATAGGGAGAACGGCGGTAAGCGTCGGTCGTTGCCAGGGCAATGAATCGCAGATTGACGCAGGCGTCGCGACGTCCGGCCGCACGCTCACTCCCATTTTCCACCCCTTCTCTTTCCTGCCGAAGCGTGCCGCTGCTTAAAGCGTGCATTTCGCCCGGTCTATCCCCTTCCTTTTCCGTGACACAGACGGTTAAACTTGTGAAGTTTGTCGCATTATGATTTATACGGGAAAATTCTGTCAAAGGTGTTGACTTTGGAGATCAGAGCTATGTACCTCTTTAGATTGATTTTAAATTGCTATCCAATTATATTTCATGTTTTCGTTTGATTATGATGAATATGCATGCTTTGAGTCGCGGCATTCCTCTCTCGCATTCTACAATATTTTCTGAAGAACGCTCGAAATCAGCGCGATTGCTTTACAGCAGCTTCGTACCTTATATCGAAACTGTATATTTGTTTAATTGGTGATTATCTCACGTTTATTTTCCTTTGACGTGACACAACTTGCTAATCTTGAGATTAAAAGAAATCGAAGATAGGAAATCGATTGACGAAACATTTCTGAAGAATGCATATAGTTTTATGCATACTTTATAAATTTTAACGCATAAAGTTCTTGCGTAAATTGCGATCAATGTTGGTTTTAGTTAATTTATTTGCTGAAAGTTTCGAACTTACATAATGCTTTCAAAATTAAACGGATGTCGAAAAGTTTTGAAAGGCGATACCCAGAAGCTGCCGCTTAAGAACTATGTAAAATTGAAGTTCAATATCCGTCGTTGTATAAATCGCGGATGTAGCGTTTCCGAAGCAGTTGTTTAAGTTGTACTACTTGAACCTAAAGTTCGAAGAATGGATAACGAGGCACTGTAAATAGGAGTGATTACGTCACTTGATTACATGCAAATTGTTAGCAGAGTTCTATTCTATTCTCTCGTATATAAGATGTGGAGCCTTTTGATATATAATTAATATTTTTATACATTCAAGTGACATGCGTTAACAACGAAAATAATTATCGAAATTTTCTACACATAAAAGATAGATTCACAATACAATAACACATAGAGAAACTTAGCCATTATTCTATACTTATCCGGAAATTTGCAAGCAGCTCTTCATAACTATTTCTTTTCAATAATATTGAGTTTTCGGTCAATCATCTTGCACAAAGTATTTTAAAAAGTTGTTTTTAAAAGTATTTAAAACTTAAATTGTTTATAATATACACTCTATACATATTTCAGGGTCCATTAAAATCGAAGTAAACTCTGAATTGTGTTCTTGTTATTTATCGAATTGCGCCGCAAGCGCGTCGTGCTACTCGAAAGTTTGCCCCGCGACTCCGCGAAACGCCTCGCGAGTCGCGTATATACGTTTAATACGTAGTGCGCATCCCCAAGGCAAGAAGTGAGTAAGAGAGAGAGAAGAGAGATAGTGGCAGGAGGGTGAAAAGAGCCGTACGCGTGGAATATATACAGCGTATGTCGTGTGGCAGCGTCGTCGTCGGCTCGAGCGGCGGTGGGGTCGGGTGGAAAAAGTTGGGTGAAACTTGAAGGAGAAGTAGAGAAGGAAGCGCACAGGATATATAGGGAGGAAAGGGTGGCACGCTTGTCGCGGGCGAAGAGGAGAATTGGAATGAAAGGAGGGAAATGGGGGAGGGGGAGGGGATGGATCTGGAAAGAAGAGGGAAGTTCGGCGGAGACGCGCCGTAGGCAATACATCGTCGGATTGCTACTGGTAAACGTAGAAGCGCGGAAGGTGATCATGCTTGGGGTGGGTAGTAGTAGTGACGACGACGGTGTCGACGGTGGTGGCGGCGATGGTAGTGGTGACGACGGGCAGGGTGGTAGTGGTGGAGCGGCGTGTCCCGACGCGCCGGGAAAGTTTCGTCGAGAAACGCGGTGTGCGCGGAGTGTGAGAACGCGCGGGGCGAGCGAGAAAGAGGAGAAAGTTGGGGGTGAGTCGCGCGCGGAGGGAGAGGAACGGGATAGAGTTTGGAGCGAGAGTCCGGAGGACGGCAACGCGATGCGGAGGCAAGGTTTTCGTCTCCAGTTCCCGCTAAGCGGCCGACAGGTTTGGAACGAGCGCGGGTTACGGTGTTGGCACGCTCGCGTGACACGCGGGTTAGCGTGCATTATCTATCTCCTATATAAAAGTAATAAGGGTATATAGCGTGCGCGTAGTGGCAGTTGTGCTGAAGGAGAACGACGCACGTGGCACGCGCTGCGAAACGGCAGAAGCTTACCCGCGATGACTTCTGACCACTACCGGCTGATAATGCGGCCGGTAAAAACTTGGTAGCGCGGGAAGGATCGAAATCGCCGGCGCGGGTTCACGCGTGCTACCGCGGCGGTCGAGTTCACGCGTGGCACTACGGGCCGCGAAGGGTTGTGAGCGAGCGAGGTCGACGAGCGCGCGGCCACCCTTCCACCCGCCTCCGCGGCTCCACTCCTCCTTCGGCGCGTTCTCTTTCTCTTCCTTCTTCTCCTTTACCGGCTCCTACTCTCACTGCTTCATCTCTCTCTTTCTCACGCTCTCTACCCCTAGTGAGATATTGATTTCCCTTAGCTGACTCCCACGAGGGCAGGCGGCAGGCAACCAGGTACGGCTACCGTGCCGCGAGCAGACAGCTTCCGACCATCGGAAAGAAACTATCATATGCATTTGAGAATGATTCAATCTATATTAAGTGGATGGAACACTTTGTCTGTCTTTATTCCACATTGCCCCGATGGAACTTGCGTGTCTTCGCTCGATTCGGTTCGCTATGGAGGCGCTATTCCAAACATCCACCACGTGCTTCGTGCGCTTGTGCTATTGTTTTACAAGATTTCTATTTGAAACTCTAAGAACTGGAGAATTATTTAATGCGCTCGTAGCTATGCGAAGGGAGCTTTAAAGACACAATCGGCCTTTCATTTTACATATAATGCAACTCGTACAAATCACTTAGCAAGCTTTATTACTTATTCATAATTACTAAAGTAATTAAAGTACTATGTAAACAATTTGCTTTATCAATGTGCACCACAGACTATCAAAATATATATGCAGTAAAAAGTAACGTTGACAATTACATCTTACACGTTGCATATTGTACTTCCATCCTTGTGAATGCCGTTTTTTAAAAAAGTTCTTAAATAAACTTTTACAATTAGCGAGAAGAACGTATCTAGCATTCAACTTGCTACTCATTCGAGAATATTAGTTTCTTTCTAATTACGCTTCCGTTGTTTCGCGAATTAGCTCCGCTCTCGCGCTAGCTGTTGTTTGATAATCTGTAGGTGTTTTGACAAAGTTTTGCGAAAGTGCGCGGCCATTTTGGTGCCTGCGCATTGCCGGCGCCGACGAATTCGCGAGTGACATGAAACTTTTTTATTTACCGCGTTCGTGCTTACATAAAGACAGACAAAGGGTGGGTGGAGAGCACGGGGTAGCTCGGCGGTGCAGAGAGAACCGCCTTCCTCCTACTCGAAGTCTACCTACCCCATATGTATTTGCCAACCCCCCCACCCGGTTGCTGCCGCCTGCCGCTTTTCAGCAAAGTTTTCCGGAGATCCTGGAAATTGCGAGAAACGACGAGAGTGAAGAGAGGTCGCGCGCGCCCACCGGAGGGGAGAAGCGACGATCGCTCATCATCCCCGTGTGCTCTCGCTAGCATCCCTTTTCAGCGGGTTCTAACCTAGTAACAAGTTTTCTCTGTTGGTAATGCTAGGACGCATGCCAGCGGTAAACGTGTCGCGTGCGGGCTGACGGAAGGGATGAGTAAAGTGGAGCACGATGTGAGATACAATTGTCGTGAGATGACTTGTTGTAATCGCATGAAATTCAGGAAAGTTCAGAGATGTGTGGGACGTGACAACGTGTAAATCGCGCGGATAGTTTGGCGCATCGTGACGTTTAATCAAGACGTTCGAGGTATGAATTATTTGTTTCTATTACCTGCTTAAGTTAACTGACGTTTAAGTTAGACGATAGATAAGGGTTGCAAATAAAGACAGCAGCACGTATGTTGCATGTTGTACATTTTGTTGCACAAGTTAAAAGTCGTTCTCTTGTGTCACGTGTATGCCTTCTCACTAACATTTAAATAATTCAAGAATTAGTTGAAAACAAATTTTGACAGTATTTTATATGTTTAAAATATGGATTTTATTTTTTTTTAAATGTATTTTGTAGATTTTTAATGCGCGAGTCTTTTACATATTAATATTCACACTTTAATATCAGCATCAAAGTCGGAAAAACTATCCCATTAATTTTTCAGTTATTTTTAATTCTTGATTGCTTTAAACATTCCCCGTTTTATCAAATTGAGACATAAAGATAAGTAAAGCTTGCAAGCGCGAAGTTAGGCAAACACTACATTTATGCCGCAGCAACCCAGGTCAGCTGATGGGCTGCTGGCCCGACTATATAACGTTGCTTGTTGTGAGAGTATCAACGCTTTTGATTATCGGGATTCCGTGCGCGCAGACTCAATGCGAGATTAATCCTCTGCGAGGCAACCCCTTTCACTACGAGCTTACCAATACCAACTCGTCACAGGTTCAAAAGTTTTCTGAGCGTCGAAAACTTTTGCGCTTCTCTTTTAGACGAACAAATTCTATTAAAAACTAAAAATTCTAATTTACACCGCACATATAATTACAGATTTTGCATTAACGAAACGCAGAAAACGATAATTAATTGTGTAAAATTGACTTTTAGTCTAAACTTTCATAAATATCACAGTCAACACAGAAAGTTCAAACGATCAAACTTAATTACACGTTAATTCAATTATGCAATACAATAGTTCATTTATATTTTGCGCACCTTAACATTTACGGTAAATTTTACATAGTGTGATATTTTAATTCCTTTTCTGTGAAGTCTTTCGTTAATATTTATAAAATGTTTATCTTAATAAAATGTTTTTTCTATTTTATGATACACCAGTCCACAAAAAATAAAAACGCTTTTTAAACGATAAAAATTCAGCAATTTTTAAACCGCTAAAACTCGATAAAAAATCATTGCAGGCGAAAAATTAAAAAAAAAAAAAAAAAAAAAAACGTTTTACAGCTTGAAGTTTCAAGTTTTACGTATTTTTACGTATTTTTTTTGTTTTGAGAATTTTTTATCTTCACAATTCTGAACGCGAAAAACAAATACATTGTTTTTTAAAATTGCATGATTTTAAGCTTTGTGATTCTGCAGCTAGAGAAAAAATTTTTCTTGGACAATTTAAGATAAGTACCAAAAACTACAATATTTTACGTATAAAACGCGTTTTTAAAAACTTTCCCACGATTTTTTTAACCGAGTTATGCAATTTTGAAACCAACTTTACATTTTGTGAAAAATGAACTTTATCACTGTCATAAGTGTTATCCAATTTGCACCACGTGGAGGTTGCTGGTTTAATTTCAAAGTCGTATAACTCGACCAAAAAAATTCTAAGCAAGTCTAAAAAAATGCATTTTGCAAATGCAAAATAATGTAGTTTTTGTCGTAACTTTTTCGAGAAAGATTTTTTCTTTGGCTGCAGAATGTTGAATTTGCATAAATTTAAGGAATAAAACAATGTGTTTTCGCGTTGAAGATTGTGAAAATAAAAATTTTTCAGAAATGGCTAAGAGCACATGAAAGTACAAATTTCAAGATTTAAGATGCTTTTTTAATTATTTGTTTACAATAATTTTTTATCGAGATGTAGCGATTTGAAAATATTGCTCAATTCTAAATGTTTAAAAAGTGTTTCCTATTTCTTGTGGACTATTCGATGCGCGTATATAGAAGAGATATGTGATATAATATTCTATAATCTCAAATAGCTTAAAAGTTATATAATATACGAAATCTTTTTTTGTATTTATTTTGCCTCATTATTAAGCTCGCATTGCATTTACGCTCTCGACATTTTTTTCGCGTGACATACAGCAAAAGGAGTGTCCACATTTCCTGCTTTCGCATACGAGACATATGAGACATCGTCATAAACAATATCTCGGTTGTGTTTAATAACACATGTGATAGTAATCCGATGTATAGCGAAACAGAGTACTAATTAAACCGCTATCATGCTGTCTTTTGCGCTGCGATTTCACAGCGCTGGCATTGTGCTTTGAATTCCATCAAGTGGCTGTTGGCCAGGTGCTTTTAGAGTTTCCCGAAGTGTGATCCTTTCAACTCCGATTCCCGGCGCGTGCGTCGTCTCGTTGTCGTCGCTGTCGACATCCTCGTTGACGTTTGCGTTGACACCGTCATAATTCTGTTCCCTGTTCTCTATTTTCCTTGAATCTCTAAGAAAACACAAATTGCAAGCTAATTTTGTATCGTTTTGTATTTTTTTACGCAATTATGTTTTATTCTGACGTGATTTTTTTTGCCCTTTTTGTCTCGTAAATGTGTCATTATAAGATGAACAAGAGAGAACCGTGTTGTAAAAAAGTAATTGCGTTTGTGAAAGCTTTTTTATTATTTTTCTTAAAAGTTTGCAAAAAATCTGCATATAGTCTTTTGCATTAAAAATATCTATAATTCTTATTAATAATGCATGTAAAAAAGTAATTTCTTCACAGTCTGCATTAACGTTTTATAAAAGAAGGTTACTCTATTATTTATCAATGCATTAAGCTTTACGCGTATATTCGTATCGATCCACAAATTACTTTTTGTTTAGCGTATGATTAAAATTGTATGATTAAATTATATATATAAAAAACGCGACTCTCATATCTATTTATACTGCTAAGCTGTTTTAAATTTGATATTTTAAATTTTATATGTATCAATAGTGTATTTAAAAAAGAAATACGTAATACAAATAATAGAAATGAGAATCATATTGATTTTTCAATTCATTATAAAGTTACATATATTTATTTGTTATACTGAAAAATGACGATAAAAATAACGATAAAATAAGAAGCATTTTCGTGAAAACTATTTTGAATACAAACCGCAATTTGCTTCTTATTTTATTTCAGTTCAACACAGAATAACATATTTTAATAAAAGATAGCAAAATGAATGTAAAGCAACGAGACAAGAATAAAATTTAAATTTAAAAAGTGCAATCAATGTTCTAGCTACTCATTTATAAGATCTGAATATATGAATAAATAAAACATTATTTTATGGAAATGTTATTTTATGGAATAAACAAAACTTATTTCATGAAAAATACGATTGCAATAGTTATAAATGATATGCGTACATTGAAATGGTTTTATAATGGCACATTTTGAGAAATATATTAGCAGAACTGATATAAAAAAGAGATTACGCTAATGTAAAAGTTTTATGAAGAACAAGTAGTTGGAACTACATAATTTTTCTGAAATCTTGCGTTGCGAATATGTTTGCAAAGATGTCACGGAGCGGATACTCGTGACGAAAGTTAGAATCCTGTCGTTGAATCAACACGCTTTTTTATGAGCTCAGTTAAACAACATCAAATAATGTCGTTTTACGATTCTCATTTCTCTTCTTTTAATCTTTATATCCGATGAATATCATTCAGAAGTTTAGAATGCCGGAACTTCACCAAAACGCAATCTTCCGTGTCATACACTTCGCCGCTGCGATAAGGAATATCAATCTGTCATAGTTATCCGTATTTTTCTGGACAATTTCCCGAACAGATTTCTGTTTTCGAGAACGTTTATCACGTATAATAGCTTTACGATGAATTTTGCCAAAAATGCGAGTCTGAATCATTAAAGTCTTTGTTTGCCGGAAGAACTGACATTTTGAAATGAGTGATAGCAACGATATCTCAAGCTTCGGTATCCGCTTGGTGGTCGTCGTTGTGCTGACTCTCGGCGAAAAGACTCGAGATTGTCGAGAAGTCGGATGTCGGGACAGACGAATGAGAAGTAACGGAGAGTCAATCGTGCGGTTATAATAGTTACGCAAAACTAGTCAGAGAGGTATTGACACAGCGTATCGGATGCCCGATCAACCGAAACTCTTAGTTTGCATTTGTTGAAAAGAGAAATACATAGATCGAACGGTGAAGCATAGAAAGAGCAAACACATATCCGGGATGATTAATTTTTTACTTCTGTTATATTTTGTTTCCAAATTAGAGAGTGATTTTGAAAATGTTTTTTACAAAATAGAAAAATATGAATCAAATTACAAAGCTAACTATACTGTAACGAAATAATTTCTCCATTTAATTTATAGATCGAAAGTATGCTTTTTATTAATTTTTTTATAACATTTTTGTTACAATTTTTCACGTATTTAATTATTAATATTTGAGTAAAGAAATTTTATTTGATATGCTGCTCTTTACTGATTACGAGACGCATCGAAGGGGATATAAATTTGAAAAAAGCATTGCTCAATAATAATCAGTTTTATATCGACGATACGAATGTCGGCTGAGGCAATGATTTCGTTCTCACGCAGTTTCGGTCTCTCACTCTCAGACTTGCAGTATCGGCTTCAGCCCCACCGCGGCAGCGAGAGTGGGGAAGTTTACGTCGTAAACTTCGGGTCTTAAGGGTGGAATTATAGTTCGCCGGAGCGAGCACCGCGCCACACAGTTGTTACCACGACGAGCGCTTTAAAAGTTGGTCCCGGCTCTTCGTGTTGGTTCGAGGGGAAGTAGGGAAGTGGATTCCAGGAGGATGGGAAGAGCAGAACGACGTGAAAGGAACGAGAAGGGGGGTGGAGACGGTTAAGTTGCCAGGAAACTTTGGTAAAACTGAAAAGTTAATTTCGTCGTGTTAAATTACTCGAGCGCCCGGGCATTAAACTTGCAAAAGTTGGTCGGATGACTGAAATACGTATCCTCCCTTCTTTCCTCCTTTTTACCTTGCTATGCCTTTCTTCTTTCCTTCCTTGCTCTTACCTTTGCTAAATGATCTAAGACGCGAATAGAGAGATAGTGAGATATGATTGCTTGTTTCGCAGAAATAAGAATGCTGAACAAAAAAGTTACATATGCGTATTTAGTAATTAATACCAGTATTTGATAATGAATGTACGGTAACTGAAATAATTCACTATATTTTATTCTATTCAGGGATTTACAGATAAATTATAATGATATATTTAATGTTGAAAACTTCAAACTTGCAGCAAATAACTTTTTTCTCTGTTAAACAAAAATCAAGTTTAAATTATTAAAAAAAATTGATGAAAAAACTTATAAACGAAAAGTAGCTGATGAAATTAGAGAGATACCTTGACGTTTAAGATATCTATAAACTTTTATGCTTAAACACCTGCTAAAATAGACTGTTCCGAAGTGGAATGCCTTACGAAATCTGCTAAACGAATTTATCGAATGTAATCGATCACACTTTATTTAATTCTTGGGTCGTGTTCCAATTCAGTTGAAGTTCGGAGAAGCGTGATCGGATAACGGGCGGTGCACGTTTATGGTAAATCGATGCAGAGAAAGTAGAAAGAAGTGGAAAGAATTGAGGTATCATATTGCAAAAATCTATTTATTCGCGTGATTTTTATCATAGATACAGTGAATTTTTTATTGAAAGATCGTAGATAATTTATGGATTTACCGCAGTGTGTTTGAATCAGAATGTGCTACGATAACAGCAATCAAGTATGAGGGTTTTCCGAAATCATTCGAATATTTCGAATATTGGAATATGTTTTAATAATGAAATTGAGAGAGGAAAAACTATAAAAAGAAAGAAGTTTTATTACAGTAACCAGAGTTTTATTATAGTAACAAAATCAATGTTGCTTAAATCATTTTAAGACGATTTAATAATTTTTATTTATAATTGCTAATTTAATTATTAGGGAATATATGTATTTAATATTAAAAATATAATGCAATAACTGTCTTGAAATATTCACGTCAAAAAATCTGAAGCAGTTTATTAAAATATGCAGCGGTGATTGTGTTATATTATCACTCTGGACGTATTATACATCAATTTTAGAAATTTTTTATTTATAATAAGTACTGTCAGTCTGATATCAAGGACGATTAATTGCAGTTATATGTATATACTAGAGCTGCGTTCAATCGATTTGCACGAGCGCATGCTGCGATTCTGTCGCAAATCAAAGCCAGTAATATTTGCAGTACATCTACTGTAAATTGCATCAAAATTAATTCCAACGCATACACTATATATGCTCCATAACTAATATCTTATTACATACTCTTATCAATTAATAAAAAAAAAATAATTAATGAGATACAAATCAATGCATTGCTTTGATTATCTCTATAGTCGTACGCTAAGTTATGTTGACAGTAGATGAATTAATTATGTTTTTTCAAGAGAAAATAATATTAAGACAATTAATAATCTACTTAGCGGATGTAGATTTTACATTATTATCACGATGAATGATTCATGTTAAATGGATAAACTTTTTTGCCTTTTTTGCTGATGCGTTAATCGGTAAAGCCCTCGTCGATACATACACGTGCTTGCAACTTGCACTGGAATGTATATGTATATGTGATGCGCGCGCAATGTAGCGCGTGTGTAAACACGTGAGAGAAAGCAAACTTTTGCGACGGTTATAGGGGGTGAACTACCACATCTACTCGCCTACATGTACGCGAGATGTGCGGATTTTATGAGTATTATGCAAATTTGTACCAAAAATATTTTTTTTGCGAATTACTATCGATTTTTTATGTGCTTTTAAGACTCGAAGGTACAAAATTTATTAATTTTGACGAGTACCTCTAAAAATATCAATAGAGAAAAATAACTAAGTTGATAAATTAAGCTGCATATGTGACTCAGTTGAATAGTTATTCAATTAATACAGTTATGATTTGTGAATCGTATAGATAATTTAGATTACATAAATTTCTAGGAATGCTGATAAATATTATATTTGATTCTCTAATATATTTTGATATGTTATTGTATAATTGACAATTTTGTAGCTTATTCAGCAGCTGCGAGGGCTCTAATATTTAGATAATTTGAATTTGGATATAGGAAAATCAGTGTCGCGACGGTATAGTGGTGGGAGCATGCGCGCCCGCTCTGTCTCCCTTTCGAGTTGGTTGGCTGTCCTTGTCTCGGAAAACTTTCCTGTGATGAGCTTTGTTGGTCGTTTCCCCAGCAGGACGGAAAAGTTAAATGCGAAAGTTTTATCCGATATCCAGTATCTCCGCGCGCCTGGAAAAAGGTGTCTACACACATGTACGTTCAGGTTGATTATAGTAGTGTATTTGTTTTACAACATTTTTGTTAATAAATAAAATTAGCATGGAAATAATAAAACAAGATTAGGTTAGATTAGATTTTATTACATATTTTGATATAAAATTTGAGTATTAACTTGCTGCTAACTTTGCACAGACAGCGTAATAAATTCTCAATTACGTGCAATCAACTTTTATATA
Organism: Linepithema humile; assembly: GCF_040581485.1. Taxonomy (NCBI): domain Eukaryota; kingdom Metazoa; phylum Arthropoda; class Insecta; order Hymenoptera; family Formicidae; genus Linepithema; species Linepithema humile. The sequence goes on from NC_090135.1 coordinate 7,835,312, forward strand.
ATTAACTATACACAATGATGCCAGATTTGTACTTCATTATTCGTTATGTAAAAGAAATAATTCGATAATTTGATATAATGATGGAAATATGTCATGCAAAATTTCGAGATAACTAAATTGCTCTTTTCATAATAGCAAGCAGCAAGCTCGTTATTAAAGGTTAAATTTATCTGTTGGCAGGATGGCGTTCAAAAAAAGAAGACAGAATCACTCAATACAGCATCTACTCGAGTTACCCTCAAATCGGGAGTCGAAATTACCACGATTTCCTGCGAAGGAGTATATCCAACCAACGCCGTCCATGCCAACCCCTCGCCAAGTTCCTGTAACTGTACTACATCCCTCTCCAAAAAAGGTAAGTGGAACACGAATAATTTACTGATAATCCACGACGATGTCGTAAAAGTCGTGTAATTTCTGCGAAATGATCCGTAGAATATCATCGACGTAGGACAATGTTATCCATTTGTGAGCGCGAATTGTACGCGCTTATGCGGATAATATTCCACTGAACAAATAATCGAGTTTAATAATAGAACCTCGAAGAAAAAGATTGTCCTACTTTATATGAGTGACATAATTATTATATCCGCGCGCAGACGATAACCATTAAAGCATTAGTTTGTTGAGCTTCTCTAGTTGAACAATTATTTTCAAAATTTTTTTACATAACAGTAAAGTATTTTCAATGAATTATTGCGAAATTGAAATCTTTTTACATACTTATGACAGAAAAATACGTATTTTTTAATTAATTATTAATTATAATGGAATGTGAAATATTTTCATAAAATTAAAATTACGTCGATAAAAAGAAGAGAAGAAAAAAACAAAAACAATTTTCACCGTGATTTATCTAGGTGTTATCTATCTAGGTGTTACTCATATATCGGACATTTATGATTTCTATTTTAAACTTATTTTGCATTTGTCAAAAAGATACAAAAATAGGTCGCAAATTTGCGGCGACGAAAAAAAAACGAGATCTCTGAGGAACGTAAAATGAAAGGATTGTAACGACATAAACCGCTGACGTTTCATAATGTCACAATAGCTTTTTTTATCGATTATTTTATTTCATACGTTAAACAATGTTATTACTTGTATAAATGCTGACGCAAGCTTGAATTCGTGTATGGTAGAAGAGATAATTTTTACTGCCATCTCAACGATCCTATACTCTTGTTAATAGCTCTTTTAATGTTATATTATTTGTTGAATCGGAGATTGTCGAATCGGAGATTCAACAAATCAATGAGAGAAATAATAAGTCAATGGAGTATTTGTACAATGCTTAAAAATATTTTGAAATTATTAATTCTAAAAAATAAAATATGATTTTAATGAATGATATCTGAAACCATCCCAAGTAGCAAGCGGTCATTATTTGATGTTATTTTGTCGTCATAATAATCAATTATGACATAATGATGAATAATTAGGATGACAAAAAGACATTAGATAATAACACCTTGCTACTTGAGATTATATTACGTATTATATTCAATTGTAAGTTCTTTTATACTTGTTGACAAATATAATTCTATTAGTTACTAGTTGGTTTTACGTGTTAAACTTTAATTGATAATGTAATTTTGAATTTATATTTATATCTCTTATTTTCAATTTAAATATAGAGTCCATTAAAATTAAATGCGATTCTATGACGCTAAAGAAAAACTCCGTTTGGTGTCATACAAAAAGGTTGAGAATATACAGAATATTGCATTTTAATTTAGGAATATTTGGCAAATTAATTACATATACAGCAACATGTAAGCACATTTTTTTTGTGTTACTGTGTCACATGTTACATGTTTGCACATATAGTCACATATAGTCACATATAGTAGAATTCTGCAAAACTCTTTAAATATCTTTTTGTTTATCCAATATATGATTGCGTGCATCATATTTTATTCCATAATATCTATTGTATGACATTATTTCTGCTAAATAATTTTTTATATGTTATTATCAATACTTTGAGACTGGCTAGAAAGAAAATATTGTTATCTTGAGTGATTATTTTACTTCCAATTTTATTACCGACCGATAAACAGGATATCTTTACTTATTCTATGTTGGGTGAGCTGATGGTATTTCTCGAAGTGGTTGCAATCGATAAAGCGAAGGCAGCTGCCGACGAAGTAGAGTTCTTCTTTAGCGTCATAAGATTGAATTTTGGTGGTCTCTATATTTAAATTGAAAATAAAAAGAGATCTAATTGTAAACATATTCAAAATTATTATCAATTAAAGTTTAACACTAGTGGAATTATATTTGTCAACAAGTATTAAAAAACTTACAATTGAGTATAATAGTTCTTACTTTTTTATAATATACATTTATGCTATTATTTAGAATATAGTAAAATATATAAACAACAAAACGTAATTGCAAAAGATCTGTCGCGAAAGTGAGGATGGATCCTTTAGGAGTATATAATTTGAAATCTTGTGAATAGAGTTATAGCAGAAGCGTCTTGAACATACGCCAGATGATGGGCGGGGACTGAATTTATGATGATTGCATAAATCAGAGCTTTCCTCTACAATAATCATAATCTATTGAGATAGTTGCGGGAAGTTAGCTATTTAGCCGTCGGCAAGGATCGAAGGAGGCAAGATCGAGGGGTTGCCTCGCGCGGTTTCTGAATTAAATAAAGCCCTTGCTAAAATTGAAGATAGGAGGAAGATTTCCTAGGAATTGTTGCCATATTTGCTTGATAACAATTAATATTTTTAATAACATATATAGAGTTATTTAAATTTTTAACTTTGAATAATTATTTTGTGGCAAAAGTTAAATTACCGCAAGAATTTATATGGAGAATAATTTTCTTGTGTATAGAAATGAAAACAGAAATAATTAGATTTTAAAATATTAATATTGATTAGAAATTTTAGTAACGAGGAAGTTAACAGCTCCTGAAGCAGAGGGTGCCACTAGTAGTATCTTTTATTGTAAGGGTGCTTCCGCAAAGATGACTGAACCGCACAGTCATTTGGGCTTAGCAAACCCTCGGACTTGAGCTCACACACTGCGGTCATACATACACACATACACTTAAGCTTACATTTACACATACAGACAGTGATGAAAAATTGTAAAAGACAAACAGTTTAAAATCGTGAATTATATTCGGATAAAGTACGTCAAGTCTCGGTGTAAGGGTCGGCCAAAACAGGCATAGCTTTTATCGGCCCTTTATATTTATATTTTATATCAATTTAGAAAAAGAAACTTATACGAGTTTTGTTTAAATTATAGTACGTATTAGAGTACGTTTAAATTATATTTTTTTACGAAATATAGGAGTGTAATCTAAAATATTTGGAATATTATATATAATAATATCTAAATACATTTTTTTGTTACTGCATAAATAGAGAATTGAATTGTCGTTCAAAATAACGAATAAGATTAAAAAATGATTACAATTTCTCTAAAGTTTAATTCTTGCATTACAATATAGTCTAATATTATATATCTATATCTTTCTCTAATAAAACGAGATCTCTCTGATGTAATTTATGAACAATTTTAAATTATCATATTCAAATTTTCAATTCTAAACAATGATCATTTTCATATCTCTTTTAATTTAAAATCTTTACTTCAAAAGTATACAAAAGAGTTTCAATGATTGTTTGAATGTTTTATTCGATATGGTTCGCGTTATACCAAAAATTTAAAGGGTTGATCATTGTTGCACGTCTTATAATATGAACGTACGATAAGCGGGGCAAACAAATAAACGGGAAGCAATTGGGGATCGTACATTGTTTAATACTTTCATAAAAATAAGTGTCACTCCGAAGTTACTGAAATTGGCCCTAATGCACTCGACTTTAGTGGTCGGTGACGTTAAAACGCCATTAGCTTGCTTTCTCAGCTATGAGAAATCGACAGCTGACTGTCATTTCTGAATTTTGCTGGTGATTTCTTTATTAACGGCATGGGTCTTTGCACGGGCGGTGCTGGAATATTAATGCCGGAATCTCCGCTGCTTCAACTTTCATGATCGTTACGGCTACGATTACGATTACGAGCAACCGTTTCTTTTAAAGGGGAATCCTTATCCTGCGCTCTAATATTCTTTCGATGTAAAAGATAATCTTTTCTATTTTCCATAAAATGATGACGCACATTGCAATTAAGACAATAATTACATTTAAATGTAATTAAATAAATAGTAAAAATAGATAATAGATTAATTGATGATATTATAGTGTTAGATTGATACAAAAGGTTTATTATATTTGTTGTGCAAAATTGAAGACAGAATTATAAGAGATTTGAAACTAATTTTTATTAATTAAAATAATTGCTATAGTTTTTTATCTAGAAATTTTTTCTTCGTCTAATTTAAAAGATTTTGAGCTGAAATAGGAAATTAAAATAGATTTTCATGGAGAATCGACAAACTTTTTGCGCTAATTAAACAAGTAACAATTGTTAATTATTTGTTAGGCTGAAGAAAAGGTAGTTAAAACATCGATTTACTTTTCAAGAAAATAAACAGATTTCTGTTTGGGTAGGCGTTAATCTCACAGTAGGTCGGAGAACACGGCGTTAAAATACCGGAAAGCTGACCCCAAATCCGCTTAAGGATGCGTATTTATTACTTACGGTCGTCTTGTTTTGCCTCGATCTCTGACGCGCCTTTTCCATACGCGCGATGTAGTAGAAACAGTATTCGATTTTATTTTCTGTAGATACGAATCGATTGGTATCATCGATATGCTATTTTTATTTAAAGATAGTTTATTTGTAGTCGGAAATTAATAGATCGATCCTCGAAATAAGTCAAACGTTTCTATATATATCGAGTTTACTCATACCGAACTTTTTGACATCTTGTACTTTCCACCGTCGTAAGACACCAACCTTCCAGGTTGCTGCACTCGACTGCCAAATCGATAAGTTCTCTGGAAATATGCTTCTTTGTATTTTGCAAGCTACCGTTAGCGAAAATCGCTTTTTCGAGGGAACCTGGAAGAATGAAACACAGTACCTTTTAACTTTGTCGAGCTGTCACGTTGATCGGGGTTAGAACGAACCCTCCAATTCACTCGGTGGGAGTAGCAACGCGGTTGAGTGAATTTTTATGAATGAATGCGCGAGGATACGCAGATCCAAGGCTTCGGAATGTGCACCCTATTTTCACCCCTGTACTTATATTTACGACAGTGACTCTCAGTTAAAAATTTTATCAGGCGTTAGTAATGAGGCGGTCGGGCGAGCCAATTTTTTAAATTAGTCTCGCTACTTTAAGGGACGAAATTCCGCATTAAAAATAGAAGCTTCCGGAATATTACTTTGATCGTTAATACTTCCTAGCAACGTGCTTTTTTTATCGTCTTTCAGAGAAAAATATACGAAAAAATATTTGTTTAGCGGAAATTGGCTCGAGAAATTTCCTTGGTTGTTTCTTATAAATATGTATCAGAATGATTGAAGCGTTTGTGATGTACGTTTTTCATCACGCAATTCCAATATTTTCCGTTCCATAAAAATGATAATTGTGCATCAACATTGCTGTACTCGTTAGCTACAAGGCGACTCTCATTCACAGAAGGGTCTGAGGTTGAAGGTGTTAGCGGTAGTACAAAAGAAGACTTCACCCTTCATACCTAGAGGGGAGTTTATAAAAATCGTGTCAATTAGGCCTCGAGAAAGGAAGACAAGCCAGGATAAGGTAGTTGATGAGCAAGGGCTTTTAATTTCTCTTATAAAGAGATTACTAGCGAGTAATTTAACTCTCGAGTGTTGTTGGATGGTATTTTGCAAAAGTACAGTTTTTAAAGGCTAAGTAAATAAGTAATTTTCTTCATTACTCTTAAAGATATGTGTTGTTCCGTTATAAAAATATATATTCTGTTGCGACAAATTACATTCGAAACTAAATGCAAAATAATATTTTCCGATTTATTTCTAACTTTAAAATTTTAAATGTACATCAAAGCAAACGGAATTTATTTTTTATAACTAAATTAAATGAAATATCCAACATTTGATGCGCGTTGAAAAGTGTATCAGATATATTGAATGTGCATAATTTAAATGTGAATGACAAAACAGAATAATGTTACGTAATATTATGTTCTCGCCATTGTTAACTGACAATGAATGTTCGCGGTTATTATCTTCTTTTTGTGTTTTAATTCCCGCTTGATTGTGTAAGGAAGAGAAATGGTTTTACTTTGGGTGGGTTTCTCTGTACTTGAATGAAGGTTGTGATTGCGTTCGGTGAAGAAGGGAGAAGCGTCGATCGGCCTAGGTACTACTTCAGGACCTGGATTAGCCCGCAGGGTATTGTAATGTCGTAAATACATTCCCTTTTTACTCCGTCAAGCTTTAAACCATTTCGTCTCTATATGTCTGCTTTCCTCTCTACGGTCCGTAAGTTTAACGTTTATTCTCATCGACGTTCAGTTCAAAATGTGAAATAATTTTTCTTGCTTTCCCTCCCTTTTTTAATTACACTTTTAATCGATTAATAATTAATTATAATCCAATTTTTTAACAAAAATAAGAACAGTTTGACATTAAAAATAATTTTATTCTATGTTCTTGATCGCACAATAACTTAAAATAAGAAAAAACGAATCTTTAATAATTGTAATGTTTATTATACGTTATTTATGTGGTTTGATATTATTATGTGTCAGTAATCATTCTCGCTTTTCTCTTTCTAATCCTTTTGATAAAAGAGTTCTATTATATTTTATGCTCATTATTCGAATAACTTCGGCGCGGAATATGATGGCTCGTTTATCGATTACGAAACTTCCCTCTTATCAAACAGGATCACGAGTTACAATTCCAGTAACGCGCTTATGGGGGGACCCGTGTAGTTTTTCGGCAAGGCAGAGAAAAGATTAGGGCGGGCACTTTAACCAATGTCGTCGTTTCTCGATACTTACTCGATATCCCCCGACTTTATGTCGCAAACGATATCTCGGAGCAAATCCCAGTCGCTGCGTGCGCGCTTATAGCCAGTAGAAATAGAAAGGGTTCGCGAAGGGCTCGGAAAGGACCGCGGGGTTATAATGAAATATAGCCTCGTTCCGCTTCGTATAAGACTGCATTAAGATTATACGTTGGCGCGCTCCTTGGCGACCGAAGACGGTCGAAATAAACGGGACGGTGCGGCGGTAGGGCCGCGGTGGCTGGTGGCTAAGGGTGAAAGGGGTAAGGGATTCCTCCTACGGTGTTTTAATCAAGCCGGATTTGCTGCGGCAAGCCGTGGCTCCAACTTTCATTTTAGCGAACCCCACCCTAACAAGCCGTGCACGAACGTTTCCGTCTACTTCCCTCCGTCCCTCTCTTTACCTATCTGAAGTCCTCTCTCGCGTTCGGCAGCTCGAGATCTATATATGTGTTTGCTCGGCATTAAAACACTATCCCCGTTTTACGTGTGATCCCATTCGTCTCCTTAAAAAGCTGCGTGATTGGAAAAGGTTGCGTTATGTGGGAACGAAACTGCGTGTTACGTGTTTTCGTTGAAGGCACGTTGTCGGCGGAAAAAAGTTTATTACGTTTTCGCGATTTAACAACGTTTCATTTAATTTGTACTTGCCACTTCGTCGCTATACGTGTCGCATTTAAATTATCTTTACGTTTTTATGCAGATTTCTTCTTGCACATAGTAGTAAATATAATTTTCTTCGACATCCTAATACAAAATAAATTCTGATTCGCTCTTACAACGCCTCTATATCGTAGACTTTGCCGTATATGTTGCGTATGTACGTCATGCGTATAGTAACGGATGAGTTGTTAATAAGTATGTCACGGGATTTGCAATAGTACATTATCGGAAAACTGTAGGGTGTCCTCTATTTTTGTCCCTTTCTCGTATAACGCTTTAGCTTCGCAATTGTTTTTAGTTTGCCTAAGCGGAATTGTTTGTTGATCTCATATCTTTCGCGCATCTCTGATAAAGTGTGTCGCGCGCGAGAAGGCCTTCAGTTTGAACACAAACTGATAGATAGCGTGTTATGCGAGTTTATTGAATGCGATAGAGATACAAGTTAACAAAAGTAAAATTTTGGCATATGCAATTCTTATTTGAGACTTTTTATGAAATAATAAGATTATAAATTTTTTTATAGAAAAACTATTTTTCAAGAAAAAATTAAACTTTATATTGCATAATCGTGCTTTTTTTCTTCTCTTACGTGCAATTATTTTATATATGGAACACTTGTAAAAGCCAACATTCCCTAAGATCAAAATTCACTCCAGATTGCAAAGCTTATATTCCGGTGCTCTATCACCTCTGCTTAGAACTTGTATTGAAAGTACATAAGACTTTAGCTCGTGATCTCAATACAGATTACTTGTCTACCCTTTCTCGGAGATAAGAAACATCTAGCACCGTTTTATGTCCTCAACTCTTAGCTCAGGGTGCTAAGCTTCAGGGATCTGCCGAGACTTTATATTTCGACACTTACTTTAGTTCGCCACCCCTGTATTTGTCTTTTGTGTAACCGGTACTTTTAGCTGACAAATTCGATATAGCTATCGCATTATTCGCAAATCCATTTTCTATAAACGATAAATCTCTTGGTTATTAATTTTGTCTCGATAAACCTCTTCTTCTGTTGATCGTTTAAACAAATGTGTACATATTCCGAAATGTTCCTCGCGCAAAGTTTCGTTTTTTAAGAACTTAAAGACCAGTTTGAGACTTATTATTTTGCAATAATTCTCCCGACAAAGATATACCGTGTAGGTGGAATTCGTTTTATCTTGACACGAGCCGGGCGGAAAGGAAGGAAGATAGGAAGGAACATACGGCAAACAGTATGGCGTCTGCTGCGAGAAAGCCCGAAGCGTTCCGGACCGGTCAGTATGCAATATGCTAAGGTTCTAGCAGCCTCCTAGCCCTTGTCTGACGCCGTCCCACGTCCCCGCCTCTCTTTCTCTCCTTCCTTCCTTCTGGTCCTCTATAACCTCCGAATCCTTGGGTTTGGGAATTTAATTACAGTATAGTGCCTACATTGTAGCCCCAGCCGGCCCGGAAATAAACTCCCCATTGTCGCGGCACAAAGCTTCTATTTGTCACGAGACCTGAGCGTTCGACACCCTTGCAAGGCGCACCTCCCCATCTCTCGCCACCTGTCCTCCGATATCGACCTTTGTACCGAAGCTTTGACTTACGTCATTTCGAGCGAGACGGACTTTACTGGTCATCCGAATGTTAATCCGATTACAAACACTTTTTTGCTAACATAGACTTGTCGCAAAACTTGTTGTTCATTAATACGTTAGACGCTGCTTTCGCACATTTTTCATTGTTAAACATTTTTACAATGATAATAACTTTACAATCAATCATTATTTTTGTGAAAATGCATTATTTTCTATTCAGATTTCATAAGGAGTTGCGATATCGCAAACTTTAATCTATTTTTCGTGTTACAAAATTAATTAGAAAGATCTATTTTGTCTTATCATTAGGTTTTCGAACTTTTAATAGCGTTTGATGTCGCGATTTTTCTTCTATTTTTACTTAAAAACCTTGCTAACCGTAAGTATACATTTCCTCGAACGCATAAGCTAGAAGCCGTCCAGGCGCATTCCATTCACTGTCTTACATTATAGAGGAGATTATCCGAGTAACCACAGCCTACCTTCTCCAACAATCTCCCTATTCTGCTTCTTCGCAAACTTCCATGTAATAAGTAACAATGCCGTTTAATTATAAATGTTCGCATCCCTGGAACCAACTTACCTGGTTCCCACCTTCGGTTTAATCTTAATTACTATAAAGAGGTACGCATTCGTATTCGAGAGCTTAAACATCTTACACAGCCAAAAGAATTATTATATCATATTTCCAATATCTTGTGACGATTGTCATCGAATTTTCACGCTGTAAATCGAATGTTACACAATTTGTTAAAATACAAAAATTATCAAATACGGGAAAGAGAAAGTTTCTATCTTTTCGATTTTTATCTAAAAAAATGTTGTTGCTTGTTTAAAAATGAAATTTAATTTACACAAATTATTTTAATTTTAATATAAAATATTTATACAATATAGAATTGTCTCCGTTACACAAAAAGACCGATTTCACACTCAAAGACGATCTAATTTCAAAATATTTTTTGCCAGTTTTTGCGTGACGGAGAGAGAGAGAGAGAGAGAGAGAGAGAGAGAGAGAGAGAGAGAGAGAGAGAGAGAGAGTCATTTAATTAATTTTTATAAATTCATGAAATTATTTTCCAATGTTTTATCACTTTACTTTGAAAATACATATAATACATGGCGAATAATTAATTCAGCGGTATAAAAACCTCTGAACGACGCGTCACATTGTTATTATTGCGTTATGGCACGCATCTTCGTGTTTGATGCGATCGTTATCCATCGCGTGATGAAGAAATAATTTTGTCTCTCGCGGATAATCAAACCGCTGTTTTTTCTCGATGTCGAAAATTTTTGATTATATGAATACTGGTGAATGCAATTTTATTGCCGAACGCGCTCTTCGCTTTTTTCGTTAACGCTATGGCGAAAGCTACAAAAATTTACGGTGCAACAACGTCAGAAGCGTTCAGCAATAGTTTGGCCGTCGATTTCTCAGCCGAAATAGCTATCATCGTCTGCCCGTAAATATAACGAGCGTTAGTGGCGTTCCTTCATTCACGTATCTCCTGCATCGGACCGTAAAGCCTCCATAATTATTCATTCGTCGTTAATCGGCTGCCTACACGGCAGTTACGGCTTTCCGTCGGCCAAGCACACCGTGAATATTAGTTATGCATTTCTACGAGAGATACGCGTGTATTTCAACGTATTACCGGAATATATACGAATTCATTTTCCGTTGACTAACGTTACATATGTAGACTCTAACAGTATGAAAAAAAATATAAAGTTTCTTCTCTATAATTTTTCTTTTAAATGATTAAAATATTTTTTGAAAATTAAATTTTCTAATTCTAAAATATACAGTTGCTCTCTTTGCACGCGAGTTTGACGCGAGGCATGACCGTATCTTTTGATATTAGGATTTTATTTAAATTAAGTTAAAGAAATACATAAAGATTTGCATAAAAATATATAAGGAAGAATAAATTAAAGTTAAAATTATAGTACAGAAATTCTAGCTATTTCGATTACAAGTAATTATAACATTACTAGTACCAGAGAGATATTTGAAAGCACCGAAACCCGAGGTCTATCATGGAATGCTTATCAACTCTTGTTCGTTACTGTTATCTACATTCATTTTAGAGTTGAAATTACACAGTCACATCCATTTTTCGACACTGCCGATAAACAATTCTCGTTTGGGAATACAAATTGTGATATATTAAGAATATGGTGGCAATGCTTTGTTATCGATAAATATCTTTAGATATTTATATATCTAAATCACAGCATTTTATCATATTATTGCAAAGGAATAAATAAAACAAAGTTACAATATGTTTAACACTAGAGACAGAGACGGCGAAGATAGAGAATCGCGCGATAAGTTTGTGCCTGTCGCAGCAATGCTACACCTATTCTACTTTCGTACGCTTGCTGTATTTTTTGCACTTGAAGAATAATATATGGTTGCGTTTTGAGGTATTTCGAGCGCTTTACTCTTTCGTATTATATTATAACATACGTGAATAAATTTACAAGTTAAAACTAAAGACAAATTATTCACGGTATATATTTGTTGCTTTGTCGACTACTCGCGCTTAACTTTGATATAATAAATCTCGTGTGTTTAAACACATACATATAACACAAGCGCAAGCATAATTACAGAAATATATACACATATATATCTCATTTGCAGACAAAAATATTATAGATATTAAAAAGAAAAGAGAGAAAGATAAAAGAATAAAAAAAAGTGATGAAGAAGCGCAAAAGTTTTCGATGAAATCGTGAGTATCCTCGAAACTTGCCACTTGAAACGGTTGAGCTGCCGGATGCACGAGATTCGACGAAAAGCGAAAACCGTTTCGTTATAGGTGGATGGTGTCGGCTCTTCTGGGATGCAAGCGGGGGTGCCAGGACGCGCGGCGGAACGGGCCTTAATTGCCCGCGAGTTAATTAAACTGTAATTCAATCGCGCGAATTCGCCGATGTTTTATCGCGGCGCGACGCGCCGTTAAGTTCGCGCGCTCGGCGATACGCTCGTTACGGAAAGTATATGGGACCGCTGCATTTTGCGTACGCTGAGTGGAGACGATGGTAATTTACATAGGGGATAAATTAAGTTTAAGTGCTGTGTATTAATGAAAATTCAAATTAACTAAAATTTAACACGGCGTCTCAAAATATGGAATAATATTTTCTTAATGTTTCAATGTTTTCTCCCAAATTTAACAAATTAATTTATCAAAAGTTATTCCAGTCAATTGTTTGTTGCAGTACGGATTTCGAAACTAGTTAGAAACTCCGCTCAAAACTTTATTATAGGAATCTGCGGAAAAATTAATGCAATATTTTGTTCGGTATAAATCATTGAGTAAAAAATAACGCATGCAATTGACACACTAATTAATATCTTTCGGTGCTGGATTTATACAAGGCTTGATTTAAAATCAACTTGTAAATTTTGTTCACAATGAATCGGATGTCATGTACAGATTTAGGTAGATTACGCCAGTGGATTTCTTAGGCCAGTGGCGAAGTGAGGGCAGCGAGGGCTGCTTATTGTAATTATCCCTTCGAAGTACATACAGCCTACCCTGGCCAAGGCTCCCTTTTGCACACGCTCCCGGGCTCGATTGTTCTTGCTCGTATGGCATCGTGCGCCACGTCTATGAAATTAAGCGTACCACCCTTCTTGCCGAAAACGCGCCTGTTCCGTCAAGATCTCTCTTCTCCTCTTCACCTCCCGGCCCTCCACCCTCTTCCCCTCGGCGTATCTAGCGCCCTTAATTTCTCGAAGATAATTGCCGCCTCGTCTCCGTTAAACCGTCGCGATAATCGAGGCGTCGCGCCGGCATCACGTCGCGGCGATTGATGACTTCGCTCGCGCACGAAACGCACAACGAAATTACATTCTTTCGAAAGTCCTGTCTCATCCTCAGCAATTACTCAGTCAGGAAACCTCCCTCCCCCGTCACACCCCCTCCCCCTCAAGAGTAGTCAGCCTCGTTACTCGATCCGTAATTTGTTACTTATCTAGAACGAAACTTTCGATCGCTCGCGTCTCCCGGGATATGTAGACAAAGTTTCGCTGCCCTGAGCGATAAATGAGAAATTTAAAACAAGCTATTTAACCGCGTGCGCGGGAATGTTACGTTTGGTTGTTACTGCGTTTTATTTGCGATAACAAAATGAAAAATTGTTTTAATATATCATCAACTGTATCCGCAATATATTGCTTGTGACTGAGATAACATTTCGAGATATAAAACGGCATCGTCTGTATTTCGTGCGCGAGGCGTTATTAAAAAAATCTCGTGATTATTTCATAGTCGTGTTCGCGAATGCTTGGCGCACGTAGCCCACACCATGTCGGAATTTATCAGGAGACTTGCATATGCAACGGGGAATGGAACTTTGGCGAGGCGTACACATCCATACTTTTTTTTTCACCAAATATGTAGATCACGTACATTTTTCGTGAAAATCATGCGCTAAATTCGCGCCACGTACAGGGTCATGCACTTTGTCAGAATGTTTGACTTCGCGTTGGATACATATTTCAATCGTCGTGACCGAAGAAGCAAAGGGACGAGGGGTGGTTGTTTGCCGGTGACCAGAATTTAATATTCATCCAATCAGGGGGGCAAACCCACTATGCCTGAGGGTGTCGCTTCTACTTCTCCTACCGCCTGCCTTTCGTTTCCTTGCCAATCGCGTATTTGCTCGTTCCAAGGTTCAAATAGAAAAATTTGCGATGTGAATATTTGCGACCGACCTGCTACAACGCATCTCAAATGGATCTATTTGAAAAGAAAAATTTGGAAATTTTTTACTCTGAAGAAATATCTGATATATAATAGTCACCTTTGGCAATATTTTGATGTTTTATTGTCATAGTATTAGTTTACCATTAAATTTTGTATTTATAAAAATGAAAAGTAACACGCACAAAATTATATATTTATTTTTTTTTGCATAAACATTTTCCTACTTACGTAGCAATCACTTAACTCGACGGTATTACTTTATCGGACTGTATTGATTTGGGAATTTGAGAAAACCTGAGAAAAAGTTTTTATTTATTCCGTAACTTTAGAAATGAACGATATATTTTATTTTCTTATTGCAACTGTGTTAAATTAAATCGCGATTTTCGGACGAGATGGAGAAAGAGAAACACATGCGGAGTGCACGTCAATAGAATGCTCGGTTAGCCGACATAAAGGGTAATATAATTTGCATTATGCTCGCAGTAGGGCGTACCCTTGTTTCGTAAGCATTGCGGAGCAAACTCACCCGCGGATTCGTTCGATCAAACTTAATTAGCGCCGAATTCCAGACATAATTAAATCCGACCGCTGTTGTAATTTTGTAGGTAGGTAGCTTATGAGAGGTGGAGATGCAAAAGTGGGAGCAGGGCAGCGCGGAAAATGTAGAGGAAAAGAAAAGCTTGAATCTAGAAAAAAATAATATAAAACTTTGTCCACGAAAATCTGAGCTTTCTAATTTCATGAATTTTAATTTTTTGTGTATTTATTTAAATCAATTTTTATTTATTTTTAATTATTTTTGTCAGTTTTTATTGATTGTAATTTTAGAAAATGTATTTTTAGATACTGGAGAAAAATTTCTACATCAAAATTTGGTGCGTGTCTTACGTGTATGATATACACACAGCTAATTGTCGTAGAAACTCTCGAAAAGCATCGGCGAGAGACAGAGCAAAAGAGGGAGAGAGAGAGAGAAATTTCTTGGATGCTTCCGTAGTTTAGAAGGTATAGCTCCACGTTCGTACACCCTTTCCCTGCTCAGAATGGTACGCCGGTTCATTGACAATGCCCTAGTCATTAATTATAAGAACATATTGTCCCGTGGCTGTCCACGTAAAAAATCTCAATGGTGTAGGAAATCTGTGTATTGCATTAAAAGGATTTACACAAATCTTGAAAGAAAAATGTGGCATTATCCAAAAAGATCACGCTTTCTCTCGAGTATGGAAACGGAAACAGTTTGTATAGAAAGTTCTTTTCAACGAAAGTGTGAAGCACTCTTTAAAGCCGTACTCTGTCTTAGGATAACGTCTCCGAGTCTTATCCTAATAACAGGCAGCATTAATCACTACAGCACCACGTTGCAATTACCATGATGGCGCTGGTTTAGTTTAGGAACGGCGTTAAAGGGCGAAGTAGGGGACTTTGTCGAGCATAAAGTCAGAATCAAGGGGATCCGGTTTCCTATAGTAGCCTGTGGGCCTGTTCTTCGTCTTGCCAGTGGCGTTGACTTTATTATTTCTGCGTATATGTGAGAGCAAAATCAAATAACATTTTTTTTATCGCTTTCTTCTTTTTGCGCTTAGCTTTCGCTAATATCTGTGTTGCGTTGTTTTATTGATGTTTTTTTTTTGCATTTTGTCGAGCATCTTATCTCGACGTAGAATTCATCGATTGTTTCTTACATTTTCGTATCTGGTGTATAATCGTACAATTGATTTTTTATAGTTTATTCCCAGAACGAAAGAAATCACGCAACAAAATTTTACTTCACAGATTAGAAAAGTTGAAGAGCGGTCGGGATAAGAAAAAGTGATGTAGACGTCTGTGAAAAACGATCTGAATTGTGTAGAAAAAGCTTGAAAATTGGAAAGGAACGTACTATTGTCGTCTTATCATTTGTTCGCTGAAAACAAATTTTACACGCTCATGTTATAACTATGTTTTCCATTCCGCAATCTCGTCGTCCTTTCGCGAACTTTCCTCCTCGCTTTCGCATGTGATCAATGAACGGCGCAGATGCCGTTCCGGACTGTTTCGGAGTATTGTGCGCCTAATCGCCCACCCTGTCACTTTGACCGCATCCCGGGGACTAGTCTCGGGATCTCTCGGGACACGACGGCACATAAATCCAAAATTCGATCTCACCCTCGACGGGTAGTGCGCGTCTCGATCGCCCTTATCGACGTATTCTTGAGTTAACATAAGATCGAACGGTGGTTCGCCTTTAGATGTGAGATTACTACTAGACATCGAGGATCGTGTTCTTTTGCGGCATTAAATCATTGTAATATATTAGCATGTTTATCATTTCTGCTGGATTCTGCGCATGTTACGTTTTTGGAAGCAATTGTTAAAAATATATCGACAGTTTCGAAAGAAAATGATTGATGCTATTCTACGATGTGATACAAAAAAAATGGTTACTTATATAGATATAAAATATTTCACTTTTTGCAAATTACTTATAAAATTACAATATATTTATTGTTTTAAGGTATTGATGAAAATGATTAATAGAGACGATTGTACTTTTTATTAAAGCTACAATGCTTTTGAGAAAAAATTTGCGGTTGTAATTTCGGTCTCATTGATGGCCCATCGTTTTTTTCTACGTCGGGAAACCGCGAATTTCGGAGAATTAAGAGGGTGTTCGCCCTCTCTTTCCGTTATAGCCATAGCAGTCATGGGGTCTAGATGTCGTCGGGGGGGAAGAGGAGGGGTGTTGGTGCCACTATACAGTGGCAGCATGCGCTCGCTGTCGCAGGATCCACCTCCTGTCAAGTTTAAACCCGTTACGTGACTAAGTTGCAAGCGGCCTGCTAAGATGTCCTGCTAATTTATATGTTCGCGTTAACTCGCGCCATCCCCCTTGTACACCGCCGCATCCCGCATCCCTCTCACATCCCGCCAAGTGGGAAGCGAGGAAAGGATTCGCGGAGGAAGCTTCTGTGAGAGAGGGCACGGGACGCATAAGTAATCGCTGCTATCGTGCCCGGCAGATGCGCCAAAGATTCGTTGTTCCTGGACGTGTAACCGCATAAAATAGACTCGATCTTGCTACGCCCTAAAAGCAACAGACTCGATTTCGAGATGTGCATTGCTCGCATCTAATTTCCTTTGACGCGTTTAATTTAATAATTACATTTTATTTTTTTCTAAAATTTTTTATTCTGATATTTCTGCACAATAGAAGCCGATTGCGATTATAAGTTTCGTAATATCGATAAAGTTGTAATTAAAAATCGAAAGCAAGCAATGATGGAAATTCGATCAATTGACATCTATAAGATCTATATTTGTAAAAGGATCTGTTCAGCCATTGCATTCTTTTTCATGCGCGAAGGAGTTAGAGATCGTCAAAGGAATCACGTTTACTTATCTGACGGGGTTAGGTTTATAGAGCAAGGATGCTGGTCCTTAGGGCGAACTTTATGGTCGAGCTTCGAGGAGACAGAACCGCAGAAGCTTCGAGGTTTGAGCCCTACGTATCCTGATGAATCGTTTGGTGTGCAGAACTCCTTTGAAGCGTTCTCCAGGCGACCATCCTTCATTAGGCTTAATCGAAGAGAAACTCCGACACGACTTACTTGAACGCTTAAAAAAAAATGCAGTTTTTAAATAATTAAATATTATCCTACGGTTTTATCATTACATCTGTTCTCTTAGTTGTATCATACTTCGAATAAGATGTTTTCCGAATTTATCGCATAATAAGAAGTTTTTTTAATTTTGAATTTTTCCGCAAAGAAATAGCGGCTATCGATCGTAAACATGATCTCTCAAACACTTACACGACAGTGGTCGCATTTCAATTAGAGGCCCCTATGTTCCATACGTTTCTGATGAGTGTTCATATCGAATTTAACAGGCACCCACATGTTGAAAATGCACCCGCGCTTTCACAAGTGAATATTTGCCAAAGTGATTGCTCGCCTTGACGATGGAGAACGTCGTTTCAATCGAGTATCCACATGTCTATTTGATCATGTCTGGGTCTTCTCTATTCATGGCTTCTCCCGATGCGTAGTACACGAACAACTTCGTACTTATAGTTTTTGTTCACGGACGTCTTCGGGAAACTTAGAATAGCTCGTTCGAGAGGCGAGGATGGGATAAAGATGTTGTCTTTTTTACACTTACACTCTGCGATTCGTCTCTCTTTTTGCCTTCGCTTAGCTTGTAACATTTACAAGTATTCTCGACAATCTATTTTTAGTTTTCACAAGCGTGAATTATAGATAGATAATTGGATACAAAACTCAGACAAGATACTTTTTTTTTTGTAGGAATCTCAAGAATTCCTTCAAGTTTCTTTCAGAACAGTTGATTTAATTTGAATTTGCCACTTTATGTGGCAAAATAGATCAGAGGTCACTGAAATATTTATTAAACATTGAAATTTGCAAAAACTCGGGACAAACTTGCATTAACTTTTCCTAATCACGTCGAAACGCGGATTCTAACACGGAAGGAATAAATTTGTGCTGAATAAACTCTTCGCTTATCGCTGTGGCGTTTTGCAAATAGGATCTTCCAATCGCCTCTTTTTTTTCGGATGACCTTTCATCCTCGAAGACTAAATCTCGTTCGACGCGCGGAATCGCAGATCCTTCGCGTAGGATCGCGCGATTCGTAAACCCTTATCAAAAGCGAGTCGTGCCAAAGCTCCGGCAGGTCTTGAAACTCGAAGGCATCAATTCTCTTCGTCCGCCTTGCCCGCTTTTCGCCTTCACTCCTTGTTATAAATCATGAAAGCCGCGAGACGGTGGTGGTGGTGGTGCTGGTTCACCCTTGTGTATACCAGCACCATCGGGTGGATTCCGTATCCAGATCGTGGGGTGGCTTCTTTTGGTCCAGGCGGGGTCCAGGACTAGGAACGACGTCGGCAGTAAGAAGGGGCGCCTTCGTCGACGGAGGCAAGATCAGTACATTACAGATAAAGCGAACGACTTCGGCCGTCCGGGACTTTTTTAAGCCATAAATTTGGCAGGCGGACAAGAAGGAAGGCGAGGAGCGAGGGGCTGGGGAGGGGAGGGGGAAAGGGGACGGCGTTGCGAGAGAAGTGTTTGCCGAACTGGTTCCTTCCTTCCTAACTCAATTGCTGCGATGCGGTGATCTATGGTGGTCGGGGAGCGGCAAAATCACGGACCCGCGTCCTCGTGCCCCGGATTTCTGCCACTCCGAAAGGAGGGTCTTCTTATTTCTCCCGATGCCGCGCTGATTTCGCACTACATGTTGCGTTTTTCTTCTCGTACTACGTTGCGATTGAACAGAACGGAAGAAGTTTGATTCAGGAAGACGAATGTTATTTCATATCTTTTCCTTAAGTGAATTATATGATATATTTATTCTGAAATTTATCGCTTAACTGTCACTTATTTTAACAAGAAATTTTATCGATAACGGTGCCGCTTTCTTTCTTCTTGTTTGCGTATGCTTCTCGTTTATTTCTGCTCAACAAAAATATTTCTAGTTGTAAATGTTTTTAAATTAAAGTCAAGTGTCTCTCGACAGCGACGCGATTTCTGTCGCATCGTGGAGCGGAAGGGAAACTTTAAGACTCGGTGGGATGTTAAAAATACGATCTAATGATTGGAAATTTGTCCAGAATCGTATAAAGTGCTTAATTAAAGTACCTTGCGCGAATTATTGCCAGATATAATGCTCTTGATGCAAAGTTTGTGTTTACATTTGTAAAAGAGATATGGACATATTTTATGTCGGCGGACTCGAAACTCGACGGAGACGTACGCACCAATTGGAACGCACGCAGAATAATAATGCGGAAGCTCTCTTTTCGTCCTCATACTTTATATGTGCTCGTGCCTTCCATTTCCATCAGACATAATTGCATGTCTGAAAACGGATCTAGACCAAGCAGTCAGGCAGGCAGGTAGGCATCAAGTGAGTGAGCGGGAGGCGGAAGGTAACATGATAGCTAATTACCTGCCGGCGTTATCTGAGCGCACCGAAAGGTTGGAAGACGCACAAGTGTTTCTTCGTATATTAACTTAATATTTTCCTAAACCGCTTTGTAACTTTGTAGACGCGTATTACACTTTTCGCCTTAATTTGTCTTTCCCATGAGCTAATTCTCTCCAACGTGAGAATTTCGATAAAGTCGGTGAGAGCGCTGCGGAGAATTAAAACAAAATTTCGCGGCGTTCCATTGGATTCGCAATTCGTTGATTCTAAGAGGAACGTATTGTCGCGGACCGGGAAATATTCCTAGCTCTGCGGAATTTCGTTCTTATCCCGAAGGAATTCGCAACGTTGGAGTTCGAAAATCGTCGGCAACCGAACTTTTTTTGCCCGTAAACCGTTGCGTCGTAGCATCGCGCCACCGTTTTAGCGCTCTATCGCACCCACGTCCGATATTCCGTCGATGGAATCCAGCCCCGACGAACGTGGCGGGCGTGAAAAGTTAAAATCGCATCAGTGAGCCATTATTGTATCGCCGGTGTCACCCGCCACCCCTCAAAAGTTAAACAATTTGCGGGGCCTTACACCGACGATGTCACGTTCCCTCTTTCTCTCTCTCTCTCTCTCTCTCTCTCTCTCTCTCTCTCTCTCTCTCTCTCTTTCTCTGTCTTCTTTTACACCCTCGCCAATCCCTTCTTCCTCGCCGGTCCCTTCTCCCATCATTGCGGCGGATTCTCGTGGGCACACGTGTTGCCAGAGGCGGCTCTGCCCTAAAACTTTTGACAAGGTAGAACAGCGATTTGTCGTCTTGCGCGACGTGTACTTTCGGCAAGATTGAGACGGCCGCCGCGAAGTACATAATAATTAAGCGAGAATTAAATTAATTTCACGCTTGCCGTGCTAAAAATCCTAATCTATCCGGATTATTTTTCTTTTCGGCTAAAAAAACAAATAAACAGTATGCTCTATGTTATTTAAAGTATGCGAGACAAATTTTGAATTAGTGAAACAATGACTTACTTAAAAAAAATGAAATGTTTGTTTAAAGTTTGTTTACTCGATCGAGTCATTTTCTGGCGAGAGTATTGCGAGAATGACTCGATGTGCTTATCATTAGACGCCGAAGAAACGCTCACCGAGAGAATTTACCCAAAACAGGAGGTATGCGTAGAAAGCTTTCCTCTATCGGGAATTACTTAAACCGGCTTTACGACTACCGGAAACTACCGTCCCTGTTGAGGGGATTCCGATGCATTACCGTATTAGTCGCCGCGCTTAGAAAGGGTTCCTGCAAATGTAAAGCAGATTATAAACACGGTCCATTTTAACCCTTTCCGTTCTTTTCGCGCGCATCTGTTTGCCTTTGCGTCAATCAACGCGCAAGTCAATAACATGCGATACATTTGTATATAAAGCTTTGTGTGTTGTACAAGTAGCTTGCCGAAAGAACCATGAAATCGATAATGAGCATATATGTGCTTATATGTGAGCATACATCGTTACATGGATATGAATTATGAATTATGCTAATTTTACAAAGTTTTCGTAGAAAATATCATTTCTCCCTATTTCATTCTGTTACACAACCGTACAATTGTGTGTAGTCAGCGGAGTAATATCGATCGCATTCTTTTCTTTTTAAGTCCTTGTCGTGGAATAAAACACCAGTGTGGCAACCGTTTTTCAGTGATAAAATATCTTTATATCTTAATGATATGGAGCAACAAAGTTCTGTAAGAAGCAGTGTTTGCGATATTGCGCGTTTCGACGCGCGTACACGCCGAACGCGAATTATCGCACATGTCGCATTCCCACATTACGAAAACTTTCATCGCGCACTTTGCTCATTATGTGTATTAAAGTAGAAAAAGAGCTTGGAATTCGATATTTTTTTAACGTAACAATTTTTGCTATACCGTTTGTATTGCATCTGTTATTACGAATGTCGAGGGACGAGAAAATATTAGATTCGCGTGTTATATCATGTTAGAAAATGTCACGATTAGAAGAGTCATATTTGACGCGTTTAATAGCACGGGAAAATTAGTTTGCGTTAAGATTACTTTGCGAAATTTCATCGAGCCTTACGTTTTTATTTTCATCAAAACGTATATCGTTCGTGTGCCTTCAGATTTTGGTCGCACTCGTCGCGCGTCGCTCATGGAAATCGTAAAAGTTTCACGGGACACGATGAATTATTCCTACCGTGGAGACGCAAAATTGCGGGAAACTTTCCTCTGGCGAGGCGAATCGTTCCTTGTATACGTGTATATGTGTGTGTGTGTGGGTGTATGTATGTGCACACGAGGCGTATGGTGTACTCGTGTGTCGACATCGCGGGGGTCGGCAAAGACGAAGGGGTAAGAAGGGCCAGATCGCGGAATGAATGCGGGAAAGCGTAGGATCATCGAGCAGGCCGGAGGTAACTTTGCTGGTAAGAAGAGTAGGAAGGGTTAAACTCGGGGTAGGGGAGTAGGTTTCTTAATGCGGGGGTGAATTTTATAGTCTTTCGAGCTGAGATATAGTTGAAAAAGTACGCTGCAATTTTGCACTTTCCGATTCCTTTGCAAGCTGTTCTTAGTAACAATTTAGTATCGTGCATCCGTGAATTAGGTTTGATTGCGGTAAAAATTATGATTTTTTTACAATATTAGTAACAGCAATAATTTATATACATATATAAAAGATATATAATCTATATAATATAATATAAAAAAATAATAAAATAAAATATGTATACATATGGAGGACTTTTTCGTCGAAATTGCGATCGATATTGTCATATTCAGAATTGTCAGCGTATGTCCACTAAATTTGAGGGAATTAGCGAGGGGAAAGTGCAGAATATCGTGAACAGCCGCGAAGATTTCACCTGCCCCGTCGTTGGCGCATAATACTTCGGTTTTGCTTGCTTCGGCCGTTTGGTGTCGACATCAAGTTCAATATCACTTAGGTTTATGGCGGTAATTATCATTTTATGATCGGCCCTGTATTCTTAGGGCTTTATTACCTATCCCCAGCCCGACGTAAGGCGTTAACACCGGTAAGAGTCATAATAACGACCGAAAGAAATACCCCTTTCTCTCTCCGATGCGCGAAACGATAAATGCAGTTTTGCAGTTTCCAGAAAGCGTACTTCTATCTTTATCACCCTCGCTCTCATAAGATTTAAGTGCCTAGATTTTGACAGACACACACGCACACTCGAAGCAATTAATAACTTTGCGCTATTAACGATATTTTAGCTCGTTGAAAAGAAATTTCACATAATTTTATTCCGATGCTCGTAAAATAGTTTGGAGTGTTTCGGGCGCGTTGTTCTGTTTGATGAAACTTTTTTTAACTTGTTTCTCTCTGCATAAACTTTATTGCGGAAATAAATTTATTTAAATTTGCGTAATCGATTAGATTTGAAATTGTCAAGCAGAGGTGGAAGCGGTTATCAGCGGCGCATCCCGAAGGGAGAGCAAATGGATTCCGGACACATTTTTTCCTCGACATGTTCGGGATTCGATGTGTAATGGAAAATTTAGGGCTGCTATGGACGATAAATTTGCGGCTGTCCACTCAAATATTTTCCGTGTTTTAGGTGCCCAGGGATCTAGGGACTATCTTGACCGTCGCGCTCCCGAAGGAGACGTCCCATTGCTCTTGCATATTCACAAATCATTCGTAGATAGGACAACGAATTCTTACCCCACGGGACGCCGTCTCCTCTTTGCTTTCTCTCTTTTTCCTCTTTGCTTGTTCATTCGCGTTCCCACATTAGTTTGATATGTGCGGTGTTTTTTCTTTTCAAACTTCTTATTGCTCCACTGATGCTTTTTGCAACTATTAATAATCGGTCATGGTTCGAAAATTCTTGGTGAAAGTTGATGGTTTTTTAAATTTATGTAATATTTTGAATTATGTAGAGAAAAAGGAAACATTTGATCTTAAATTTGAACAGTTGAGACATTAAAAGGGAGAGACGCATTCACGGTTTCGCTTATCGAAACTGCACGTCGCGGCCGCAACATTAATGGTATCCAATTGTCGATGCAATCTTCGATGGCCAGTATCTGAACTTCGATTGTGGCTGGCTGACGTAGGCTGTCGCGTGAACTGGAGCTAACTGTTAGCATGTAGATACGTTGAGAGCAGTCGATACGTTACGCCGTGTGACATCGTGGACGTCGGTGTGAACCCGCCAGAAACGACAGCCGCTCCCATGTGGCACGCCAGTAATAGGAGTTGGCGAAACCTGTCAAACTTTTCAAAGAGATACGAGTCAAATTTCTCCCAGTCGACATGATAAATATGAGATAAATTAAAAGCGTGCTTCCTCGTCACTTAGTGCGACGCGGCAAGTGAGGTGGTTTACCTGCATGGAGATTTTAGTCATTTCTTTGATAATTTATCTGCGAAACAGAAAATTCGATACCGCAATACAAACTATGCAAAAAATTAAAATTAGTTACGGCATATATATCGCATTATATTTTTATTTACATCACGCCTTCAATAATGCCTTATATTTCAGTTTAGGATTTTTCAGACAGCGCGCATTCTAAGTATTTAAATATTAGTGCATTATGTTTCGGAACTATGATTGACAGTTTGGCAGCTAAAATATTAACAACAACTGACATAATAAGTAAATGAATCATTAAGATTTATATTTGTGTCAAGAGTCATGGCGCAAATATTTAGACGCGATGCTATTCGAAAAATCATAAACGGGAGGGCATTATTGACGTCTGGCGTACGTAAAGAAAACGGACGGATTTTTGTATTAATATTAGGAGAATCTGAGAACTACTTGGAAAGCGATCGAGCGCGGCTAGTATTTTTCGATTCGCTATACGGTGTGAAAAGTTCTTCTTTGACGAGTCGGCCGGGAAGGGATAAAAAGAACAGTGGGCAGAACAACTTGTTACTTAAACCGCTGCGAGAAGCTGCGGGAAGCTCGCTCGACGTTACAGCAAACCCCTCTTTTGTGCCGAGTAAAAAAGTCGACGGGTATTCACGTCTCCGCCTTTGTTTCGGCATTTCTTAATGCATCGTAACCCGCACGAGTCAAAGGATGGCAAGAGCTTATCATATTGCTACTTTACTTTCTCCTTCCTTTTGTTGCCCGCTTCCGCGTCTTTTTGATTCCGACTCTTCTGTTTTCTCTCTTTTTTTTCCTTCCTCATTTAAAATGGTCGTTTTCTCTTCCTTCTTTTATATATGAAAAGATAACGGGAGCAAGCTTACGTTCATTCTATTATTTTCCATGTAACGCAATATCCGGATAATTGAGTTCTCGAGTTCGCAGGTGAATTATCCGCAAGAGAGACCTGTCACGAAATCACCCCTTCATTGGAAACAACTTCGCCGCTGTTGAAGAACTGCACTATAGCTGACGATAATTGCATCGATCAGTGGCTTAAAGAACAGCGGAAGTGTTTTGTCTTGAGTCATTAGTATAATCTTCATAAGAAAAGAAAGAAAATTAGAAAAATGTTAATGCTATAGATGGAATACAAATGAAATGGTAATTTCCTTTATTGAACAAAATTTTTCGCAAGCTCTCCAATTGAAATTCTGTGAGTTTAGTCCGCAATACATGAGTAATGTACGAAAATATTGTCTTCTATATATTTTCTTCTCATCAAATGAGTTTTCCTTGCTCGGCTAATTTGTCTCTCTCTGTCTCCACCTTTCTCTTTCTCTTACCGGCTATCTCGCGGCAGGACGTAATTAAAATTGCAAATCCGAGTTAACTAGTATACCCAGGCGTCTCCCTCTAGTCAAAGGCTCTTTCGCGGACCGTGCGCATTTGCGATACAAACAAATTTGTTTATTTTTATTTGGCTTTTACGAACCTTGGGGAAAGGAGATTGCCGGTCACCCGGGGATGGAGAATAACGGGACGGCGGGAGGGCGGGGGCGAGCTAAGGGCGGAGAGGACGAATGGAGATCGAGGAAGGTCGGAAAAAGTTACACTCGCCCGCCACGAGGCGGTTCATTAGGTATTGTAATCCGCGCCGGTTCCGCCGCTAATGAAGATAATGGCATTAAAACATTTGGCAGGTACCAAACGGAGTGCACAAAGCCGATCGTTAATTCGATCATGGCAATATCGGCGAGCGAAAGAAAAAGACTTGACGAGCCCCGAGTTGCTCGTAAACTCCATGCCCAACCGTTAATGACAGCGAGTATTCTGCGGAATGATGAGGCGGTACGCTGAGAGGGTCTTTGAAATATAAGATCTTGATTATGACTTATCCCTGATGCATTAACAACAATATGATTAATTTCCATCGTTTCTCTTTTAATTACTCATTGAAGTTTCGTAATAGATATAAATTTGCAATTAAGAGCTCAATATAAAAATGATTAAGCGCGAAAATAAAATACCTTAGAAAAAACATTACACTTTTTAAAATTAATTTGTAGTAAAAAGTATCTATATTTTTTTAATAAAAAATAATCTTGCAATTATTGCGCTTAAGATTTTTTTTAATATCAAATTTTCTCTGTTAAAGAATTTTTCTGTTCGAGAAAGTTAAGAAATATCCTTTTGCTTGAATGAATTAAATAAGTAAAAATTATTCAAAGTGAATAAAATTGCTCCAAACGAGTGAAATATTACTCTAAGTGGATTAAAAAATTTGGAGGATATTTCGTCTGTTAAAATTAATTTGCAGCTAATTTGGGGAACTCTAAAATTATGAAAAGTTTGTTTCTCTAACTAACGATAATGGCTGATAATGAACATTTGTTTGAAGTAGATTAGCAGTACAAAAGTAGGTAGTTTAATCATTAGATGAGCACATTATTACATCAGACTATGATATATATTTTAGATCGGAATAATACTGTTTTCTAACATGTAATTGTAATTCCTCGCGATAGGTGGTTTTAGATGAGGGGGAGGGGGGGAGGGGGGGGGAGGGTCAGTCCACTTAAATGACACGCCGTTAATGGAAAGCCCGGCATTACAGGGGGGGTAGTTCGTATGGGTAGCAGATGCGGGACTCACTGTGGGGCTGTGTGTGTCTTAGAAAGTAAACAAGTTGCTGGTCGCCCGGTAAATATAGCGTTAATAAAATATATGCACTCGGCGACCGTCACTGGCGCTTTTCTAACGTTTACTCCTCTGCTATCAAGCGGCCTTAATTCCCGTTGAACTCTTGGTAATTATGGTAGTTTAGTACCGCACGGCGCTACGAAGAAAAAGGGAGGCGACGATAGAGAACCCAAGTACGGGCTGTTAAATATTCAAATTGTATTTAAATTGTTACCGTTACTTCGATGTTATTCGTCCGTCTCGTTCGCTTTCGCCTTTTATCGAGGTTCTTTCCGCGTCTCTTCTTCTCCTATTTTTTTTTATTTAGAACTTGCTTAATTTTGTGAACCTTTAATTATTTGTTGCACAAGAACACTTCACACTATGAAAAATATTACTTTTCCGCATAAATGCTGTTTAAAAAACGCCATATGTAAATCCAGTTGCATTTGTCCGGATATTTAAATATGATTCTCAGGATTCATCTCTCTTTTATATCGCACTTCAGTTCCTCTTTTCATTTCGAAGGAAGATTCATCTAGCTCGCGGCTCGCGATCTTTACATCAGTGGAATTGCCAGACGGAAAGTAAAAGGCAGCCCTCGGCAGGTTTTAACGTTCTCGATGTAGTCGGAAGGTACATTGAAGAGAAAAAGAGAGACGTGGCCGGCAGGTTCGAAGGGCGGAAGAACCGAGAGGCGGCCAAGGTGGTTTTCCGTAGGTGATGTTGTAGCCCCGGGGTGGTCGAAAGGCGGCGGTTCGGTGCGCGGTGGTAGAGCGGCGTGTAGGCGAAATGAAGCATTCCTTTACGAGGGCTCTTACTGCTCGTAAAGTCAACTTTATGATGATAATTACAAAAGAGGGTAGTAAATCTGGTTCGCGCGGAGAGCCTCTCGCTCGGCGAACCAGCTTGCGCTACAGTTCGACCAACGTGTCTTTCCGGTATACGCACACGTGTTCGCGGGAGCGCGTAAACGCGCGTTCCTGAACTTCTTCGTAACGTCACGGAACTAGATGTACTACGTGGAAACACTATTACGATGGCCGTTCTGCTTCGAGCATTTTCCGCAACACTTCTCGCATTACCGACACGAAGGTTTATTAGGCTCACGATTGAACTATCCTTACGGCGAAACAGACGTATTTCTGTAAGTAAAAACGCAGTATTTTGGCAACTTAAATCTACAACCGTATTTTATTGCAATACTATAATAATAAAGAGAAAAAAGTTTTGCGATCACGCTGAGAAGTCAGCGGTCTAGAAATTGTCTCAGGTTTTTATTTCCAATTTTTAGAGTATTTTTTCTGTAAAGAAATGATTGCACTTTATAACGATGAAAGAATGCTAGATAATAATGTAGGTGAATTTTTCTTATAAATATTGCACACATAGATTATGTGATGCTGATTGATATATGCAAATACGATTGCTGTCGCAATAAAGGAGCAAATTCCGAGATGGTGTGTGAGGAGCAAAGTCACATTTGTAACAAATTTCCGCGAGCTAGCTGCGAGACCTCTCCGTCACAAAGTAGTTAATAATTACTAGTAATTGCCATGAAACGGTGCAGCATCCCGCCTGGCATTGCATAATTATGAACTTTGTTGCGGCTAAATTTCCTTCTATCGTTTTACCCGCACTGCCAGGAACTTTGCAACTTGCGCTGCTGCGCATATCTCAGACGCAAGGCTAGATAGAGGAATATTTTCTATTGCATTTATTAATATAACAGTCATTATATTAAAAATAGCGCATTTTCTCTTAACTCGTTGAAGAATTTATAGTCGATATTTTATTAGCAAAAACTTTCTCGTCTTGTTTACTTACTACTCTTCGTTACATTTGTTTCTCGAAGCATACACGTGTCTACTTGATGATAATTTGAGCGAAACAAATTCTCGTTAAATATAAAGAATTGTATTTATTCTTGACAAGCGTAACTATAATAATGTTTATTATTGTCAAGTACAACTGTAACAATAACAGACAACATTATTAATTATCGCAATGAAATGGTTCGAGAATCAAATTTCAAATTATATCTCTAAAAACAGAATTATGTTAAAAATTTGTGAAAGCAAATTTACAAAAACTTTACTAGAAGAATTCTTTAAATTATGTAATTAAATATGAAATTCTATTTTCCGGCAATTCGGTGCATAAAAAGACGATTTGGTGAAAGGATTACTAGTTGGCGAGGTTTCCAATTCTTCGTGAATCTCTCGCGTGTATCTAGAAGCCGTTATCGGCGGGTGCAATCAAGCAAATCATGAAGTTGTTTGGAGAATCCGGCTGGCAGGGTCGACAGGGTCGCACAAGGATGCCCTTAAGTGCCCTAAGGAGACTCCTTTTCGTTCCAACCCCACTGGTCTGACGCTCTTACGTTCACGAGCTGGTGTACGAGCAGTGAACTAGGGTGGCACGGCGGAGTGGTCGTTCGGTTACGAGCATCGGCATCCTAAACTATGCTCAGTTCGTTGACGCACTTCAACTCTGTAGTAATCATGCCCTATTTATGACAAGAGATTTAGACTTTTCGGCGGATATAATTTTTATAATAAAAATTTTTTCAAGATGATAGATTTTTGACTGATTTTCTCACTGAGTGTTTTTCCTGTTAGCTTTTCTTCGTTTAAAACTCTTTCGCACATTTAGTTTGATTCAATTACTTAACTTTGGCGATTTACGATTAATAGTTCCACTCTTGAGGATAAAATAAACTGTTTTTTTTTTTTTTTTAACGAAACCTTGTTTTTGTAACTCAAGTGAAAAACACGTATATGTTCTCAAGAAACAAATATAATTTAGTGAACGATTTTTGTTCTATTAATCTTTTATACTTAATCTTACGTAATATAAATTACATTTTGCTTATATTATACATTTTTTAGCGTTAGAAATATATTGAAATTGTGAAACGTTTGTTTCTCTGGAACTTTGGTATCGGTGAACAGGTTATGCATCAGCGTGAACGTTTCGCGTCTCCGTGCATCGCTCTTCGTCGGCTGCAAGGCACCTTTTAGCTTCGTTTCCATATCGAATTACATACGAGAAAAAGTTTCAGGTCTGGCTTCGAGGGAGCGAAGTACAAGTTTGATATGGATATGGGGGGTCGAATATCTCCGCCCATCTCGTTTCCTCGTCTTTTTCACGGCATACGTTCCGGCGACCGACGCCCCAGCATTTCCCAATACTTTTTCAGGTGATAGGACGGTCTCTGATTTGTCCCTGGCTTTAATCTCAAGATTGTCTGACGCTCAAAGCGATATACGAGCTAGCTTCCGCTACTATGCAAATCCTTCTTTGGAAGGATACATAAAAGTCCGGCGCTATAAATGTTTCAGGGATTTTTAAACGGCAGCGCAATAATTTAAAGTAGCATGATATAACATTTTTATAAAGGAATACGAAATTTTGTTTTATTTTAATTGAATTACTATTAATTATTTACTTCTTACTTATTATTATTAACAAACCTGCGAGTTAAAGGAATCGATTATATGCCACTATCTTAACACAACTGTACAGATGAGGTCGCCAAGGTTCAGCTATGGTCAACGGTTGGCGTGCAGAGTGTCCGAGCAACTAGCCGAGAGTTAATTTGTCAATATTGCTAATCATGCGCACCGTAATCAAATAAATCGACCAAGTTCTGGCGACGGTCCGTGCAGAATCAATTTGCTCCCTCCAGGCCTTCCACTCGCCTGGGTTTACGCAAGGAATTGGCCACTCTGAATTCAGGCGGTGGTCCATTCATCTGGAAACACGATACAAACTGCCGGAATGTGGCAAGGAAGGACGATTTATTGTTCTCTGTCTCACACCGTTCTACTTTTAGCCGACATTTTCCGACTTACGTACTAGACAATTAATAAAGAAATAAAAAATGCAACAATTAAATAGTAAATGATGAAAAGATTAGTTTGAGTAGGAACATTTTTAATAATATTTCTTCCTTAAACAATGTCAATCAAATTGAATGCACAAGCGACATTCTAATGATTGATCGAGACATTGTGAGCAGTCGAAATTTGAATTAGAGGTTTACTTGAGAAATCAAGCCGCTGCTATCGGAAGAGGACAGCGGCAAGGAGAAAGAGGGAGATAAAGCGCATTTGTAATTCCGATTAGCCGGAACCTGGTGCAGTCGCCAAGGCGAAGACACAAAACCTACTTCTAGAGAAACTTACATGCAACGCGCGGCACTTTTGGCTCGCACGTTTCGACAGTCTTTGAGGGGGGGATAGAGAGGTGGCCTTGCGGCATCCGCGAGACGAGAATATTCGAGACTAATACTACTGCCACTTCTATACGTGACGTCGAGATGTACGACTCGCTCTTCCCTCTGTCCTTCTGTGTCTCCCTTTCGCCATTTTCTCCCCGAACCCCTCGCTGTTCTTCCCCCTCCTCCCACTCCCCTCCTCTCACTCGCTCTCTATCTCTCATGAATAGCATTGCGATAAATTCGATTAAAACTTCCGTGGTCCTCGGTGGCTTCCACCCCCACGTGTCGCATGAGAGGAGGGAAGGGGGGAAGGACAGGGGACAAGAAGTCGCGGAAAATCCAGTAAACAGTCGTCATGGCTCGATCGATGAATGCACTGTACTGCTGAAAGCCAGCCGACTCTGATCGGTATTATCAGTAATTTAAAGTTGGGGTACGGAGTGGGATAGGTAGCATTTCGAAGCCGAATGACATCGGTATTGCTCGTGATTCCGGTGTGTGCAAGTAGCTAGAACGCGCCGCTACGATTTGCTAGGATGCACTGTCGGCTTCTGCATATATTTCAGTAGTTTTTAGAGTGCCGCATCGCGATCAACTCGCGTAAAAGAGAAAAGTTTTTTTCTCGCAATTAAATAACGGCAAAGCGGTAATCACAAGCGGTTGGAAGTATAATATCTCAAATAGACACAGAAATTTAATCGCACAAATAAAATTTCAGCAAATGTATATACGCCAAACTTGTTAATATTGTTAATGAAAATGTATCTTTCGACTCTTGAGTGGAAGACAGTATTAAGTACTGAAAATGTAATACTTTTATTTTTGCGAAATTTCCGATTTTTTTTAAATGTCATAAATTATTTTCAAGAATTAGAATTTTTAATTATATACATATATAGATGTTTTCTAATTTTAATATAATTTTTGTCTATTCGTACAGCGTTCAACAAAATATTTAATTGTTTGTCGGCAAGTAGCAGAACGAACACTCTATATCTATCATCATTAAACAGTCAATAGTACTTCTCGCAGGGTTGCATGTTTAATTCTAGCCTCTGTAGCATCTCTTGTTTCTTTGTGCTGTTCTTAATTACTGCTTGTTCCTCGTTGCGAACTTAGAGTTGGATGAGGAAGCAGGTTCCGGCGATCTGGTAGGTCATAACTCATCTTCAGGAGCAATGGAAAAAAAGCACGGGCCTTTCTAGATGGAGCTGAGCGGACGGTGAAAGAGAAGCTCCTCTAGAAGGAACGTGCTACTCGCTCCTACGGCACATACTTGAGAAAGTTTCGGGCTCACGGCAGGATAGCGGACGTAGCAGGGGGCGCGAAACAGTTTTGAAGTGCTTGCTAAATGTTGTGGAAAATAATGACTGATGGTAGTTGCGCCCCAAGTGGGACCGACCTGCCTTCAACATGATAACTATCGTTACCGGTAACATCGACATTTTCTTTCACCAAGAATGCTATGGTATTCATTGAATCATGTGTTGCATTTGTACGAAATTTGATTTTCTTCAAGTATTGCTTTAATTCAATTTAAAATTAAAGTAACACATTGAAGATTTTTTTAATTAATTTAAATTATCTCCATTAATCTAAGCCTGGATTAAAAATAAAAATTTGTCCAAACTTTTATGGTTTTTTAGGACAAACTTATATAAAAAAATTTTTATTTACATAGTCTCTGCATCTAGTTCCTCAGTTTTATGCGCAACTAATCGGATTTTATATCGCAAAAAGTTCTACGAACGTAATCTCTACATAGTATGAAAAGCAATCGAGAAACGGGAAAGTAATAAGACTGCGTTTACGAGTTTTACAATTTTCCTTTGATATAATGCTGCGATCGTCGTAAATATTTTACAGATTTTGAAGTTATACGTTTGTTAAAGATGCGTACGTTACAAGAATAGAACAAAAATTTATAGTTGCGATTTAAAAAAAATTATGTTAGTACAAACTGAAATCCAAGATATTTCCAAAATTAAAACATTATTTTACGAATAATGAACGGCACGTAAAAAAATTTAGCACACTTATAGTGTGTGAAATAATGAATTGCTCTTATCTTATAATCTCTTTAAATTTGCTGATATATTTGGCTGCCAGTGCCGAAGAGGTTGTTGTGACTTTGAGTACGCGCTCCCAGAACCAAGTCCGAAACGGAGGCGTATTGTCTAAGAGTTAGGAGTAGGTATTGTCGACCCTTCCAATATATCATCGTGCCAGGACACCAACTTTGGCCAATAATCCCCTAAACATACTTAGACCAGCTGAATGCCACTGACGCTCCGTGGCATCTAAGCTGAATTGAAAATGAATCATGTCGATCGAACCTTTCGTGCCTAATGTTCCAACATTCTACTTCCAATATTTTGTTTGAATAGTGCCGTTTTGTAAGAATATCTCGAAATACTTCTTGAGATTGATTACGTTCATTTCACGTTCACTGAATTCTGCAATCATAAAGTAACAATTGAAAATAAAATTTATATTGTAAAATTAAAAAAAAAATTATAGACTCTCTCTTACATACTTTATAAAAATATTTTAGAACACACATTTTTTATTCTTCTATTTTTATTTCTATATACATATGTAATTATATTTGTTCTGCATTCTCTAATTTTGTTAATATAAAATAGAGAAATTAGAAATAAATTTGAGGTAAAAATAAAAGAATAAAAAAAAAATAACAAAACAAAATACGAAAGCAAATGTAGCAAACAAAAAAGTTGTACATACGGGAGTTAAATTGTTTCGAGAAGGATACATTTCGATTGTTTTAAGTGTGACGGCGTTTCGGAAAATGATTTCGAAGGTGTAATATTCGGCTCTATTCCTTTCGCGCATCTTAAGTTTTCGATTCTAGTAGTGTCAGTGGTTTACGAGTTCCAGTTTTCGCGGACATCTTGTACGCCCGATACGTATACCAGCACAGATAGCATGCGCACAGACGCGAAACAGAGTCTGCCAGAACGTTTCTAGAGTAGGTAACTACTTGTTGTTTACGGGGAAGTAACTTTCCTGCGAACGAATCGGCTCGCGCGAGAACTTTCCAGGATGTATGCTCTTCAAAGTTAATGCCCCGGTAACGGCATTGCCTGGTGTAGTGTCCTCGAGGGCTTTTCATCCTCCTTCGACACTGGGTCTCGGTTAATAATTCTTCGCCGCTTCCATTTGAAAAGACGAACATCGGAAGCGGAAACAAACGACGCCCTGTTGACTTTAAGTCTTAGTATTCTCCTAAATCGCGCTTTTTGCAGCCCCAATTGAAACTTTCCGAGAAGCACGCGAAACCGTATTTTTTGATAAATGAATTATGTGTTATTTAGTGTTCTGCAAATAAGATTAATCCGCGAGTTTGCTTGACAGAAATATGTATAGATGTAAGATGCAAGGTGCGCCAATTTCATTACTTGCTCTCTCGCAAAGTAAAGCAATATTTAATTAAATTACAAAATATAATCAACGATTTTTTGTGACTTTTCTATAATGCTGAGAATTTATTGAATTCTTGTATACAGGGACTTTTAACTTTGTTCTCCATAAAATTATTCTACGTGCTTAAAAAAAGGATTAATATTAATATACTTAAGTAATTATTACATTTGTTTTAGAATCTAAAAATATATTGGCAATTTAACATTTTTGTTAAGGAAAAATCAACTATCAGAATCTCGAAAGGAGAGTCTTTATGCAAGCATAAAAATATACGCGTGCGGAAGAAACTCCGTTGAAAGAATATTTCCCCGAATCTATCACATTCAATTCAATAAGTGTTGCATCCAGCTACGATGGCAACATTATATTGCACGTGATGCTTTTTCGGATACTGTATCAGCGCGATACGGAGGTGGAATAATCGAGATGTTAAGACTGGGCAGTCGGCGCGGCTCGAGATCGTGCGTGTGTGGACGGATGGTGAAAATTAGAACAAAAAGCGTGGGTAGGTGAACAAGGGGGTGGCTGGGGGAAGGGTAGGAGGGGGTGTAAATCGGATGGTAGAGGTGGTATCGAGGTCAGTGCGTTTTTCGCCTGCGCGTCGCGATGCGCGTTACGACGCTGTACAAGGTGGGTAGACAGGACGGTGGGCGTCGGCGTCCTCAGTGCGCCGGCCGAGTTTCAAACCTCGAACAGACGATTGGGCTTCCACTATGGTACCAGGAACGCCCAGGACCCGCCAAAACCCTCGGGATGGCATGTACGTGGGCGGCAGATACGCCTCCGTGTTTCTTCTTCTTCCTCTTCTTCTGCCTGCTACCCTTATTTTACTTTCTTTTTCTTCCACCCCCATTTTCTCCTCCTTCTCCCCCGTCATTCTACTTTTCTTTCGTTTCCTCTTTTTTTTTTCACTTGCTGAAGTACGCAGCTGAGCGGCTCGTTCTACCATGGTCGTCTTCTTGTCTTAATGTTTGAGGTTTCACTGTAGCACTGTCGCGACATACTTCACGAAAAACCATCTCTCTTCGTCTTTTTGTTAAATGAATATTACGTTGCAGCCGCTGCGCGAATATTAGCGTTACAATTCTTCAAGTCACGGTGGTTCACTCACGGTGGTGACAGTTGCAACATAAATTTTTCATGATTTATTGAATTTATTTGTTTTGCTTTGCTCGCGCTCCTCCTTTAATCAGCAGCTATTAAGTGAAAGAAACTATGATATTGCGAACAAGTAGTCAGACATAAGACTGATCAGACCGCTCTGGTTACCAATCACTTACGGTGAGTCGTATAGCTCATTTGATTTCGGCCCCTTATTTATATTGCAATGCTGCGATGAAGAAGATTTAGTCCTTATGTGTATTTAGCCTGAAACCTATAAAACCGAATGGCTCGAACTTGGTCCGATAAAAGACGCATTCCTTCCCTGTTTTCTGAAATATCTCTGAATCGGTTACCGATGTCTCGTCTAATCGAGCTTCGAGGCGATGTGTAAAAATTTATTACCATAATATATTTATAACATTGATTTAAGAGTTGTGTAAATTTAAATTTTTAGAATGCAATTAAAATTTTTTTGTTAATGTTGTCTCAAGCTACAAATCTATCAATTTCTTATAGAACATTATTTAATTTTAAAGATTAAGACAACGCAATATATAATGTTTGCATTAAATTTTCTTGATTAATACATTAGTATGTGATGGAAGCTGTAAACAATTATACAGATATAGGAGGCTGCATAAATAAAATCTGTCGAGGCGGGCATAGAAACACTCGCTTATATTGCTGTTGTAAAAGAATTGAAATTGATCATACATGTTGAAAAGATAATGGAATGTTGCGATTTTTAGACTTTCAAAGGTGTTCTGTCGCGGTGCACCAGTAGTGTTCGGCAAACTCTAGTTGCGAGCGCGGTCGGTCGATATGGGGGACGGGTTAAGAAGAGGCGGTAAAAGGTCTCTCAACGGACGCGAAAGCCGTTAATGTCAAGAGAGAACCGAGAAGTAGCAGGTTTCTCCCTTCAGTAAACCGAGTTATGCGACTCGGAGAACCCTTTGCTTCTTTCCGGATCTAATTAGGGGCCCTTTGGAGCGGTGTAATGCGCCTTTAATCCAGTAGAGGCATCGCCCATAGGCACCATAGCCCCGGTGCCACATCCTTCCCTTTGCGAGGTACTTTCGTGCCTTCGACCAGCGACATCAGTTTCATTGACGATCCATAGGGTGGGACCGGCATCAACTAATGATTCCCAGCGGTGCACGATATACCGGATTAATCGTCGTCAGCCTCGATAGTTTGGATGGCCTGATAGCCTGATCATCCGGGCGGGGACTTTTGCGTACCTAAATGGTCACGACGAATTATTTAGCAGAAGGGAAATAAACTTACGGTACTAAGAGAACGCGTATCTCTCTGCTGTGATCAGCGTCTTGCTCGGTTGTCATTTAACGAGTCGCTGACACGGAATAACGAACTTATACGGGAACATATCTTCAAGTATTATATGTAGTAAATTGAAAATAATGCCTTTAATGCTGAAATGTCGATCTCCAAATTTATGTGGCTAAAATTTATAAAATTATTGTATATTAAATTTTGAGAACTAAAGTAAATGGCAAAAATTATATATTTTTTAGTCAGTTATAAGGTATTAAATTAACGATTAATTATTACGGAATTTATAGATGGGCACACATAATCAGTGAAAAACGTGAACAAAATGTAATGCTTAAATAATAATCTCTTTTTATAACGCGGAGAAAACATGAATTACACGTGGACGTACGTTTCACAATGTCGAAAAGTTTCTGTTTCGATAACCACTTCAATGCGTAACACGTATTATGCAAAATCGATACGTCCTCTTTGTTTTCGAAGTTAGAAGTAACTCTTTTGTCGGCGACTTCCAGAACGATTTCAAGGGACATCCGCTATTTAAGGACAATTTAATAGCACGGACACGCCGTTTTATTGACTTATTTGTTTGCGTGAATTTCGAATGGGTTGTTTTCGCCGGCCAAGGAGTGTCCTACGGTTATATGCGCGGAGAGACACTCCATTATGTACAATTTTTATGAGGGACATTCTTACGATTTTGTCATTTGCTTTCAATCGATTCATTGCCGCCTATCGTCCAGAGTAATATCAGGAAGGAATTTAACTTTCTGAAGATATTTATGACGTGAAAATATATGTGCAGTAGCACTCGCAGATCTCGGACGATTTTTTAAATTCCTTTTGAATTAAATTTTTACGAGTGTTGCAATCTTACTTTTTAATCAAGATGAAAAATTCTTCTTACAAATAAATAATGTAATGTTGAAATTTAACATTAATAACTTATCTAATTAAACAGATGGCTTCAGCATCGTAATTTTTTATATGAAACATAAATTGAATAGAAATCTAACACAAAAAATACATACTGCTATTTAATCAGTAATTTCTGGAATGCAATTGATATTTTTTCTAGTAAGAAGAAAAGTGAATTTTTATTATTAATCTTCCGTCAATAAGAGAAATGTGTAATTTTTACGTATGTCTGAAGACTTATGCTTTTCATATACGACGGGCAATGATCTTCTGAAATCGTGTTTGTCGATTAAGAGACGCAAGGAAAGCTATAGAGGTCGTTTGGCTTCTGCATCGTCCGAGGTAGGAAAGAGGGAAGAGACTACCCCCTCGAGACGTATAACAGGCTTAGAGGGGAACCGAGTAACTCCGTATTTAACCCTCTCGCACGGAGGAACGTGCACCACACGAGTTAAAAGACGACCGAGCTTGAGTGCCTTGCCGTGTTGATGCCGCGAGGGATGCGGTCACCCTCTCGGACCTTTCGTTCGACGACAATTAGCCTTCCACTCTAGAAGTACCGTCTCCCTTTATCCCTGAAAACGTCTCTGGTGATAATTAGAGCGATACATTAACGAAAGGTGTCCACAGGCTCTTTTCTATCGGGCTCACTGTGAAAAACTGTAAACGCAAAAGTGTTGCGAGGCGCGTGGTTGGACGAACGGAACGGAAGAAAATTTGCAATAGTTTATACACGTAGGAATATATTTAGAATTTCTCACAGAAACCGAGTTTACAGTACAACGTAGCTATTTCAACTGTTCGTTACCGCGCATGGCAATTACCAAGTTAGAGAAGACGAAAAATAAGCCTGTAATTTTTTTATTTATACGCTCGCGCTGTCTTTTGCCCACGCGGCTTTTTAATCGATTCTAATCAAATTCACTTTTTATATACTCAAATATATATTTTCTACAGTTATTTTTTGTATTGAACTGGCAAGATTGCGGACAGAAACATTATATCAGTTGAATAAGTATCCGCGATATATTCGTACGATTTCGCGAGGAAGGTTTCCTCGGGGAAAAAGGAAGATGTATGAAACTGGAAGAGAATATTATCATAATGGTCATCGTAGTGTATGTAAAACGTAACACATAAAATATTTATAGCACGGAGGGGTCAGTACATTACAACGTCGATGCGACCGTACGAAACATGCGGTGCTGTCCTGTCTTGGTATTTTATTTTAGATACTCCAAAGCAATTTTCTTATTTGTATCCTTGTTAAAGGACACTCGATGACTTATTGTTCTCCAAAATTTGGCAAGAGATAAACTTTTTAGTTGTAAGAGAAATAATAATTTGAAAGAACTTGTTTGAAATTTTGTGAGGATATTTTGCTTTTGCTGTGTTGCGCAAGTGTACAATAAATACTATTAATCTTGTCCTAGTATCTTGTAACTGATACGATGGATTCAAAGATTGTTCGTATTCGCAGGCTAAATTAACAGTTTATTATACCAATTTATTACTCAAAAATTAGCATTCAGTTTATGCGAAGCTTGAAAGAAGCAGGAAGATAATGGTACAAGAGGTCGTGAATTCCGCTGAGACCGGAAACGGCGGTCAATTCGGGGGTTCGCGTAACTAGTCCGGAGAACGAAAGTGGAGTGGGAGTTTTCGGGCAGAAAGGGGGAGGGAGTGGGTGAGAAGAAAATATTCAGAATTTAGCACGCTTATTTCACGGTCGCGGACGGCACGCGGACGAAAGTGTTTCGAACAAAGTTTTAACCGTGTCTAATGGCGAAACTTGGCGAACTCGGCCCCGGAGTTCGACTACCAGTAACCGCGGACGCAAGATGGAGAGCGGGAAAAAAGAGGGGGAATACGAGCAAGGAAAGTGTCGTAAAAAATATTTTAACGGGAGTCCACTTTTCTGAAAGTTCCCTATCCGTCTATCCCCTCTCGACTATCTATTTATTTGGCGCGATACTCGCCGTCTGATCTCGACTCGCCACGTTTCATCCCGTTTCTATTACGAACCTTGACCTATCTGTGCAGCGGGATGGCACTGACCTTGGTAGAAGCGAATGACCTTGAATATTACCGGGTAAAGACTCCCCCGCGACTCGATACCGAAGTTTCGAGACTTTCGCGGCGCGAAAGCGAAGAGTCTCGTTGTCCTGAGCGCAGACTCCGTAAAGTTCGGCTACCTGGTCGAGTTCTGTAACCTGTGCCACTACGGACGGATCTAATTCTAACTTTGTCAAGTACTTTTACAATTTCTCTAAATTCCTGTCTTGCCAAGATGCCGCAAAGTCTCTCGCTCAAGTGAACTGACGTGGAAAAAAGAAAAATTTTCCTGTAATTAACGCTGAAGTTATCCGATATTTGCACAACAAACACCCTCTTTTTTCTATAATGTCTTGATAGTTTTTTACTATAGTAAAATATACTTCTGATATTTATTAATAAATTTAAAAATTGATTGATTATAAATTCTATACTAATCGTCTTTAATTAAATCAATTTGCTATTAAATATTACTCGCAAATAACTTTTTACTTGATCTAATTTCCGCGATGCCGAACGGAATTTTAGAAGGAAAATGAAGGGAACAATTGCGGAAAGGGCGAACCTTCGGCGGTTTCTCGTAGGATATATCCCCAGGAGGTGGCGGTACAACGGTACCGTTGAACTTGCTGTTTAGCTCGGTTCTGCGTCAGTGCCACTGGTAGAGAGGGTCGACGGCGGTAGCAATGGTTAGTGCACGGCCAAGTAAGTTTGCCGTTATAGTCAACGGAATAAAATGGTTCCGCTTGTAGGTGGGAGCCAAGCTGCGCTGCTGAAGGCCCGGGACCACCGCTCTGGCCCCGGGCGCTTCGAGCCAGTCTGCGAAGCTCCTAGAAACAAGCGGGATACGAAGGAAAGCGACGGAGGAGAGGGTGGTCTGCGTCCTAGAAACACAAGCTCCACTAGGAGAACCAGCATCCCAAGGCCTTTCCATTTGCTACGAACGAATTGGCAATTAACTTGTATATGTCTCTCTCTCTCTCTTTTGCTCTCTCACAGAGCATTTTAATAGAGTAATTCGAGAATTTTTTAAGATAAATACTTCAGATTCTAATTAAATAGTTTAAAAGTAATTTTTTTAAAGAAAATATATATTTGCAATCTTCTTAAGAAAGAGAGAACATGTTTAATTTAATTATTACAAATCATCTCTTGAAGTGAAACATTCTCCTTTAAATATTGATTGAATGGGCCAGGCTCTTCTGTGATTTAGAATAATTTTCTCCAAAGCGAAAACAGATGTTATTTCGAGGAGGAATCGTGTTTCGCTCTTCGCGTAGGCAACGTTATAAATACAGCATATGTGTACGCTGTTTCCCATATCTAAAAGAAAGGCTCAAGGCCGAGCCCTTTGCATATTGTGTACGCGCCCTTAACAGACGACACGCGTGTCTATAGATATCTTGCGCATATCGGTCACGTACGTGTTGTATCTCAGGCGGGGTGCAAGGTCCCCGTGTTGGCCATATATCAGTGACGAACGGACAGGATACCGTGCTCCAGCCCGTTTGTCGTATCCGTCCTCCCCTCGTCCATTCCCTGGGCGTTCGTTCTCCTTTTACTCTCGGGGCTCTCCGGTCAGCCTGTCCGTACCATTGCTGTCTGCCCCGGAGGTGGTACCGCCGGGGGAAGGGGCGGACGGCGGGTCGCTGGAAGTGTCGCTAACTATTTTACGTAACTTTGCCGACAGTTTGGCCCGCGTTGACCACGTACGTCCGGCTCTGCGCTCCCACGGGAGCGCCCGCGAGGGGGAAGCCGGGTTTTCGCGTGGGAGCGAAGGGTCTGAAGAGGGGGAGGGAGAAGGGCGCGGGCAGGAGAGACGAGCAGGGCCCGGCCTGAGACGCGGCCACGGATGGCGAGCGCCAAGGGTAGTTTCACCACGGTGTCCCAAGATATGCATACGTGACGGACACGCGGACTGGAAACGTGACCGTTGACGCGCGGACCGAAACATCCTTCTCTCTGCGGAAGATCCTTGCGTTACGATTCCCCCAGCGTAGGATAAGAGATGCTTCGATTTAAATTGTAAAATTTATCTCCATAACGTGGGATGTATTGTCGTGCGACTGCGCAAGTAAGAGGCAAAAGTATAGACATGTATGTATCTTATTATTTTTATCGTAGTACATTTTCAAACAATAACAGAGAAGGCAATTAGAAGCGAGAAGTGCGGTTGTCGAAGTGTAAGAATTATAACTTTTATCAATTATTTTTGGGGTTTCTTTAGCTTGATTAAAAAATGTCAAAGTAGAAAGGGAAGCATTGAATTGGAACATGGAAAATATAAAAATTAAAATAATTAATTTACTACGTGTGCAATCGGTGAGTTCAGTTTTTATTTTATTAACGATTTCAGTAGAAAACTTGTTATTTTATTGCAAAATAATTTGTAGTGCAGTTTAACATTTTATAATATTTAAAAAATGCTATTCAATGCATGAAAATAAATAATATTTATGTATCGTTCTTTATACGTTTTCAATCGCTTTTATCGAAAAAATTTTGTTTGTTATCTCTTGAAAAAGTACTTATTGCTTATCGGTATCTGTGAAGAGAAGCGTATTTGTGCCGAACATTCCAGCACTGAATCACGACTATCAAATGTATCGACTAGCAATTTAAGTAAATTATCGCCGGTGTTTGCCGGAGAACAATCGGATACTGTCGTGAGAAGACGCGATTCCGACAACGAATGTCGGCGAAGTAATTCGACGCTAATAAAAATCGTTCCGTCGACGTATAGCGGTCGTAGCGAGACGTTAATGATCATCCGATACAACCCCATAATTACCACGATAAATCGTAATTATTGGTGCTACAATGCATCTCTCATGACATCGTTACGATTTCCTATCATTCTTCCTTTCGAAATGCTTAGCAAGAGATAGAACTTATTCCTATAAATGTCCACTTCTTCGCTGTGTCATTTGTTAAGTGTCGATTTTTCCCATCGATTTGATTTTTAATCTTTTTATACACGAGCTATGTGAATATTTTTGGACTTTTAAACAATATTCTTTTACATCGTATTTAATATCTAGCAGATTTTCGTTTTTGATTTTTTCCGACGCGTAAAAATATTATTTAATCTGTGAAATGCGCGAACAGCATTACGTTTTCGCTATCTCCCTCGCAGCCAGCCGGCCAATAGGCGTGAGATAGGGACGGGGAACGCTTGGAAACGTTTGCTCTCAACAGAGACAAAGGTGTCAGTTCTCTCGAGGATATCTCGGAAGCGTCAATCCTTTCGATCGGACAGCTCGGAGTGGAAGGGGCCATTGTTTTTGCCTTTGGTCTCCATTCCGCCCTCTTACATTCCCGTTTTCAACCCCCAACCAGCCCCTGCCGGGTTCTTCTCTCGCTTTCGACCCGAAGGGGGAAAGGTAGAGGCTGCGAGGAATCAATTATGGAACTTTTCAAATTTGTCAGTAATATTGAGATTTCTTTTATGCCCGGGGAGCTCATAATTGAAGTCTATCGGAGGAGAAGACTTCGTATGCCTGGGATAGAAGTACGGGTACAGGACGGAAGGGGGATAGGGGAAAAGTGAACTTTTTGTTTTTCGCTCGACTATTGTTTCCTATTGCCCAAGCCCATCAGGATTCTTCCTTTCTCGCTCTCTCTCTCTCTCTCTCTCTCTCTCCTTCGCGCTTGTTCATTTCGCCGCGAGGGAATGAGAATGTCTCTTCCGCGTCGCGTAGACGGTTTCCGTTCAATTTCGCGTATTCGCAAAGCCTCGACTCCCGCGGAAATGGCCCGCGAATCGAGAGAAAACCGTCGTCTTAAAAGGAGTCCGATTCGTAAAATCTTATCGTTTTATTCGGAGCGTTTATCGCGTGCCAAATAAGTCTATCAATCGGATCAATATGCGCGGTTATTTTACTTTGGCAGATTGAGCGAAAGAATGGATATATTAGATGCTCCTTTGAAAGCAATCTTTTTTTGAATATATTTCTGATAAAAATTGTTTTTAAATCTATTTTATTTATGCGTTTTTTAAAAATAATTATAATTTAATCTCTTACTATTTTTTGACAGAGCACTTTACACATATTTAAATCGAAAGATATCTATAATTGAGGAGAAACATCGAATTTCAGAGATTTCTATCCTCCATAAAACGTAATATTACTCGAAGTCGCGAAATATCGCATAAAGAGACTTTACTACTCGAGATCGAGAAACACATGTTTATACGCGTGGAAAACTTTGTCAAAAGTATATCG
Source organism: Linepithema humile (assembly GCF_040581485.1). Classification (NCBI taxonomy): domain Eukaryota; kingdom Metazoa; phylum Arthropoda; class Insecta; order Hymenoptera; family Formicidae; genus Linepithema; species Linepithema humile. The sequence continues at coordinate 7,879,433 of NC_090135.1, forward strand.
TACAAGTTACGATAACTGAATGGCAGGCTGATTGTCGTAAGAGATACGAAGTTATGTAAGTCAAACATTCAATTTCTCTACTTGCGATAGTAGTTCGTCAATGTTTTGCAGTCGGCAGCAGTATTCGATGCGACCGTGGCGAATTCTCGCGATCCTTTACCCGTCACATTTCCCTTAATGTAAATATTTTGCCTGGAATTTCGCGTTTGCGTTTACGAACGATTGTTTCCAATCGTCGAATAAAAGTTTGCCGAGTCCCCGAGTGAAGCGAGCACACTTTAATTGCCCGGTTGTTCGAACCAGTGGCTCGTTGTAACCGTGTTACAGGCGAAATTAATACGCCGTCGTCGTATCGCGCTCATTTTCATTAAAATAAAATTAAAATAAAATTTCCATTGACTTGAGAAAAGTTCGTCGGTCCGAACGGTGAATTTCAACATCACACAATTGTGAAAAATTAGATTGCCGAAGAGAGTTCGTAGGGATCTCTTTCTCTCTCTCTCTCTCTCTCTCTCTCTCTCTCTCTCTCTCTCTCTCTCTCTCTCTCTTTGGGCTCGCGGTGCTTATAACACGTCTAATGGATAAAATATCTCCGCCGACACTCCGTGCCGTCCTCAGTTTTGTAACGCGTGCGTAATGCGATATCTGAGCGAATTAATAAACATTACTAATTGGAAAGATGAATTGCGACACAGGTGAGTATATGTGTATTAATTCGTGATCCGAAATAATGCGGCGCGCTTTCCGCCGTCTCGCGTGCGTGTATTTGTTAGGTCGCTTTTATATCCTCGTAACTTTTGTCCGCGCGGTGTGCGATTCACGCTCCGGTGGACATGTCCTCCTCCGTTTTCTACCTGTTTGTTTCGAAAGTTGTCTGAATGATGCTCCACGCTTACGAACGCTCGCGGTATTTCAAGGGAGAGGGAGCGGACCCGGGGAGGTTCAGACGAGGGCAGGAAAAAGGATTGGGGCACATTGAGGGCAGCGCGTGCGGTTGGATTGTTACAAGGAAACAATAATAAAAGTTGCATTAATTAAGAGGGTAGTTGCGTAGCGGAGGTGCTCGTTAGACGGGAACCTTCCGTTCCGCCAGTTTATCGACACTCGCTCTTGCATTTTTGTTGTTTTGCTTATTGATAACGACTGCTGTCAGTAAACTCGTCGTCATAATGATATCACGTTGTAATAAAGTAAAACATCGCGATACAATTTGCAGATAGAGTCTGTTGCTAACGCCACGCAAACGCAAATTTATATATAGTGTTGAAATAACAGCCGTTTAATTACAGATTTCATAATTAATTATATTTAATATAATTTTTTACATTGTTTATTTAAAAAAAAAGACTTATTTTGAATGCTCTGAATTGCACGATTTTATACTATTTATTCCTTACTTTCTTTTATTGCCACGTACAATTTGTTTCAATTTATTGTCATTAAAATGTGATTATTGATGAAATTCAAGAAGAAACGATCAAAATCCTGCGATATTTTCTCATTGTTAGCAAGTCCGAAGCTTGTAGAAATTTTCCCGTTTGGAGCGTTCATAACTCGTTATCATTGTACCTTCGAAACGATATTATCCTATTTCTGCACCCTTACAGGCATCACAACCCTCGATTATCTCATCAATTTTCATTATGCATTACGTCACATCCTGGCGACGCATCGGTGCTGATTAAAGCCGCGTTAGGTTTACTATGTTTTCTTGCTTTTGTGTATGTACGTGCGCGCATCGTTCGCGGCCGCGATATGGCTATACGTAGTAATTAAGAACCGCGCTTCGAGAGCCTCGGCTATTATTCGCATTCGTTGGATAATTGATCGATTGCGCCTCGAAGTTACACTGGATATATTCGACGATGACTGAGCGACGGCTGATATTTGGGGCAAGATGGGGTAATTATGATAGAGATTGAGTTAGGCGGGCGAAGAGAAGAAAAATTGGAAACATTCCGAGGTCATCGTTACGTCATGGATACATTATGACGGGTAAATTGATAGAATCTCTACGAATGTGGACACGAATTCGATAAATCGAAGATAAAAATAAGATAAAAGAATAAGATAGCTGTCGAAAACAAATTTATTTAGCCAACAGATGACATGATCAATAATGGAAACTGCGTTTCTAATAGTTTCTCGAGAAATTTTATGTCGTATATCGCGAAGAAAATGATCGAGAGAATAGGGGATAAAGAAAAGTCGGGTGAACGGTTAAATTCCTTTAATTGTCAGAGTTAAATAATTCACTGTCAATCTTTTCACCCTTCTCGCAACGGATTGTAGCGCAACGGTAAGCGAGAATGAACCGAGAGCGCACGGGACGTCATACCGTCTTTTAATTATTCTACCCCGAATGGCAGATAATATAATTCATTTCACTGTTTGGACCACCGTCGAAGGGCGCCGGATTACTGATCTCTTTCGTCCTCGTTCTAGGCTCGAAAGTTTCCCCAAACCGTTTATTTCGAGCTTTCGATATATCCACTTCATACAATATTAAACGTTTCAAAAATTATTTTAGAGAAATTTAAATGTAATGTGCACACGGACAGAAATATGAATTTCGTCATCTTTTTGAAAACCAATTTATTTGTTTCTCGAGATGTAAGTTTCAGAGTTTATTATGAATTGTTTTTGTCAAAACAATGCTTTGAATTGTAATATCGCGATCTTTGATATTTCTCATCAGAAAGCTTCAGATACCAAGTCGAACATCGCGAATCGACTAATAAGAGGTCCGCTAAAGGATAATACGGTAATAGAAGGAAGCAGGATACCTGAGTTGCGCCCTACACGGAGTAACCCTATAGAAATTCGTACCGCAATTACGTGGTGTGGCCGCGTTCACGCGAATCCTGGCTAATCCTGTGAATGTGACCACCGAACCGTGGCCAGACGACTCTGGGTGTTCGCTGAGAACGACAATGGACGAATCGCGCTCAGGGACAAAGATCTCAGGCACCAATTAATGTCCAACGATGTCCTTTGAAAGGTGCTTTGGGTGATGATGCAATGCGAAACACTTGTTTCCAAGCACTTTCGATAAAGCGCGCGCGCGCGAGACATGATGACAATTAAAAATAACTGCTAATTAAAATCAGCGCTAATAATTGGTGACAAGATATCTATTGAATTAATATTTAGTGGAATATTATATATTAACGCTGTTCTTATTTGATATCATATATCATGATATATTCAGATTTATAAATTTAATTCAAAATACAAAAGATTAAAGATCTAACTTTGATAATTAAGAATAATTGTTTCTTTTAAATATAAAAAACTGCATTGTTTATAAATGAAATTTTCTTGATTGAAATTACAGAAATAATATTTTTGCTATTTTTTCAAATAATCACGTTGCATTAGTAGATAGAATCAGAAATATTCTATTATGCTATCGAATAATTTTTGAATATTGTAATAATCGCACATAATTTGAAATTATAAATTTTTTTTTCTTATTCATTATCAATTCTCTTATCTGCTGAACGTTTTCGTTCTCGATGCAAATGGAATCATCGTAGATAGAGGCTTATATTCGCAGATATTATACGGCTCGAGTAGGACGGTAAAAGCTCGGCTGTAGGTGCAACGTTCGTGGATTTATGTCATGTACCGCCGTTGCGATATTACCGCGCGGTGTCGCGCGAATGTGCGGCCATTCACAGTCGGCGGCAGTCGGTCGCGGCACACAGTAGACGCCGACTGCCGTAGGAGCAGGCGACAATGGGGCGGTTGGCTGCCGAGCGCGAGCGCGCAACGTATAAGGTGAATTTGAGAGCAGCAAGACTAGATATCTAATTAACAGCCAGCTGACAATGGGAGAGCCATTCGTCGTAGCCGCGTGAATCGTATCTGCCTTGGGCCCGTTTCTCCACGTTTCGCTCGTTTATTCGTGAGCGTGTACACACGTACGCGCCGCACGGCGTGTACACACTCGTACGCGGCGCACGGCCGAAAGGACAAGTCGAGAGGGTGGTTTCCCGAGTGCGCACTATTCATGCGTGATGCGAGAGGCGACGTTTCCTCTATCCCTCTATCCGGTTTGCCGTTCGCAGCACCTCTCTTCTTTTTTTTTTTTTACGCCGGTCTGGTAAAACCACATCAGCCGAGTAACGTCTCGGTGTGCGACCTTTTTTTTTTTACGCTTGCCAGAAATAGCAGACGCGGAAAAAATGTTCCTTGAAATTTTGCGCTCGAGTTCGCGAAATCGATCTCTTTTGAGTTGCAGCCAAGCGTCGCCGGTAGTTCCAAACGCTTCGACACTTCCTTGTTACAGTTGCGCTTCCGTGTTTTGCAAAGTAGCGTCGCTCTTGTTTTCTTTCGGCAAAACTTTCGTTCAGCCAGAACGAAGTATTACGCTTGCATTTTTAAGTAGTTCTTCATTGACACATAAGGATCTTGAGAAAAGAAATTTTAACGAGGAACTCTCGCTAATTGAAGTATCGCGCTAAGAGCGCAATGAATATCGATATTTTTTTTTCGCTGCTTCTTCTAAGTGCCATTTTCTCCATTAGGACAAATGTTTCTTGTTCAGGAATGACTTTTAGCGTTTTTAGCGACTGTACTATTCGAGCGTCTTCATTGTGAATTCGTCGTTCCGCTCAACAATAACCCGCTTTGTGCGGCAACCGTTTTTGACGAAATACAGGCGAAGTTGTAATCCGACACTTCGATGGTCCTGGCAGCGCTGGTCGACCGCCTAATCGCCTACACGCGCTATTACATATCCAAAGTTGTAACTAGTTCGCCGGATTGTGTGCACGGCATTATGCTCGCACGTACACGCATGCACGCGTCTATGCGTGCGCGCGAGAAGGATACGAACAATCCCTGTCGACGACGTGCCAGACGGTAAACAGCTAAGCAGCCGCCAACGAGCTTCGGCTGTGCCTGTGTGTGCGTGGTATTAAAAGTTCTTCTCGAGAACATTGCGCGTTGCATGAAAAGCTGCGGCTCGCATGGACGGTCATTATTTGCGCAAGCCGTTATTATATTCGGAAATTTCGAATTTGCCCACCATTTTGAAAGCACGTTTAGAGAACTCGCGAACTGGCTACGTTGCGAGATAACGTGCGTTCCATCCGATCACGTGCTTACATTTACAGATTTGCGACGGAAAATAATTCTCTCTGTTGCTGACATTGCGGTATTATTGTAAAGAAAAGGAATACATTTTTGATAGATTGCCGATAAATACATTTCGTTGGACGCAAATCGCGAGATTGATCAAGTCTAATGTTTCTCTTCGAAAAAAGCGTGTATGACGGAGAGAAAAAGGGAGAGAAGGAAAGGATGAGAGAAAGAGAGAGAGAAAGAGAGAGTGATCGTCCAGAGAAGTTTGACAATTAGAATCACTAAGGATGGCCATGACGAGAGACAGAGGCAAGCCGAAGAGGGGTCGGAAGGGAAAAAAGTTTAATTATAAACACCGAGGTGGGACGAGGAATACGGTGCTCAGGGAAAGGACGAGAACGAGGACGATGACGAGGAGACGAGGACGACGTAGTCGGCCAAATAGTCACGGCTTAGCGCCGGGGAAAACTCTTTCAGCCAAACGAAGGGAATCCGTCCAGAGATTATCCCTTGGCTTCAAAAAGTTGTTAATTACTTGGATTTCCTCCTCCGTCCCGCCGCGTTAACTCCCTCGTGCGTTCTTGCAGGCGCGGCCGCGCGCCATTCCTGCTTTTATATCGGGACATTTTTTAATCCCTCCTCGTCTTCGGTGTAGCTCGGCGAGCCGACACAATCGCAATTAGCCGCGGATCGTTAATCGGTTGTTACGCCCGAGATTTCCTCGTAATTCGGCGATCGGACGAGCCTTGCTTTTGTACTTTGCGTTAAATTAAAATCGGGGGGGCGGCGCGCCCGATGTTCTCCATCTTTCAGTCCGCGATCAATTCGCTGTTTACGATCGCTTTATTACTCTTGGATCTACTTATCCAAGATTTGCGGAATAAGATCGATGATAAACTTGACAATATACTTTTCATTATTTATGACTTGAGTTTTGTTACTTATAATGGGCGTCCTTTACTCTCTCTCTCTCTCTCTCTCTCCCTCTCTTTCTCTTTCTCTTGTGTCCGGAGTGTCATTACCTGCGCTCTACGTTGGAAATATCCCACGTGAAGTCGGGAAGTGAGGAAGGCGATCACTTTGCGGTCATGCAGGTCGCGGCGACTTGACCATTAGCCGTGGCGGGTCCTTTGCCGTCGTAGACGACGGCAGGGGTGAGAGGTGAGGGTTACGCCGAGAACTTCACGACCGGTCCAGCTGCAAATATCGTTAACGTCGGCCACGGTGTGCAGAGGCGGCCGGCTAGTAATTTTGCAGCAGTTTGTCGAACAACAACAACAAGAACAAACCACGCCAAGGCGGTCCCTCAACGCGCTGTGGCCAGAGTGTAGCCAATATCGCGACACTGAACGTATCGCCTTCTACCGAGAAACGGCGATGCTACTTGTTGGGTTCTTTTTTTTTTTTTTTTTTTTTTTTTTGAAATAAATAAAACAGCCGGGAGAGCTTATTGCATTCGCGCAAACTTCCTGTGCGTCGTTTACCGTAATTGCTGCGCAAGATGATATCGGTCGCGCAATTTCGTAGACGAGACACTCTTGCATTCACAACTTTGTAATGATTTTGTAATAGTTGTCATTTATTGCAATGCACTAGGATTAGCATTAAGCTTGTTGCAACAATTCTAATCAAAGATTACATTTGTTAAGCCGATAAATTTTTTTATTATATTTGATGAAGAATCGCAAATTCAAAAACTTTCGAAAATGAAATAGTCAAGTAAGATATAAAAAATACAGGTTTTTTTCTTTATACATTACGAAAGTCAAAGGTAATTATACCGGCGTCTCTACTTACTCTGCTTGATCGAGGAAAATATTTGCACGTCTACAAGGCGATAACGCGAAGAAATATGAAGATTATGTGAGTAAATACTAGAACACGCCGGAAAGAAAATAATGTACGAGAGAGATTCGTATCGATCGCGTGTATCTAAGTTGTGACGGGGTGGAAAATACACCCGAAAAGGAAACACGAAACTTGTTGGAGGGTAAAAGTACGATAGTCCTGGTCAATATCATCCGCAAATATGACCGAGTCCTCCTGTGCGATATATAACATTATGCCTCATCTCTAATGTTTTCATCGTGTTTTTGTCACATTTATGCGAGCACACGAAGCAAAATAAAATTTCTTAGATATGTAATTTCTTATTAAAAAAAAAATATATATATAGGTAACTAACAAACGATTCAACGGTATCAAACTTAGATTTATCGAGCTAAGCCACGTGATTCAATGTTGTACGTGCAATTTATCCAAATATTTGCAAGATTGCTATATTCCCACAAGATAAGATCGTGACTATTCCTCGTATTTGTATACCTGATGTACTCCTCGGTCGGTCGGGGAAATCTAAACTTGCTAATTCCAGCAACTCCTCTCCTTGTTGTAAACACCATTGCGATTGGAAATTTGTTATTGGCATTGCTCACGGATTAATTAATTCCATTTTTATTAGCGCATCTTGTTCGCGTGCTTGCGTATTATTTTTACCATGTGTGATTTTACGACGCTTTCACAATGCAGTGGTATATCTCGCGAGACATCTACAGGAAATATATACCTCCCGAATGCGTTTCAGCATCCATTTTTCTTCACACTCATGCTTGTCGTAAACCTCATGCGGGGTTAATACTTCTTACTTTCGGCAGTCGAAAAAATCCGTCGTTGCACGGAATGTGTTTACCGGTCGACTTGTCTCGCGGTCACGTAGGGTCGTAAAACCCGACGTGTAAAACCGGTCGCACCGTTTTTTTTTGTGCCGCGGGCGAAATCGCGCGCCCGTATTTCCCTCGCGATGGGGTTGTTCATAAATTCTCACGCAGACGCCGGTACACGCCCGTTCGCGAAAATGAAATGCACTCGCCAAGAGATGGATGATAGGTGAACGATGCCCGGAAAAGCCGAAGGGAGACGCCGTCGATTTTGGGCGAGGGAAGGAAGACGGGAGGAGAGAGAGAGAGAGAGTGCACACGCCCAGTGGATCGTAAAACTGTTGACAGCTAAAGTTATACGCGCAACAATGCCCGTCAATATTCGCTTATATGTCGCGAGTCGAACTGTGAAAGACAGTTCGCGCGACTTGCACCGCGAAAATAGAATTTTTCTGCGACGCAAAGGCGTCCTCGTAAAACTATACATTTTATATTATTCAGATTTTACGATTGATTCCTGGGGATAGAGAATGATGAATGAGAATTATCATTGCGTATGTTTTTTTTTCAGAATATGAAGCATTATTCGCGAAAGCTTTCTTAAGTATTTTTACCTTCATTACCGCAATTTTTTCTTCCATGTAAATTTATTGAATTATTTTCCAAATTATTGTGGCATTACGGCGATTAACCTCCAGCAATATCGGTCGTGGTCGTACCAATATCGGCCGGCGCTATATATTGGAATTCTCTTCCGAACGAGGTCTCTTGTTTCACCTGCAAAGTGCGGTGAGCGGAGCGAGAGCGAGGCAAACTTTTGCGCCCGATTCGCGGTCAGGCACAGGGTCGGGCGGGTTGCGGGTGGCAACTCTGCAATCCGGAATGGGATCTGTCCGTTCCAGACGTTACTACCCCGCTTATTTCGTCCGAAAAGCACTACGAGTCGCCTCTACCGCCCACGACGAGGAGGAAACGGGGCGCCGTCGACGTCGTCGGCGTCGTCGTCGACGCCGACGAGTAATCTCGTCGTGGGCAGTCGAGCAGAGCCAGCTTCCAGCACACGCGGAAAATTCACATTGGAACTGCATTTCCACTGTCAGCTTGCGGCCTCGCGCCCGAGATTGTTCCGTTTTCTCCCTCCGTCACTTGCATGAATGCTATTTTAGAATGGGCTTCGACTTTGGGTATTTATTGGAAGATAATATTTGGTGAGTGGCTCCCCGTGTTCGAGCTCTTATCGCGCGGGAAAAATGTGAGGACAAGTTGATTAGTTTGCTGTATATTTTATTTTTGGTATAACATTTCGTTAGTGTCTTATCTTCTTTTCTTGTTCATCAAGTTACGTGAATATGACATAAGTAAATATCCTTTCCGTTTTCTTATCCCATGTTAGATAAAGTATGCAACTCTTCCCCGTTTATTCTCAAACTCAAATTTTCCACAGCGTATTAAAGTTCACATTTCTCCAAGTCAACACCGTTCGCCCCCACAGTTCGCAATAGCAATCAAGAAGTGTCGAGGTCTGTGTACTATGTATGGAAATTCATTCAATATAAAGACTTTCATATAGCAATAAAAATGATACATCAGCAAATCATCTCGAGGGTTGCTTGCCGATATTTTCCATCGTCAAATGGTTGTTTTATAACTTACGTTATGGATTTATGAAAAAAAGATATGTCGCGCCTCCTCTCTCTCTTTGTCTGGCTTCGATCGCGAAATGTATAGGGAGACAATTTGAATACAGTCGTCCCTCCTGTGATCAGCGAGGCAATGGTTTTATAGTAGCTTCTCTCCTTCTCGCGTATCCTTATGTCTCTCCGGCACCGCCTGCCTCGACAATCGCGCACGCCAAACACGTAGCTGCATGATATTAGCCTTTCATACGGAGAAGACTCCCCGATGCCCGATCTACATATCCGGTCCTTTGTGTAAAAAGGACTGGCAAACAGAATTTAAGGTTATTTCGCGGGAATAAGAATAGGCGAGCGCGCGAAACGCGGAAACCAAGTTTCGCATCCGGTCCACGCAACTTCGGCAGTCTAAAGGTATTTTTGTCACGCAACACAGCGATCATTACGCGCGAATATATTGTCCTTCGTTTTTTTTTCATCCTGCTCATCTGTCTACCATCTTCAGGAAATTAACGGAAATTATCTCCAAATGATGGCTCCATTACTGTTACGGAAATAAAGGGTGCGCTGGAATTTTTTCCGGTCGCGCGATCAGCGCGACGCAATTAGCGTTAAATACCCTCTTTCCGCGATTGCGGTGCGGCGATAATTAAATTGACGTCCGGCACGATAACGCACATTCTCGTGTAGCGAATTAAGTCTAACTAATCCGCGAAACGTATCTCGGAAAAGGATTAAAATGCTAGTCGCTCTGATTTTTGTGTATGAGCGAATACCTCGGCGATGTTATTAATTAAAAAGTTTGAGACAGACAAATGGTGCAGGCTCGGGATCGTCTCGCGCTTACTTTTTTTGTATTTTTTCCTTCCTCCACTTGTATCCCCTTCGCAGTGCGCAGTTAGGTAATTGATACGAGCGAGTGTCGGATCCCTCGTTCCAAACTATTTTGCACACTAACGAAATCCGAAATCACGTATATACATTAAATATTCGAGTAATTCGTTATATTCAGAACTTTCGACCGCCTCGTCCGTTTTCTCTCTTTCCTCTGCAGACAGCTGGAATTTATCCTAACAAATGTTTCCACCCCGCTTAATCCCCATCACCCGTAATATACGATAAACATTTTCCCTCTTACAGTCGCGAGAGGGGCGGAAAACTGTGATGAAAAATATTTATGCGAAATGGTGGAATTGCTGCCTCATTCGACCGTGATATTCCTTTTGGCATCCTTGCTCTTACGTGAGGACGGCATAGGAAAAACGTCGGTGTGCAATTTTTAATTCATTTGAGCCTCCTTTTCATTTCACATTTGTGGCTTTTATGAAGAGTCTAGGAATTAAAGCGAAAATGAAATATAATCCTTCAGTCTTATTCGGAGGTTTAAATTGCTGCCTGATATAATTAATGCGAATCGATCTGCAAGGATATCTGGACTACGCGAGAGGGATGCGAGCGTAGATACGTGCGGTATGCGTGAGGCGCACGCAGATCACACGCATCGTCGATTTTAGTGCGTTATAAATCGGCGTGTCGGCCTTCCTGGCGCCTCTCTCTTCGTCGACGTCGTCGTCGTCGTCGGGCGCGATCGATGAGGATTTCATGGTGCTTAGTCGGCGTTTAGACCCGCATGCCGGGCACCCATATAGGATACACCTCCTCTCGTACATTGCTTAATAACGTAAACACTCAGCCTCCAGCATTAGTAAGCATATTTTCCTCCCGTGTCTCCATTTGAATTATTGGAGATAAATTCTAGAGTCGTATTCAGGAATAAAGTATCATAATTTTTGTACCTCCAATTTACATTAAAATACATATAATATAAATAATATAGATTTTGATTGATAGATTTAATGTTAAAATAGCTGAATAAATTATCACGAAATTTTCAAGTCTCGTGATGCGACTTCTTAATAGTGCATTTTTGACGCACTGTCATCGCTGAACCAAACAATGTCCAAACGTAAAACGGCGCTAGCATAAGCGCCGTCAAATCAAGTGACTCGCTATCAATACGCGGTGGTGGGGAGAATTTCTCAAGAGGCTCGGCTGCTGGCCGATCCACGGCAGTTGGCGGTCAGCCGAGTATAAATAATAGATGGGGTGTACGTCCAGTCTTTTGTCAAATTGCGCTCGAGCGTTCTCGACTCTCGCAATCTTTTTCGGCGACCAGGTATTTTCGGGCGCCGCCGAGCGTTCTTAACGTTTATTCTCTTTTAAATCCTGTCTTTGTCCGAATCCTGGCTAGTTCAACGCTTCGGGAAAGGCGGATGTTTCATCTTATTTGAATGTAGATGCCAGTCTTGCCACCGGCATTGATCATTGCTTTCGCGTGCGCATGAATTCTCATTCCTTGTACAACAGATCGGTTCGTTGTGCTGGGCTCGCGGACTCTCACATATCCAGAATACCAAATCGATCCTCAAATAGCCAGCCGAGTTCTGGTCGGGTAGTTTAAGTCAAAGTTTTAATCACTATCGACTTCGGGACATCTCGCATCCCTCGGGACTTACGAATCCGTCGGAATGAGATCCAGAAAATGAACAGCTACCGAAGCCAGAATTATCACGCGAATGTCTAGCTGTTCATATTGCATCTGCATTATCATTAAATTGTTATGTATTGTCAGCGCGTTTTCTCTAAACTTCTCTCCGCTTAAAATAAATTTTATTTATTTAGTAATCGCTTTTAATAATTTTAGGAAATGGCAATCGTAAAGTTTGAGCTTTTTAAATTTGACTAAATTATAAAAAAATTCAAATTTCGTCTTAATTAATAATAGATTATTTTCCAAAATATAATTACGTATTTATAGAAATTTATATATAGGTATGCTGTCTTTTACGCATATAAAAGGAAATTTTTTGTTTCTTAGACATGTAATTATCCTCTTTTATTTGGGAGAAAAGTTATAATAATCGATACGCGTTAAAAACACATAGGAAACATATTGGTAACGTACTGATTACAATGTAAGTCTATACGGCAATTTCTCGCGCCACGAAATGAAAACGTAAAACGAAAGTGGGAACCTCGACGCGTAGACTAGGAAACAAAGTTTCAGCCGGAAATACCGACATGCGCCGGGTTAACGCTCAGCGTGAGCAGGGTTGGAGGGCCAGATTAATTGATACCGCCATGGAGAAACTACGAAGGCAAGAGAGAGTCGGGAGAGAGAGAGAGAGCCGCGGGGGAAGTGAAAGAGGGTATGGAGGGTATCAAAAAGTAGATGCACAGGAATGGCGGAATCAAAGTTGTTGGATCATTCCGGGAAAGATGCGGCGTCGTGAGTGCGGCGGAGTGAGATTGCCGGGCCGAATCCTGCTGCTGGTCCGCAGTAGCAATTAAGCATTTGGCTAATGTGCTTTTCCATTCAGAAAATTGGACGTTTTAGACGCCCATATGCTGTATGCTGCTCGCTAGTTTGAACTCGATACGCCGAATTAATTAAATTCGCTCTTCAAACTCGACGTCCACGATCCCTCTTGATCGCGAATTTATTAATCGCTCCTTATTTTCCAGGAGTTCGCTGAAGATAAACGTTTAACAATTTGAGTCCTAAAACAAGAGTTTGTTACTTATGCGGATAGAGTTGCGCCTCTCGTGATAACAGCATTAAGTGTAATATTATTATTCGGACGAGTTTTCATGCTCCTGAAATATCTTCAAAATTTGTTGGAGATATATTTACTTACGAATATGTAAATTGATAAAAGCTTTGGATTATATTTCCATCGATTGGCACGCATTAATGCGATATAATAATACAATCGTATTATACATTTTTAAAATACTTGAAAATTATTTTAGCAATGTTCTCAAGTTAGAAATTGCAAAAAAGTTCAATACTCGACAGAAGTTTGATGAAGTATTTTTGTATTAAGCAAACTATTCGTTACGATAGTATACGTTACAAGTTCACGTATCACGCCATCGCGTTTCGTATCTTTCGTGCAAAGGGCCCTCGTAGAATTTCGCGCGTTTTGGCTGCGTGCCACCGTTTCCGTCTCCAACCTCGGACATCTTTCCGGCTGCGGTCCTTGCTGGCCGTGTGGAACGCTGCTTCCCGACGTTGGCGCGCGGAACGAGTTTAATTCGACCGCTCTAAGAAACTGGCTGCGGTCGCATTCCTCAGGCAAGTTCCTGATTGTGTGTCCAGCACCGTCGAGGGAGTTCGCGCGTTTCCGCTACGGGGATGGTCACCGCTCTCCTCCAGCAGGCTGACCACCAGTATTTATGTCCAGGACACAACCGGGGTATCCCGAATGTTCCGGGTAGTTTCTCGGATCCGCGTCCCGCTGGCCCGCTAATGGTTATGGTAATTACCGGCCCTAATTGCGAGCAATGGAATTACGAAATATCAAAGTTCGCCGTGACAATGCTCGCATCTCCTCGCGCCGGTTCCTTTTGCGGCGCTTCGCTGCATGTGTTACTAACAAAAAGAACGGCTTTTCATGATAGATATTTGCAAGTGTCTGTATCTGGAGTCTCTAAGATTTATTTAGCATAATACAAATAATTTATATAAAAATTTTCATTATCTAACCTGGCGTTAGCTGTTTAAAAATATTTTTTATACAAAAGCGTGAGCGAGCATGGACTAATTATATTTAATTTTTTACACATGAAAGTTACATATATTTTATAAAATAGTTTCATTACGATTTAAATTTCTCTCGCGTAGCGCACACGAAACTATCTGGTAGATAAAGCAACAATGCCAGACACGAATTCTGACTTGTTAATCGGTTACTCCGTTGCTCATTTTAATCGCGTTCGTTGATTTCGAGGCTGTTTCGAGGCGTGCGTATCCTGTTTCGTTACGGTTCTTTCTTCGGCCGGTGCACGCGGACTGACCGGCGCAAAGGTAAAAGTTAAATCGTCGGAGGCGCCTTGATGTGGTTATCGCGCCCGGGGAAATCCGGCTCTTTACCTCCCGGAGGCCGGCTAAATTGGCAAATATTAAAATTCTTTCGATGCGGAAGGAGCGTGTACAATGGCTCGTGAAATGCAGGAACTCTCGACGTTCCCTCGCCCTGCCGGGGCGGTTGCCCGCATTTAAAACCTCCGCCGAGTTTTTCCGCGCTTTCCTTCGCGCTCGATCTGAAAATCTCGTCTGATTACTTTATTGTTCTCCGAACGGATTCGCTTTCGTTCATCTGCTGTAAGGTTTACATTAAAAATTTTTTTATATTTTTATAGAAAAAGGAGTTGTCGCTAATTTTTAGAATCTCTGAGTTTAAAATGCGGATATTGTGTAAAGAATTCAAAAACATTTAACAGCTCGTATTTTAATTTTGTTAATATTAATCTGTCTTTAGCTCTAGGATCACATGCATCGCAAAATTGATATTAAATTTACTTGGCTTTTTTTCGGAATCAAGAAACATATTCAAAGTATAGTTGAGTAGAAGTAATAGAGCTTTTTCCAAAACCTTGTTTTTGTATTATGACGTGACACGTTCGTAAATAAATTAATTTCCATAAATTTTTAACGCTAGCTCGAGCTGAAAATGAAAAAAGTTTCTTGCCGGTGTAATTAAAACGCCTTATACGAGGCAAGGAGACCTTACAGACAGCTTTGTTAATCGAGCTGGAGGTGCTCCCGCGTCATTCGCTCGCCTAATAAAAATTAACGGCGAGCAGGTGCAGGGCTGTGCAAGGGGTTGGGCAGCCTCGTTTCGAGGCGGCCAAAGGGTTGCTCTCACGGCGAGAGGGCAGGCGCCAAGAAAAATTATAAAAATAATCTGGCCGAGGAGGGGGCAGTCAATTGGGGTGGAAAACTTGCGTAACAAGCAGTCCCGAGGAAATTGCGGGAAAAACCGTTTGCCACGAACGGACGACAGCGACGTCAACGAAGAGGCCGGTACTAGCTCGGTTGAACCCTCTTCCATTCCTGGCGGTGGGAAGCAAAGAAAAATAAGCGAATTGGCTCGGCGGGAGTCAACCGTGGAAATAATAATATTAACGTTATGTAAGAAAAGTAAAGCGAACCGTCGTCATCCTTCAAGTTTCGCGGTTTTGAAAACGAGAATGTACTTCTTCACCGCTTTTATTCGATTTCTTTGCACAATTATACGTGTATATCTAAAGGATTATTTAAAATATATACGTAACACATCTTTGATTTAATATTTTAATCTTATATCTGTACG
Organism: Linepithema humile; assembly: GCF_040581485.1. NCBI lineage: Eukaryota > Metazoa > Arthropoda > Insecta > Hymenoptera > Formicidae > Linepithema > Linepithema humile. The sequence goes on from NC_090135.1 coordinate 7,894,973, forward strand.
ATTCAATAATGTTATATGTCTAAAACTAATTAATGTTTTACTTGTTTTATTTGAACAAAAGGCAGAATTGTTACATTTTTTAAAATAGTCTTATTAACATTTTTATAAAATAACTTGTTGCAAAATGTTTACATTTTCTATTATATTTAAAAGTAATCTGTTGTTTAATTTACACATTATTCAATACATTTCTTTTTTTTGTGCGTAATAATGAAACAATCTCAAGTTGACTAATGCACAACCGTACGTCTTTTGTGGAATAGATACGTTAGAAATAAACTAGGTCAGTAGAGCATATAAGCGTGTGATACACGTTGCGCTTTCGGCATTGTCGTTTATGTGAGCTTTGTAACGTAAAGTCTGTATTGGTTTTACCTTCGGCTTTGTGCGCTATAAAACCACTACAAAATATCTAATTTGATCGAGCCGGAAGGAGCGTGTGCGTGTTTTTGGAACGATCCGACAAGTAGCTATTTATGTGCATTCTCGTGTTTCGTGATAGCGGTACTGGAGGGGTGAGAAAGGAAGCACGGAGTGTCGGCAGGCAAAAGAAGAAGCAGCAGGGGTGTCAGCCACCCCAATTCGTACGCTGACTGGCTTAAACGGTCCTCGCTTAATACGACACAAGAGGCTAATCTTAAAAAATTCTAGCCGAGATAAGCCCTTCCGGGGGCTTTGAATTCCTCGCCCTTTGCCCCTTGAACTCTCAGGCAGTTACGGAGCTTCTGAGCGGAGCAGATTGAGCCGACGCGCTTCTTTTCATTAGCTGATAACTGGATTCCGGGATACGCCTCGCTTACGAACGACATGTTAACCTCTCGCGTAACTATCGCCGGAAATATTACCGAAGGGACTGCGCCGCGTGTATTTTTCGTGAATTAACATATCTTGATAAGCCTGGATGTTGATATAAATTTTGTTGCCCAAACTTTGAAAACAAGATGAGGGGGGTGATAAATCGCGTGGCCGTTTCATTAATCTCGGGGTATATCAAATTCGAAGGTGGAGTTTCCTTCTCGAAAGTATCTGAGATACTTCCTTAATTTTTTTATTATACATATTTATTTGGACGCGAAGTGTAATTCTAAATACGAAGCTGACTCTCATATTATTCTAGGAATATCTTTTTCAGGAAAATGTCTTCAATTTTTCTCACTTCTTTCGCAATGTTGTGCTTTGCTCGAACGAGGTATCGGTGACCGACAGACGCAATATCAGCCGGTTGGTCTCCGTCATCTGCGAGAAGTGCTCAAAGAGATATCCGCGAAACAAGTTTTCCCGCAATTTTCCTTCCTATACTCGCGAGGGCCTTTTGGGAGAATCTCTTTTTCTTTTGCTGTCGTTCTCTCGATCTGTTTTCTTGTCTCTCTCTCTCTCTTTCAGTTTCTCTCGCGATCCGAGTAGGAAGTCGAGGAATCCGGAGAGAGAAAGAGAAAGAGATGCGAGAGAAGAAGGCACCCTTGGAAAGATGACCGTGCCAAGCCGTTGGCTATAATTTCATTAGCTACCACGAGACAAATGAGCGACTATTGTGAGACGCGCCGGTTGGTCGGAAGATTTTCTCCGTTTTCCTACTCTTGCAGTTACAGAAATAATAACGCTGTCGGACGAGAGCATAATAAACGTTCGAGAGAACGTATGTCCGTTCGAAATTAATTAGGATCATCTCATGAAGATTTGCGACGTGCAAACTTACGATTCATGCAATATTAATAATAATTATAATTTTTACAATAATATTATTCACAATCTCCATTGAACGATTACACAAAAATTGTAAACTAATTATTATTTACGTAAACGGGATTAAAAATATTAAAAAAAATGTGATTACTCGATGTTCTTAATTATACTTGGCCGAGATGACTAATTGATAGTATGATTTCCCTTCGCGCGGGGCTTGCAAAACACCGACTCGTTACTTGTACTCCTTTCATCCTGCTTTTTCGCTTCTTTCTTTTTTTTTCTTTCTTCCTCGTGCAGGCTGTTTGCACTGGTAATTACCGGCGCACGAAATACGTCGCAAGAAAAACATTAATATCAAACGACGTGGCTGCCGACAGTGCAAATAGAGGATCTTAATGGTGAGCCAACTTTCGTGCAGACTCGAAGAGAAAGGCAGGCGTAGAGGGTGCGAGATAGAAGATATGAAGGGACACCTTCCTTTCAACTCCTTGCCAGAGCACCGTCTGTATCGCACTCGCCTTCATCGGGACTTTCTTCGTAACTAACGATATTTCCATGTGGTTTAAAGAGACATTTTCATCAGAGTTTTGTTTTTCTGTAGAATTTCTTTGCTAAATTTGGAGATTATAAAATTTGCTATACGCAAGATCTTGTCTTTTAGGAAGGAGAACGGGTTTCTACTCTGCAGAGAAATTTTCAATCAAGTTTGATTCTCAAACGAGTTTTGTACCGTCGCTCTTGTCTAGAATTTCGCTCTTTGACCACGTTGATAATTCTTTCTTCCCTTTGCCACGCGCACTGTCCTCCACTTATACGCACCCCCCGATTTCTGCGAGAAGTGATTCATATTTTTTTTCGGCATATTGCGACCGAGGCTGAGTGCCTGGCCCTCGCTAAGGAAGGTTGGGGCTTTGTCCAATTAAGCGTCCGAGCTTTTCGACCGGCGACGCGCGAGCGGCTTCGCATATTTCTGTCTGGAGAGGCAGAGAGAGAAGCGGAGAAAGGAAGAGGGAAGGAGATGATTTCACCACGTCGCTGGGAAAGAGGAAAAACTCTTCTTTGTAGTGATTGTTGCCGCGGTACGCCCTACCTCGGCGTCCTTTCCTCCCCCTTCATCCTTACTAACGCTATTCACCTTCGGGTATTTCGTCGGACGTTCCAAGTTATCAGCAATTAGCTCAATAATTTCCTCTCGTTCCACAGTTGACAGCTCGTCACTTTGACGGCCCTTCGACCGTTTTCTCTCAAAAATTCCGATCTAGACTCTCGTTCTGCTTTTTTGTCAAACGACCCTCAGTAATCTTATATTCGAAACGAGAACATATATTGGAGAAGTTTTAAAGTTGTTTTTTTACATTATGATAGTTACATTATGATAGTTTTATCGGAGAATATTTTGTGCTTGAATAATATTTTTCAAATCGTATCCCTCTCGCCTTCTCTTGCGTCTCTCTGCGCATTTGCCTCTCTTTACATTTTGATTATTTGCCAATATTTTTCTGCAGCTTTTAGTCTTTCTTTACGATTGATCGCTCAATGATAAAGTTTTAATCCTCTCGTACTTACGCATCGAGCGCGAGTGTGCAAAGGACAAAGGAATCGTCAGAACGAGCGAGGAGCTCTTTATTTCATCGAGTTTAGGAGAGAAGAGCCGCGGAACTGCCGTCGGCCGAGGTATTAAAACTCTTGGAAAGTTTCACGACGCGCGCGCCAGAAGACGTCATTATCGACTCCTCTGTCTTTCGCGCCGCCGTCCCTTCGCCGCCTATCCGCTACCTTGGTCCTCAGGTCGTGGGACTTTCGGCGGCGTTAGCGCTTGGATAGGTAATGTGACGCGTGTCTTCCCAGCACTCAAGCTAGACTCACCGCGGCGAGCTCTGAACTTGGCCTGAGTGCCAAGTTGCCTCGAGTATTAAGCGTATTAGGTACAAGTGGTTTCTGACTGGAGAGGGCATCGGTCATTAGCATGGATAGATTCGAAGGTTATTAGCCATTACCGCCATTAGGCGGCTCTCTACGGCCCGAACGTCCTTCTCGTTGTCGTCCTCGTCGTCGACATTATCTAGCATTGTCAGTTTCTATCAAAACCGCCGGGGGAAACTTCGTCGTGACCCTTTTCGCTATTCCTGAGACGCTCAAGCTATTTCCTCGCTACTAAATCAATCCGTACGACGTCCGTAATTACTTTTGCTTGTACGATACACTTTCAGTACTCTAATGTACGTTATCTCTATTCGAATGAAAGAAAAAGTTTTAAGCAGTCTTCATATCACAATTGTGAAGAAGTCTTCGAGAATGAAATTATTTTTTCGTGCGTTTCTTAATGTATGCACTTTTGACCTATTTTCCTTCTTTCGCTATTAAAGTCCACGTCTGTCTAATATACGTACGTTATTACGCACGCGGGAAACTCGATCCATTTCCGCGAGCCGATGTTTGCCGGATGGAAAACTTTGCCATCAAAGACTGTGGATTTGACATCGTCGTTCACCGCGTGCCGCGGCGCGGCTGCGGATGTCTTCCGTACCGGCGGCACGTTGGCGGTCTTCTGCGTAGGAAACCGAGAAGATGAGGACCGACAGATGTTTGGTACGTTGCGGCGTTGCCTCATATTGGATTCTGCCGCCTCTCCTCCGTCCCATTCCCCGCTCCTTCTTCTCTTCTCTCTCGTCGTTCCCGAAGATGAAGGTGAGGTATCGTCCTCCGTAGTAGCGAGCCCGGAATTAACCGCAAGGGAGATATTCCTCCAGGACTAATCACGCGCAAGTTCTCTTGTCATTCGCTAAGATTGATTTTAGGATTCTGATGCGGAAAATAGTTCGTCGTCGCCCGAGGTAATACTACGTAATTTAACCCTTTCATGATCTGTGGAAAGCCATTTTCCTAATGTCAGAGCGATGATATCTCGCTTCAAGCATCAATATAAATTATTTCTTATTATTTTCGTCAGATCTTGCCGTCGGAAAACGCTTTATTATGATTTACTATATGAATAATTTAGACGGATAGTTTATTTATCTCGAAAACTATCTTATTCCAAAGATATTATATTCAGTTATGACAATCGCTAAAATATATAAATGAAAATATGAATTAATCGTACTTGAAGTTTCACCAATTAAACTTATAAGTTACTGTGCGAATGTTAAAGATAACAAATTGACAATGTATTGCAATTTCCACGGATAATAATTTTAGCGGCGGGACGAGATTTATGTGCGTCGTTTTCGCGCGTTCACGTTGAAGTTGACTCTGGCATTATGTGGCCCCAGAAATTGACAAGAATACGCGAGCCTCCGGTGAAATACCGAGGTTATACGTGCGGCCTGCAGTCCCATAGGAATTCGTCATTCTCCATGGAGTTTGTCCATCGAGCGGATATGGCTGGAACGTTCCCGCCAAATGCTCGGTTATTTGTGTGACAAACGAGAGACGTCAGGATCGCACCATCCCCGGCTGGCCGTCCCCGTCCAGCTCGTCTCTCCCCCCCTCACTTTCCCCCCCACGCTCTACGTGCTCCACGTAGTTCGCGTTTAATCCATTGATTAATTCACTTCGTTACCGCGTCCTTTATGATTAGTTGGTCCTTTACTGCCATTTTCTCTCCTGTACATACGAGCTGGAACTAATGCGGTCAGTTTCTCTCGCGCGCGCGAGCCTTCCGCCCTCTTCTTAATATGACCCCGCTGTTCCGGATTAATCTTGCTGATACTTGCCATAAGAGTATCTGGCACGAGAAGCGAGGATGATAAATGGGCCACCGATTAGGGAGGAAGGAAATGAGAATGAATTAGCAATATTTATTTTGACAGCATTATTTTATTCTCTGCTCTATAAGGTCTATATAGACCCCTCATTAAAAAGAATAAGATTAATAACTTATAATAATGTTAATAATTCACAAAAGTCCGTTTGATAATCCGGTTTGTCTGGTCTGAGAAGTCCGGCTTTATCTACTACTACAAATATTAATTTACTCATTTTTTTATTCGTATAAGAATTTATGTAAAATAAATATTATTTATGTTATATGTGACATCTATCGTGCTTCGCAAGAATTGCAAATAATACAGAGAAGAGAATTTGTTTCAACAATGGCAAAGAAAAGATTACGATGATATTGCGGATTATCAATTTATATCGCATTTAATCGATCATAAATTACCGCTAATCTGATGTTTTCATAAGCTATTTTCCTATCAGCTGTGTTATAAATCGTTTTATTTCTAGTTTTATGAGCAGTTTTCTCGCGTTAAAGAGATATTTAATTTCAGTAGTATAGCCATACATATCGTCCGTTCTTTATTTTTTATGATTCTTATGACTCGCATAATACTTGCACTAGATTAACTTTGTTTTGCACTCATTCACAAAAGTCCGTCTAACTATATCTGGCTTTATTCACTACTAATAAAAATTTTGTAAAACGGACGTAACTTGTCGGCTGATTGCGATCCCGCTTGATGACTTTGTTTTGCCTTGATCTTTATCTACTACTGCGAATCAATGTTCGCAGAAATAGTTTATAGAGCTCTGAAAGCGCTTTGTTATGACTATTTTCTAAAGTACTGAACAATGACCGAAGAGTGAACAAACTGCCGACGACTGTGTCATCGTTCAAGAATCTTTACTATTATATCATAATTAAACGTAGCGTTCCCCGAAAGTTTAGACAAAAATCCTTAAATTGTTCGCAACCACGCCACTCCAGAAATAGCGGTGAGCGTGCTCTGACCGTCGTGCAAACTTGTTTAACGGGGCCAAAGAAACTGGGGACGAACTTTCGCAGTTTTTACGCCACGGGGCTCAGTCCATCTTATCGAGCTTGGAACAGAACAAAGTTCAAAGCTATGTTATCTCGGTGAGTATTGTTTTGAGCCCGTTCGCGACTGGTTCGTTCTGGAGTCTAAATGCTCGTCATCTTCGCGCCACTTTGTCCGATAATTTCGAAAACTTTAGGATTCCCTTAATGTCGCCGCTTGTTGATGTCATTTTTTCGCATCTGCCATGATCGTGAAAACAACTATCGTTTCTGTTTACTATCAGCTATGACATTTTTACGATTCACAGATATTTTCATATTAGTACCAAAAATATAACTTTGTGTGTATTTTGTTTTCGGATATAAGTATTAAAATTTTTTATTTTTTTTTCTATGACATTATTAGTTCCTAAATCTTTTTACATTTAATGTAATTCAGACGTGCTTTAATATATAGATATTATTCTTGGAACTGATGTATACTCTTCCTTCCTTTAGCATAATTCAAATTCAGTCGCTCTGGTTTACCTTTTCACTACAGTAGTTCGATAGCTGTAGAACGCGCTGCCTTGTGATCGAAAACAAGATAAATCACAGCCTCTCTTCGGATATTTTTATAAGCCATGAACAGATCAGTATCGATAACTACGCCGCCATCGATCAATTTTGAGACCGCATCAGACTGTGCGGTCATACAACGGCGGGGGAGGGCTTCCACTTCGCGGAGTGAAACTATCGTTGCAGCGATGTCTCTCTTCTCCCACGTGTTACTTCTCTCGCTTCTTTTTCTTCCTGCGGCGGCTGTCGTTGTGCGAGACATGCGGATGCATCCAGAAGGCGGACATCCCGCGGGATGTTTCGCGTGATGCGAATACATATCGGTTGTTTACGCGCCGCGCTATTTTCGAAGCGATACGTCAATCCGATATTTGGGAAACTTTTGTATCCCGTCGCGCATAGCACGGACTTCGTGTGTTTGGTACGAAAACGAAGAGATACCTCCCCGGTCTTCCGTCCTTCCTGCAAGGCGAGCTTCTCGAGCAAAATCGATCCCGATGCAGAGCGAGCAGAGCATAAGTGATAAATCTCAATGGTTCGTAAAAGTATCTATTTCTTTTTACTCTACGCATGATTTGGACATTGAGAGATCAGTCTAATAGATGCAAATGTAATTTACAATTCTGAACGACGCAACTACGTATACAATTTTACTAGCCAATTCAAGCAAATAATGTCTCGATATTACATTTGTAGTCGATATCTAACAATAAGAGTTTGAAACATTAATTTGCAAAGCAAAATGAAGAAATAATTGAACCGTCATGTCTAGAATAACGTAATCGTCACATTAATTATATATTTTATTTTATAAAAAAAATTTTCATTTTTTTGAGAATGTTGAGAATCATGATATTTTTATTTCCTATTGCTTACTAATTATTGCACTTCTTTGTATCCCTTCCGGGCGGCAGTAAAGCGGAATAAATTCGTAAAAATTAAAGAAAAGTGCTTTAGCAACTATTTCGATGCTGGCTATGTAGTTGAAAAAAAAGCCGACGATGAAATTGTCCCGGAATATAAGCGAGGCTATTAAGGAATCCCGAAAAATCCGGTGTGTCAGACCATAGGAAGTAGATCGTTAAGCCGCGTTTTCGAGAGGATTCGCGCACATGAATAAGCCGTTACTCTGGTGCTAGCTTGATAAATCGTTTTGTATGTGATGGAGAAGGATGTAGAGGGTTGAAAGATACACGGTGGATGAGAAAGACAGAAGCAGAATTCGGGAACGTGCGTGCGGCGACTAGCGTCGGCTTAGTTGCGATAGAAGCCTCTCACTCTTCCTCTCTCTTTCTCTCTCTCCTCTCGTCCATTTTCTCCTCTTCTCGTCACCGTTATCCATGACGATGTGGGCTGGCTTTAATCGTTTCTCGTAAATGCCTGACGAGTTTATAATTTCCAAGTTTCTCCGACGTCCTGAATATCCCGCGGAAATTTCGACGTGAAGAGCCACCACGAAGGTGGAAGTCCTTTGGAGTAGTTGTGAAAAATGTGTTCGTAGATTAATTTTCACAAAAATGTAACAAGAATATACATTTTATGAACAAATTATTGTTACATTAAATATAAAAGTATTTTAGTTTAAACACGTCGAGTGTAATTTTTAAGGATAATATCAAAAATTCTATGTTTCTTTTTAATTTATGTAAAGCTTTTTATAGAACAAATATATTCTTTTTTATAATTTTTATATAAAATAACTTGCGACAGATTTTTTAATTAATGAAGGATTTTAGTTAATGATTCTAGTTGAATGGGATTAGAACAAAGATGCGAATCAGTAGAAAGATCAATGAAAAGGCGACCCCATTGCAACTCGACAAACAAATGTATCTACTTTATAGTTTTACATTCTTTTTGTTTACTCATTGTTGTTTACTCATTGTTTACTCATTGTTAACATACGACCTACTCGATGTCTACCTTACTTTATTTCCAATTTTTACTTTCTGATAACGTTTTAATTTTTTCCGTCATGTTTAGTTAAAAACTCTCACACACACACACACACACACACACACATCTATAATCTTCTGATGTATTAAAATAAATATTTAGTTTTTTAAAACTTATTTCTTTTGCAATAGCATTCTACAAAGTTAGAATTTGTTAATTTATACATCCAATATTTTACTAATATCTTAAAAGATATGCAAAAGTAACATAACAGCTCACGTATAATCGCAAAATTCTCTCAGAGATCATATTATAAAAGAAAAATCAATTTTTATAAGAATATGGAAGAAGTACAAAGTAGTTAAGAAATTACACGTGATGAATTATAGAGGAAGATTCGTAACTAAAGCAGTAAGTGAATTCGAGGGATTTTCACCCCGGCCATAAACTCACGTGTCTTTAGCGAGTTGGTATACCCGGCAGGATTTCGTTGGATTCTGCGCCATTATTCGGACCCTTACAAATTGCTCAGCCAATAAATTATCTATAAAACGACCAGACCGTCCGCTATGCGAGATAACGGCGTATCTTTGCAGTTGTTATCGATGGCGATCGCTCGATTTATTATTACGTGAGCGTGGACGGGGTTCAACTGTGGTACGGCCAAAAAGCTTACCGCGCGCGTATATGTTCTTCCGTTCTGAACTATATCACGTACAATATTGCCATTTTCCACGAGAATGCCTGCAATAGTCTCATGAGGCACTCTGATAACTTGAAAAATTACCAGACAAGTACATTTTGTTTATGTAGATATAACATAAGTATATTATCGTTAAATATGCTTCCTTTCTTTTAAATTGAAGGCTTCTGATTCCTTTTCAAATATAATATTATTCAAAAGTTGCCATTATTACGTATGCAACGAATATTTCTGTGAGAAATGTTAAGTTTGAGAGATCACTTTTTATTGCAGATGATATACTTTTTCTCACATTTTTATTTAAAAAAATAGCAAAGCTTTGTATATTAATGAAGCGTAAAAATCTTTCTTTCTATTCTTGGCAATGTAAAGTTGAATAATTTAAAATTATTAATTCGAAATAATATAAATGTGTTATATCTCGCCCATATGCTCCCCTGCAATCCTCGGCAGTTTCGTGTAACCACGCGACGAAATGAGGACAGGACGATTCCGGTCGTGTTCGACAGGAATTTATTAGCCGCGCGCGGTCGCGCGCAACGGATGATACATCGCGATGCTTTATCGCTGTTCGGGAAATACTTTCGAGGGTAAGCGCGCGCGGTAATGCCATCCCGTTGCGCTCGTAGGATTCGAATGGGTTGAAGCGTACGCGAGGAGACGAGACCGTTGGGGACGACGAAGGTCCGCTAATGTTCCGATACGTATGTTCTTCGTGTTCTTCGTTTCGCGGCTGGTATGCAGTACGGCGACTCGGCGAAAGGAAGGTGTTCCAGGCGAGCACGAAGGGCGGCGGCAGTCCCGATGGCGCGGGTGGAGGGCTCTGATTTACTGAGGCAATCGCTCTTTATTTCTCTCTAGGCGGCCCTCCCGTCCGCCCCACCTCGATAGATATCGCCTTGTAATAGCTTTCCGTTACCTGAATATATCCGCCCAGTGAAATTTATCAGATGAAATCGGTGGAAGCAGCAAGCATTTTGTGCCAATGATGCTTCGCGTTGTTGCATCCAACGCGTACATATGTTATTACGTGCTGCTGTCGTGATGAATGCGCAAATACACTACAGCTGGAATATTGTCTACAATTATTTGAAGAAAATAATACTTGTATTATAGGATTATTGAACTGTACTATTTTTAGGATTTTTAGGCATAAAATAGTGGTTTTTTTAAAATCGTATTGCACAGCAGATAGTTCATTTATGGATGATACTTTGAAAACATAATTTAAAAATATTTTTGGCAAGACAGAATATATAAATAAATAAAATATTTTTCTTAGTTACATAGCGGACAGACTATTCCACTTCCAATTACCGTCGTCCGAGGGCAGCACGCTGCAGGATACTGACTGAGTCCTGTGCTTTAAAGCTCCTTGTACTTCGGTTTAAATTCGTTCTCGGATTATGCTTTTAATTACACAAAATTAATATTTTCCGTTATTTTACAACACGCAAGCAAATTTATTATTTGTTATAAGCGACACAATTTATAATTGTCGCGTTTTTTGCATGGATGTGATAGTTTAGGAAGAGGAGTTAGTTATACAATTTATCTCTGATACTAAGGATATTATCGCTGAAGTACAGCTACGATCAATGTTCCAATCGCTAGGATAGCAGAAAAAGCAGAAGGCGAGACAAATGTAGTAGAAAAGAGGATAGACGAGAGATTCGAGTTATCGCTCGCGAATGGATTTATGGACTCTCTCGCGGCATCAAGAGGCAAAGTCCGCTTCCCCCATCTCTTTTCCGTTCTTGTTCGCGCGGCATCCTTATTTCTTTCTTCCTGCGCCCTGTCTGTTCGTCCGAGCACGGTCTCTCACGGACTCCCAATGCAGCCCAGATGCGGCCGCAGCTGCCATTGTTCCAACGATCGTTATCCGAGCTCGCGGCTCCGAGCAAAAGTTACCACACTCTATCTGGAATCTCAATTAATGCCGCCGCCCTTATCGCGAGATCATCCCCTTATTATCGACGAGCCGCCCTCCGTCCCCGTTCTTACGCAGCTCTTGCGGAATTTATCGCTGGCCCCCGCCATTCGCCGCCCCTCCGAGAGTGCTTGAAGAAGAAGCACGCACTTCTGGAAAACCAAAATCGACAAGCCTGATAACGAGAACGATTTATCGATTGCACCATGCGCTCGTTAGTTATCTTTCGATTGGTCAGCGGTATCATCATTCTTTCAGTTTATCTGTCGTTTAAATGATCGTTGTGTTTAGTTTGTCGTAACATGCCGACAGAACAACATTTTCGCAGAGAAAATTTCATACGTAAATATCGACTTATTGCAGCAGCGTGCTTGCCGCGACATAATTGCTTTCGCTAATCAAATAACCGTGGCACGATGAAGCACAGTCGGCGAAAATTAGAATAATAATTATTCATTATGACGCAAATGTCGTATTTCGTATTCCGTGCAGAAAGGATTATTAATTTTTTTCATATTACATTGACGAATAAAAAAAAATATGAAAAGGAGACGGAATTTTTGCGGGAATTTGCTTCACGACAAAGCAAGCGCGGCGTATCTGCGTCTGGAGGGCGTCGAACACGCAGCGTTTCCCTGAATGAAACTAATAACTGAATAACTGACAAAAATCGCTGCCGGCTGTTCGGCTGCATTTTTCGGGGCGCGTTCTCGCGCTCACAATGACCAACGGCCTGGTCTCCGGTGTTCGTTGTAGCGATTTCCTGCTTTCAGCCGGTTTCCGACATATTGCATTCGTTAGCCTGCTAGTTAACCCCCTTCAGCGTTGCTGAAACTCATCGGTCCGCGTTGAGCTGGTCAGTACCGAATATTTGCTCGTCCTCGAAATATCGTGCACACGGCGCGGCAAAAAAACATCCGCCGTTTCAATACGGCTCTGAACTGTCGCATACAGAATGTTTCGCAAATTTGGCATCGACCTTTGCAAGACTGTACTCTGTTCAATGTGAGAACAATTTTTCCTCATCGATAATTTTACTATTTTCGGGACATTTCAATTTTCAATGTTAACAATTAACGTATGAATTTATAAATTAAAGTCTTATTAATTGTTTTTTTTTACTTAGCAAAACTCAAATTTTCTACGGATTTGTTAAAAATGTTCGTAATTACATTTGAGCTTTTACAAAGAAAAAATTGATTAAAAATTTTTGAAACAAATTTTTCAGATTATCTTGCTAAGTTTGCATGCTTAGCAAATGTGCGATACAGAATAACGTTTTAGTGTCCGTGTACTCACGTTAATTTTGTTCGCTGCTACTAGCAGAAAATGATATTCGTACCAAGTCGAACGTTTATAAGCCTTGCAAGATAAATATCTTTCGCTATCTCGTTGCATAATTATATTTTCGCGTTGCACGCGCGTGGTGCCTTCCGCGGACCGTGATGCAATCGTCAGTTGCATATGGCCGAAAGCGGCAAGTTTCTCACATTTTTCACTTCGCGCTCTCCGGTTCGTCAGAGTTTGCGATAGTTAAGTTGATGCAACATGCTCGTAAAATTTGAAATAAATTTCACCTTTGTTCTCACACCAAATATCCTGCGGAAGGTCGTGTCACGGTATAAGCTTCTTTGTACACATCTTGGCATGTGCGTGTGCGCGATGTGACCGATGAAATGTACGACCGATGCGATAGTCCGCTTGCGTTAATCTTGGGTCAAGTTCGCAGCAAACAATGGGATAATGGGAGATGACAAAGCGCCGTATGCGTGCGCGCTCACCCTGTAACACATCGTCAACCTTTCGACGAAATTTATATTCTCGTCGGCAGATAAGGCACACTTGCGAGGCGATTCGCGGCGGCGTCGCACAACCGAACGGAATCAACCCCCGACCACGACATGTCTCTTTCCCACCTTTCCGCAAAATGTTTGCTCTACGGTATCGCGACATTTTGCTGAGTCCTCGGAAAAGGGATGATTTTTTACTAATTCGTGCTTTTGTTTGTATTTTCCTTACATCGATCGATTGCCCGAATAAAGTAAAATACAATAGGTGTCTTTTGCGATATTTGTAAATGTTCTTTTTGTTTTTAAAGCTTATATCAGGCTGTCAGTTTTGAGCATTAATATTACATTTGTACACTTAGCTAATCGTACAAGAATCCGAAGGACGTAGTCAATGGTTTCAAAGTTTATCTATATCGCCAAGGGTTAATTGATCAAGTCCCTTCGTCGCATCCATATCTCTGACGAAGGGCTGACGTCACCTCGTCCGCAGCCCTGGCGATCCTGATTAGCATTAACGATTCATAGACCCGGGACTAACTAGGGTCGTCCTACGACCTCTCGCCATCTTCACCGTCTCCTTCTGCTAGATCTCTACCTACCACTAGTTATCACGCCTGCCAACAAGGAGGTTATCTTTCGAGTTCGACGATCGACTCGATTTGCATAATGTTTGCCTGTTAGAAACTGTTTCGAGTCAGCTCGCGCTCTCTCACGGTCATGGCATATGCGAATTTATATGCACACTTATAAGAACGTTTGTTCACGCCATCTAACATAATTCTTTCTGGTAAGCTAATTAGTATAATTATAATAATAAATAATTGATAATAAAATGGCTGAAGCACTAGATCGCGACTTATCAGCAAAAATCGTATCCATACTGAAAGTATATTATTCTTATAATTATTCTATATTGTTTAATGACATTTTATGCGAAATATTAAATCCAAAGCGACGAGATGAGAAAGATATCGAATTCTTTGTTTTCGCGACGACACATATCAAGCGATGCGCAATAGCGTCGCGCTTTTCGACGAAGAGCGTGTTATTATGGAAGGCCGGAGCCTCGAGGTCTTCGATATCCTGCAACGGTCAGCCGGATCTCTGGGGAGATCCTTCGAATTTTCCAGTCGACGGAGGGAAGCTTGTCGGCCAAGTTGCATATTACCATTTCTCGATTCGACATGCGAGAGGTTGGTGCGTGCTTGCGTGCGTGTGAACACGTCGCACGCTCGCGCACTTCCGTGTCACACTGGGTACACTCCAGTGTTAGTCCCTTTGGCATTAGACAAGGGTATCGGGGATGTTCGGGGGTGCTCGTTGTGATTGGTGTGGGTTGGGCTGACCATTTGAATACACGGCACTGTAATCACGACCGTGTTCCCTCTCTCTTTCTAATTCACTTTCTCGCAGCCGTCCGCCCCGTCCGGCCTGACACTCCTTGCCTATCGTACAGTCATCGCACTTCCTCATTCCCTCTCCTCACCCCTCTTCTCCCTCTCCGCGCCGTCCCGACGCCCTGACAGGACGCGCGTGGCTGTCCGGGGAATACCTCCAGATTACTACCACCGGTGAGTGTCCTCCCATTCGTTTCCATCGTCGCCTGACCAGACCTTCTGGATGAGAACGGTATTGTGCCGAGTATCTAGATTGAAGTTAGGGAGGTATATCGGCGTGAGCGCGATGTCTATTTCGCAAGCGATTTTCTTCGGCTTTCGCGGATTTTGATGAACGAGTCGACTATAATTCTATTCCGATATATTCCGGATCAATAAAGTTTGCACAATTATTTAAAATTAAAAAAGAAAGATCAAAGAACAGTGGAAATCTCATTTGTTAGATATCGCGATGCAATTGTACAATATTCGTTAAGCGGTGGTTGTAAATAAAAGAAGGACTGCGCCTTTCAGAAACTTCCTTTTATTCATAAGCAGCATTCAAATTCATAGACGACGAACGGCGCGAGTCTGCCCTTTTGTTACGCCGATAATCGAGTATGCGTAGGACACTCTCGTGTGCCCTAGGAGGGAAATTATCCAGGAGACGTCTCGTTGGATTTCTCTCGTTACCGCCTCGTTCCGGACGTGAAAACGCTCGCGTAACCGGTTCCGCATTTGCATGTTCACCGCTTGGAGGCAGAAAGCGAGGTCGATGGGCTGGCTGGTGGCACGGATGCTGCGAGCCAGCTATAGCCGTCGTCAAAAAGCATCTCACATCCATTTTAATGGATCCTTCTCGAGGATAGAGGAGAAACGACCACACAAAAGAGAGACAGGTGGATACAGGGAAATGCAGTTTATTGATATTCTCAGGTTATTTCTCTTTTCATCTCTTAGGAACATATATTGTTTATATTAATATCTTGAAGCGAATAAGCTGGCGCGAGCAACATTGTGAGCAAAATGTTACAAGCAATGTTAATATACAAATTGGAAGATATAAATGTGTTGCTTACTTTTTGCATTTTTTTTTTTGGTTGACTTTTAGAGTAATTTTTATTTTGTCTTTATGTCTTGTAAATGATTGATATGTCTGGAAATAGTGTAAATAATTTATTGCGCAATAAATCATTACATTATCGCGGTTGTGTACAAAGATGAACATAAGGAACGTAAAGTAAAAGACAAGCGGAAAGAGAGACGTACATGATATGTAGCTAAAAGCGTAATACGTTACACAACCATGTTCGCGTATTAATCGTGTAACCGGACTACTTTGCCTAAACATTTGCTCGGCGCTTCACCTGCTAGAAGCCTAACCCTTTGCTATTTCATTAAATTAGGAGGAGCCTGTCTGGTCGGTTAGTTGGCTGGTTGGTTGGTTCGCCGCCGTGATCTCTGTCTCTTTCGTATCCTCCTCCTCCTCCGTTTCCTCCTCTTCCCTCCTCATCCTCTCTTAGCTTTCCTCTTATGCCGCTGGATTCGCGAAACCACTGGAAACTTTCGCTTTTACCGTCATTTTATAATTCATGGTATCGTCCTGTCGCTTGGATGTAACGCGGGTCTCGTTTCGTACCGTCGGCGGCGAGTAAAAAGGGTCTCTTCGTTCATCCTGTTGGCGGATCCTTGCACTCATCTCGCATGAGCGAGCGCTTCTCGCGTCTTAAGCGTTCGAATAAATCACATACTTTATTATTAGTAGCGAAAAATCCATGGATCGACAAAAGCCGTGCAGAAAGAACATTATATGATTGTTTTGTACTTAACATCGCAATTTTGAGATATTTGGATACGAAATAAAATACGAGGATAAATATTCGAATTTTAGAGAGATCCTAGATTTAAATTATTTTATCAATAATTTGTTTCGCATATTTGTTATTTTTTTTTACTGATTTTGTAGCAATTATGAGAATTATTCAATTTTCATTTTTTACCTCTTGACTTCATATTTCTGTTTATTGAATTGGAATTGAAACATCGATATTCCTTGCTCGAAAAATAATAAATATATCAATATTGGTTTGAAAAAATTATATATACATTAATAAATTTTCCTTATCGGAAATTTAAATAACTTTTCCATCAAGATTGGTGTCTGAAAAATTCTTTTTAGAGTGTAACATGTTAGGCAGGGCACACATTTACCGTTGCACGCTCAATATCTTAACTGGAATAAGTCCAAAGTTGTATCCCATTACGTCTAAGCATGCTGTCCCCATCTTTGCTTCGCTATAATGCTCTATCGCGTTGCTTGCCCTATGCGATGTACCTTCAGCTTCTACTTCTCTTTCTCGCTCCTTCCCCATAAAACGTCCCTTTGCCCACCCCTTGATTATTCCTCATTGGCGTAGAAGCTAATTAAAATGATATGTCCACCCTTTTGTTCCTGCTAATTGCATCGTCACACATTTATTTCATGGTAATAAACCTATAAAATTATCTTTGAAGTTAACAATTGGCGTTGCGACGGAGTTTTTATGGAAAAACTTATTTCTGTCTATTTTTATGCGCGCATGTGCTTTCATCAATTTTACCGTCTAATGTTTTTATTAAATTTTTTATTTAATAAATATAATCTTTTTCCGGGATATGTATTATTATAGCAGTTTGAAATATGAATTCTAACTTAATACTTTAGGTATCGCGTTCATCGTCTTAAGTCAACGGATGTTACGCCACTGGCGAAGGGTTGAAATCGACCGTCGGTGGGTGTCTCTTCTCTTTATCTCCTTGCACAGATTTTAATATAAATTATAATCTAATGTCGTTTCTTAATACCTTTCCATCCCCCGACCATCGCCGCCACCACAGTTTCTCCGGACCCCAAAACGCCGAGGTCATTATTAGGGATTTCTCATTACGCGATCAATCATTCTCAGGGATCGCGAAGCTAATTTCTTGCGTCAATTAATATTGCGATAGCGACCATCGACGGAGAAAACGTTGACGGCATTCCTTTTCTGCCTTCCAATCGCGTCGTTCCTCATTTTCGTATCATTTAACATTCAATGGAACATCTCATTTAACGTTGCAATTATGCTCGGCGCGTGTTGTCGAAAAACTGCTAAATAATTGCGGGGCAATATATTATATGTCGCGTCTACTTTATAAGACATTCATCATTAATTACATTACAATAATAATATTTATTGTAAATTCCATGTTTTTAATACTTCGAGCTTTTTAAGAAATGTATTTTTGTTTATTTATTACCGTGTATGAAAATGATACTCGAGAAGAAGTATACGATTGAATTATATTGTAAGTATTATTTAAGTTTTAGAAAATTGAACGAAGCTGCTAACTAAGTAAAAATATTATAAGTTAGTTCAGAATAGATCAACGTGTGCGATTGGTAGCGCCGTCATGACAATAAAAATTGTAAGCGAGATCGTGGAGGTTGATCTCAGGAAAAGCCTTGATGCCTCGAGGTGACATGTAGAGCGAGAGTTAAGATAGAGAGCAAACCGATGGATTTATGCCTCGGACCACAAGGCATCATCGTTCCCCCCCGATGGATATGCGGGACTTCTGTGCGCGTTTTCCATTCTCTTTCTCTTCTTTTCTCCCCTTCGCTCCTCCCCTCTCACTCTTTCTCACTCTCATTCTATTTCTTCCCTTGCCAATATTTGCCCTCGTACGCAACGCCTTGGGTTCCCGTATTTACGAACAAATACGCATATACAGATATATAGACATGTCCTCCGTGTTTGCCTTCTTATATCTGTCTGTATCTCGCGCTGCCTAGCGTTGATCGCCCCTAAAAGCTACCGTCGAACGCCCCCGGAATCAGATCAGTAACCCCTTTGGCAAACTTCAACTTCGGCAAGTCTAAGATATTCCGAAGCTGCGATTACTTCATCATACTATCGATTTCTAGCAACTATTTTCATTTTGTTAATACGCAGCGTCTGGAAGATGGCAATTTTTGCAAGAAGTCAGTCAAATTATCAAAGCATTTAATTTTTAAAGTTATTCAAGACAGTGCTTTAGATATGTTTTTCAAAAGAAAACGGCATATTTAGGTAATAGTTATTTCTTCAACAGAGAATATTCTATAATAGTAGAGCGCTTTGGTGATTCTACGCTTGCGAGGAGGTTCGGAAATTCCACGAGGAATCTGCGTCTCCGAAGAAAGGGGATCTGAGGGGTAGCCGAGGAGGCGACCGAAGTTTGGACTTTGAACTTTGCCGCTCGAGTGACCTCGCGGCCGTTTTATTTCACTTTCGGCCATTAACATACTTTGCTGCAGGATTTTTCCTACTTCCACGCGAAGTACTTGTGTCTGCATAATTATCGTTTCACCATCTTGCCGTCTTTCGCTTTTCGTAGCAATTGACTGGAGATTGTAAAAACACGGTTTCAAATCTTTAGTCTCAATGCGAGGCATTTTGTAATTATTACATTACATTTTATAAAATTATTCGGAAGCGGATACCGTATGACACGTGTACTGTAATTTCTATCTATCTGAAATTGTTCTCAAACGGCAGATTATTGACGGCAATTATACGCTAGACAAGTATCCTACTTTCGACTCAGAATAGATCTCTTCCAGTCGTCGTTTCGATGTCGACTATAATACCGAGAGTACTGTCGTTTATTGTTCGCGATAGCTCGGAAACAGGAGCAGGTCACAAAAAGACGAAGCGAGAATCGGTGGTACCCCGAAGAAAGGACGGCGGTCGCGCGAGACGGAGAGATAGGGCAAAAAGAGAAAACAGCGGACGAGTAGGAAAGCTCTTTCGCCCTGGATACAACCGGGAGAGGGAGAGCTTTTTCCTTGTGGGCGCGGGCCATGTATGGACCTTACAACTACCTACGAGACGACGCCGGCGTCGTCCTCCTCGTCGGCAAAAAGTAACACGAAAGTAAGCCTATCGTGGGAGGCGTGGAACGTGGAGCTTTACCCTGTGTGTCTCGCTGAGTTCCCGACGAGCTTTTACGAGAGTGGGGCCACGCTTGCGCGGATGCTTGAAGAGAAGGAAGTGAGGAGGGACGATGGATTATTAAAGCTCCTTTAAATCTGTACCTTATTCAGTATGTTGTTCTGAAAATCTGTAAATTAAATTATCAGAAAAAAGTTAATAGCGTAAATGTAAATTCAATATGCGATAGATAGATAAGTAATATTTTTTTTTATTTTTTGAAATCTTTTTTTTTTAATACTATACTCTGCAATTTATAAAGTAAAAATGCAGATATACATCTGTGGTGATTTACACATAAAATGGCAGGCTTTTATTTTGCAGAAAGTAAAAATTTATATTTAATTGAAAAGTAACGATGAAGTTGTAAGATTGCATTTAATTAAACATGTCGTTTTGCTAAGATTATGATAATTGTATATGAGATAACGACTATCTAATCGATTGATTACATGAATCAAGTCATTCCGCATTTAAACAATGCCATAATTAGTCATGTAAATTTTTGCTATAATGACTACATTATGAGCTTAATGAATCAAGAATCTCTTTTCTGTGCATTTTTCTGCGCATTTTTAAAGTAATTTCTATGACGAATAGACTGGTTTGCGGCTACTCTCGTATTTTTCGTGGAATTTTTATCGGCCGCTGTTCAATGCCACTATTTGCATTCATTTTATAGTTAAAAAACAATTTTTCTAATTATGTAGCTACATTCCTTTCTGTATATACTATCCGCAAACACATTGCCGTTTGATATACATCCGTGTTTTTAATTATATTTCTTAAAAATTTCGCGTAACACACAAAAATATTTCCTATTTTTATATCTATAATTATATCTGAAATATTTTTATTGGAAAAATAAGAAATATGTATGTTTTTAATTTTAATATCTATAATTTAATCGCTTTTGTCTAATTAACTGATTAACAATAAATCAAAATTTTACGATAAAAAGATGAAAAAGCACATAGCAAGATAGTTAAAGAGATTACCGAATATCGAGATATTAAACTGTTTATTATATTCCAATATATGTGTTATTTGTGTTTATTATATGTTGAACGCGCGAGTCATATCTTATAATATTTGTCGCAATTATGATATAAAAATGATTATATTATTTTTAATCTATTTTAAATTATTGATTATTTAGCTTTTGCAATTAGAGATTGCGATATATTAGTTAATTAAACGCGCAAACAATAAATCAACAATTGTTTGTAGAAAATAATTTATAATATTTATTACTATATGAGAAATAATATAATATTACAATATTCTGTTCGTAAAAATATGATAGAAAGAGTAGCAGAAGGTAGCAGAGTAATATGTAAACAAGTACGCGTTCAAGAATTTCCAAGAATTTCGGCGCTAGCTCGTGACGTCGTTGTTTATATTTTCGCGCCGTACGAGCGCTATTGTAGCCGCGCGATCACCTTGCTACTATTCGCACGGCTACATTCAAGTCGAACGGGCGGCAAAGGGAACCGCTCCGTAACTAGGTGCATTTTCTCTTATATTACGCTTGCGATAAATATTATAAGATTATTTCTTACAAACAATTGTTAATTTAATAATTGTACGACGTAGCTTTTCGTGATTAGCGACTGAAATACATTATATTTCTCTCTGCCGCCGGCTGTGACGCCGCGAGCGGTGAATAGGTTATAGCTGCGTGCGATTTCGCGTTTTTTCGAGTTTTTGCTTTGTTGTGCTGTGCAAAGCTCGCGTTGAAAGAGTAATTAATATCGGGTAGTGCCGTTTGAAATATCGCGCGATCGTCGTATTTTCGCGAGTGAGTGCTAGAAAGGAGCAACCATCGATGGACCACCGAGAGGAGGAGGAGGCCGGGGGGGCATCAGGCGCCGGTGGAGCAACGTTAAGGTAATTTATTACTTATTATTTATAACTTGTTATATGAATTGTTTTTACGACGATTGCATAATATTTTGTATCATTAAAAGATAATTATTATACTTGTAGAAAATTATTTTGAGTTTTATTATAATCTGAATTTATTGTATTTTGCAGATCAACATAACCAACAACTCCACTGCTGCGTTCATCATATTGGTAAGTCTAGATTTAAGTATTATTGTTTTAATACTAAAGTAAGTACCACCAAAATTTAATAACATACAGAATGTTATAAAATTAATCATTTTTATTCTTGTTGTATATAAATTTTTAATTTTAATCTTTTATAGTCTGTAAAAAAATATAAAAAAATAAATATTTAATTATGTAAAATAATGTCACTTATTTTGTGATTTTAAATATATTCCTAAATTAAGAGAAATAAAAATTTTAAGAATATTATTTTAGTGTAAATCGTTGACATTGTTAACACAATTTACACTAAAATGTGATTATTTTTATACATTTTGATAACGGTTTCAAAGCATGACCTCAAGCAGAAATTTTATTTTACAACTATATTTTAATTACTGAGGATGATTAAATATTTATCGAAATATTTAATTAAGTTAATCAATATGAATATTGTTAACATATGTATTTAATAAGAAGAAGATTGTAATATAAGCAATTAGCAACTAGCGTTAGGCACGAAATCCTGTTTTGTATTATTATTATAAAATTTTATGTTTTAATTAAAAAAATTTTCTATATAAGATATAAAATAAGATGATATATAGACGTGATCATAGTACTCTATTTAAATATGAATATGAAGAGAATTGACAATTTATTCGCAGATTGAATCGCTCTGAGTTTATTAGCTTATTGCAAAAGACACATTAGGAAAATAATTAGATGTGAAATGATTGATTACTCTTATCTTTGCTCTATTTATGATTTTACTATGACGATAAAGCCGGAAGATGAGCGAGAAAGTAACGGAAAAGCTTTCTAGGATTTCGAGGATAGGACATGCGCGTGGGGAGGGATGAAAATATCGCTGGCGCAGAACATTCCAGCACTCCTCTTCGAGGCTCGCGGACGCGAGGGTGTCTCCTGCGATCGCTACTCCCGCGTTTTGAAATACGTTCTAGAGATTATTGATATGACATTGTAAAATTGCGCGCATTGTTTCGAGTATCGCATTCGATTATTGCATCGTGTCGAATGACAATCAAGGCTATTTGATTTTTCAAGATTTTAATTGCATAATTGATATATTGTTGTGGAACTTAGCACATACACGTTAATTTAGAATATATTTTTTTTTACAAAAATTTATATAAAACTATGCACATAATAATTTGTAAGCGAGGACATTTAAATTAGTAAAACTTTAAAAAGTTAAATACATTAATTAGTGAATTTTTGATTATTAATTTTTAATTTAGAATTAATTACCTTAGGGATAACAGCATAATATTTTTGGTGAGATCTTATTAATAAAAATGTTTGCGACCTCGATGTTGAATTAAGATTTAGTTTAAATGAAAATGTTTAAAATTTTAGTCTGTTCGACTATTAAAATCTTACATGATTTGAGTTTAGACCGACGTGAGTCAGGTCAGTTTCTATCTATAATAATATATTATAATACTGCAACAGTTAGAATGAAAAATTACTCATTCTTGATTGTTATGAACGTTAGCTTCGAAAATATTGATAAATGTCGTTGGCGACAATATTAGGATGGCCATAAATGTGCTTATTAACGGAACAGCTGGTTGCAAGTTAAATCATTTAGGAAACTTCGGTCGGAGTCGACTGTCTAGTACCGCGTCGGTGCGCTAAAGTAAATATCGGAATTGTTCATTAAAGCAGAGAGACAGAGATAGCGTTGTACTGGATACGGATTATCTGTCAACGTTATCATCACGCTTACTGTGACGAATGATTTATGGAAACTGATTGCAATTAAACAAGCTGTGCCGGCATCGCGCGGAATGATCGAAGCGAGAAACGACATAAGAGGTTGAGGAGGGTTGATGTAAATTAAACAATTTATCGATTAAATTTATTTTTACTATTTTTTTTAATATTGCGATGAATCGCGTTTTAATGAAATAAATGAAAGCTAAATTGTTTTCATACTTTTATAAATTTGCAACATATAAATTAAAAAATGCGAATCTCGCTAATTAGAGAGCTTTAGATTTATATTACATAAATAAGTAACTATACGTGGCGATTGAAATTTATTTATTAATTTTGATCGCAGTTTAATTTAAATAGTTGTTGTCGAATCATTTTATTTATTAATTCGATTTATTTTTTAACGATTTGTATAACTATATTGAATTGAAATCTATCTTAATATCGTTTGAAACGACGATATGACTGATATTAGTCTCTGATATCGATGCGCATACTAATGCGTTTTAATTGCAGTCCGCGTGCGAACACGCGGCGAATATCGACAGACGTTATCACGCGTAATTCTCATAGTGATCTTTCACGTCTGGTAAGGCAAGAGATTTGAATGCTTGAATGCATCAATGTCTTGGAACTGGAACGACCAATATCTTTCTATAGCTTGAATATAAAAGGAAGTATCATACGTTTATATGCAGAACACGTTCGTTCTATCTTTACATTGTGGAATGTCATTAATTGTTTCAGTTACAAGTATCGATACATTATTTCCAGCCTAGAAGGTAGTTTTGATTTTCGTTGAATGTATTTGATTCGATTGCCACATTCGAAGGTGTCTTCCTTTAGCTGTGCTCGTTCCTTCGTATTATTCGGTGTGAATTTGAGAGTAAATTTTCGATTTACCTCCCTCTCGTCTCTTCGCATCTGGCAGACGCTCAGTCCTCGGACAACTTTGAAAGGAAGCTGGAAGGAGTAAAAGTTGCCGACGGTTGGCGGAAAGAAAGATAGAGAGGCGAAGCGAGAAGAACTACTTCATTGGTGGAACTTAATTCACTTAATAGATTCTAAATGGAGTAACTCCGATCTGGCAAGACTCGGCCGTTTCTTAAGCGTCGGAATAAAAAGTTTTTGTCCCTGTGAGAACGGAGACAGCCGACGCACTTTAAAGATAGGCTACGATCGGCAAAGTGAAAGTGACCAACGAAAACAATGCTAGGGCGTGTCAAAAATAATTGACACGATCGTGACAGTCGGACAAAAATATTATATTGATCGCGTCTTTAATCGTGAATTACTTTTTAAATTGGAATTTCGTCAAAATCGCATTGAAAAACAAATCGACCAATGAAAAATAGAATCTTGAAAATTTAATCTGTCATGGCAAAGGCATTTGACATTAATATAAAATATTGCTAGTTATCGTTGTCCAGTAAAAAGAAGAGAAAATTACATGCTGCTTTTATGTGGATGCGCGAGGTATGTTAAAAAATAAGGCGACAGTTTAGATTGAACATCCGTTACATACTTCCATAATTCCTACCATCAGCAAACCGATGAGGTTTGTCTGGCGTTTGCTTTTGATGCTTTTGAGCGCGGTGAAGTGGCGGCTCGTGGTATTGGTGCAGGTTCGAGGGAGCCGGCCAAAGAGAAACGCATCGGTCTCCGGTAGCTAATTTATGACTTCGGAGGTGAATTTTGTACAGGAAACACATCAAAGTTCAGCAGCGGTCAATGCAGCTCACGCACATATACACACACGTACACACACATAAATATACGGGACGGGAAGAGCATGGGGTGTCTGCGCGAGAGAAAGAGAGATGAGTTAAAAGATGAGAGAGAGAGAGAGAGAGAGGGAGAGAGAGAGAGAGAGCGAGCGAGCGAGCATGAAGCTTCACGGACGGTAAAGCAACCACGGGCTGCGCTCTAACTACGTTAAAAGTTTTAATATTAGTTTAGTCGACGGCCACGGTAGATTGAGACGTAATTCCAGGTAATACCACGGTTCTACGAGCTACTTCCAGCTAATACCGAACGAAACGCGTTCTACAAAGGACCCTCCAGCCCCCCGCGCTCCTTAATCTGTATTAAACTCGACGTTCGGTAACTCGCTGCCTACCCGTCGGTGGTGAACGAGCCGTCATCCACGATCGTATGGTATCGTCGATTTTTCCGCGGAATCTGAGTAGCGCCGCGACTCGCTCCCCGTCTCTTGATTGCCGCAATCCCGCGTTTCGGTCACACAATTTCGATATCATTCAGGGACACGTTCACTTTTAACCGCACGCTTTATTGCTGTTACGTTCGATCACTCGGAAATCCGGACAGATTCTGCAAAATGAAAGGAGAATGTTAGAGAAAATTGCAGAGAGGGAGAATGCAAAAATATTTTGGAGCTTTTATGATAAATCAAATTTTTTTCTCTATGTTGAGATACTTTCCAAAATTTATTGTTGCAATGACAACTATGAATAATTATCGGTGGAAAATTTACGATGAAATATATACGGTCGGTGAATAGGATCAGTAAGATACATTGCATTTTATAATCAGCGAAACAGTGCTGAAACAGCTGACATGGAAGCTCGCGCATTACGCAGAGTATGTATTGCTCCTCTTTCGCAAAATAAATTTGTTGGAAAAAAAGGGGTTAACGCGGGAAACGGATTGTAGTTAACAGCCGATCAGAGAACACAAAGTTTTCTATCAATGCCCGACATATAATATAATTGCAAAGTTATGATGCCTTTCTGCGAATATATGCGCTATACATATAAAAATGTATAAGTATATAGGAGATTTTCATATATACGAAGATATTTTAGCTTCTCGTGAATTATGATATCTCATTATTTAAATGTATTCTTTCTATGCGTTTTTTTTTATCGTCGTCCTTAAAAAATCGCAGCGTCCATCGTCACTGGATGCATCGCGATTTCTCCTAAGATCGCGCGCCGGCTGCTGCAGTTTACGTGCACTTTCGAGCGGAGGTTTACCCTCGTTGCCGGTAATTGAGCGAGGCGAAGGGTCGCGCTTTCGAGCTCTCGTAATTTCTTGTCACACGACGGACGTTTCGGAGTGAAGCGCGGGAAGGCGTGCGAGGGCGAGCGAGAGCGAGGGAATAGGAAAAAATGCACCTGCGACGGGTAATAATTTGTGCCGTCCAAGCTGTGGCGTAGGGCCTGGATGAGGGATGAGGAGACAGTAGGGGAATGGTGGAGGGGGGGGGGGGAGGCGGGAAAAGGGGAAGAGGATGGAAAAGGAAATAACTCGGAGGTGGACCACGCGTTTTGCTTGGAAGCTCGTCTCCGTACTAGCAAAATCGTACTACGCCCTATCTTTCTCCCCCTTCGCTCCTCCGCTCCCCTCTCTCTCTCCCTTTCTCTCTTCCGGCTCTCTCCTCTCTTCCATTCTTGCTCTCCTTCCCTCTCGTCTCTCCTCGTTCTTTCTCTTTCTTTCCTCTCTCTCTCATTCTCGCTCTTTCCCTCGGAGACGAGTCGATGCGTGCGTACGAACACAAGCGAGAAAAGTTTTACTCTCACCAACACCGAAGCACATCCAACGTCGCACATCCAACCTTGTCTCTCTCCCTTCCTCTCTCATTCTCTCACTCTCTCTCTCTTCTCACTCACTTCTCTCCTCCTCTCTAATCTAACTCCTCGCAAGCGCGCACACAACCGCGTATCGGTGCTGTTCAACGTCGGCGGTCTCCTCCGCACCAATACCAGTTTGAAATCCTCCTCCAGCTCCTTCCATCTCCCCCTCTTTTGGCTTCCTCCACCTCCTCCGCCTCTTTCTCTTCCACCGCTGTCCTCCTCTTGACGGTGGTGTTGTACGACCTCTCGGGGTTGTTCGTGGAAAATCGGTGCTCTCCGTCGACGTCGCGGCGCGGACGGTTCGGACGGACCTCGTAAGGTTGCCTAACGTCGATCACAGGTCTTCTTTTTTGAGCTTCTTAGACGTGTTTTCCAGCATCAGAATCGCGGTAAACAGAGGGGGAAAACAATCGGTGTCCCAGAACGTTGCGAGAAATCTCTTACGGTAATCCAGGAGGCTTCTAATACCGCTACGCTCGTCGAAGACGTGGAAGCTCCCTCGCTCGCCAACGTAAAGTGAGTACCAGAAACATCAGAAATTTCTCTTGAATCCCACGCGATTTCGAGTATTCCACGATTTTGGCCGAACTTTCAACTTTGAAAGGTATATTTCTAAAGAAGTCGGATGTGTATTTCGAAACTCGTAAAATATTTTCGTATTTCCATAAACATTAGGCATGTAAAAGCCGTATAATCTCGCATGTACACGCGCGTATGTGTGACAAACTGCAATTCTTTCGAACACAAATATTTAAGTCACCGACGCGAAGATTAACTGCGATAATTTTATCGCGTTTTCATTTACGCGATGATCGTAACGCGGAAATAATTGCTGCATATTGTTGCAAATCCACTGTCTTTCCCGCGGCACTTGTTATTATAAACCACTCGCCTTCTCACTGCACACCACGATCTCACGTGTTTCACACGCACTCGTTGAAAACATCGTTCTTTTCCTCGCGACTTCCTCGTCTCGTGTCGCTCGACGCGTCTGGACCATGAAGACGGCGCGACTTCGCGGTCGCGACGGCAAATTCGCAGGTGGGCTCGAGGGGCGTGCGGGCATGCACTTGGAATTTGGTTTTCGTCAAAGTTTCCAAGGTGAACTGGTTGTGCGCGAAGTGTGCGCATCTGCGAGGGTATACACCTCACAAGGGGGTGAAAGAGGATCGAGGGCGATGGCGGAGGGGGCCTTCTCGGTCGGGAACTTTGTTCTTGTTCTTGCGAGGAACTTCGGCCCACCTTCCTGTGTTTCCCCCTCGCGTCTCCGTGCCCCCTCGCGTCCCCGTGCCATTGAACAAACTAGTCCGCTTCAACGATAGTTACTTCTTTCTTGTTACGCGGCTACCGAGTTTCGTACCGGCGCGCCGTTTACGAAGGTTGCGGTGAACTTGGTACCTTCTGTTCGCCCTCTCCCCTTTGCTCTTCATTTGGGCCGCGAGGGATCACCGGAATTCGGGGTTAACGACAGTTAGCTCGTCCTCGTCGTCTTCCCGACGACGGAATCGACGAAGGCCAAAGTATTTGCGGACACGTACAGTTCGGTATAACGAAATCGACACTGCTCGTAAATAAAACTTTTTGGTAAACACTCTAAGAAATCTATGTTAAGCCGAAGTGAACTTTATTAGCTTTTTTATTCATCACGAAAGTGATTGGGTGTCGGATATCTTGATTACTTAGAATTGAAACTTGAAACTCTATCTCAAAATTATAATTAGGCTATGAGTCTTGTACTGTTTTCTTATCTCTCGACACGTTTAGATAAATTAAAGCTAAAACATATAAAATATATTGAAATTATTCAATAATTCTACTGTTAAATCGAGATGTTGTGTTTGATTTTTTATTAGTATTATTAATATTATATGATCTTGCCGCAAGATAAAGGGTTGTGATACATTCACAAAGTAGACAAAAAAATACATTTCAAAATCGTTTTTTAAGAACTGCATGTCGACTGATACTATCGACGTTTTTCACGCATTGTTTTCAAGTTTCCGGAATTTAGTTCGAAATACTCTGATGTCTTGTGGCAAGCTAAATAGCTGCAGATCAAAGCACCTTGATGTTTGCAAGAACATCAAGTAACGTGTTGTTTCCTAAGTTATCATTGGAGTACCAAAGAAACCCGCGTTTGTTACTTAGTCGAACAGTTACTTAGTCTGCCGGTGTCACGATAGAATAATCAATTTGGACAATTAAATCGGTTTTTAAGAATTCTTCGGAAGTGTCATTTTCTCTCGCAGGAAACGAGAGAGACAAAGGGGGAGAGATCGGGTTCCAAACGAGAAGGGGGAGAGAACACGAGAGAGAGAGAGGGGGGGAAGGGGGAGAGGGAGAGAGAGAGAGTGAGAGAGAGAATGAGTGAGTTGGTAGGGGAATTGTTACCCGAAGTTTAAACTTGGTTGTCGACTGCCGTTAACAAGGTTTGCCATGGGGCTGGTTCAGTAGTGTCTAGGTCTCGGGGTGTGCCACATCTCGCGCCCGGAGACGCTCGTCTTCATCGTGCTCAAGAATCGGTAAACGTCAATCGCGGCTTCATCATTTTGATTAAAAGCCGCAACACCGTCTCTGAATGAACGATTTCGACGATAGCCGCGACAGTCATCTCTACGTAGTCCAGAAAGTAATGGTACCGGTCTTTCAAGTGTTGTTACAAGTACTTGAGATTGTAGTGATCGCGAGAAACGTGCAAAAAGGAAAGAAGCAAGAGACTCTTCGTATGCTACTGTGGGATCTATCGGTACACCGTCTTATGTAGGTACTTACATTTACACACGCGAAAATACTGCAATATTGCGTCATATATTCTTACACGAATTCCAGTTTACATTAATATTCTTATCGAAACGTATTGATTTTATATTTCAATATCTTATTAATTTAAGCCTTTCGCTTTCGATAGATTTAAAAATAAAATATTTTCAAGCGCGTTGCAGATTGGAGTAATCGTTGTTTTCCAATCAGGGGATGAATTTTCAGAAAATCGGATCAATGCACGCACCACGATAATAACAGTTAGTTAAAAAAAGATTTTAAAGCTAGATTGTATATATATAGGGGTTAGAATTTGGGTGGAAGAGTCGCGGCGCGGCGCGGCCACTGTGGTTAAAGCCACCCTGCATTCGCTGATTATATTGACTTGAAGCCCTAACGGAATTACGTCTAAAATTGCCCTAACCTTGCACAACCTTAAAGCCACGCGAGAAAGGGATGAGGCTTTCACCGATTGAAAACGTTTCGAGGTTTCCGATATTGTTTAGTTTGCACCGCGACACGCGAAACGTCTTAGCAAATTCGCCGTCTAACGTATGACGATTTATTATAAAACGCGAGACGATTAAATACGTCAGTTTGAGCTTGGCAATTATAAAGTTATTATCAGCGATTCAGCTCCCCGCTTAATTAACTTAAGAAAGTAAGAAACTATTTAACTGACAATCAACGTTATATATTTCACTTTTCTATTTTACATTTACGAGATCGGGTAACGCAAGTTGGCGTGTGCATTACAACGCTCGCGCATATGACATCTATCATAAGCAACGTGTCACGGGCGTGATTAATTGCTTAACGTCAGCAAGCTAAACCACGTACAGACGATGGCTTAATTAATGAATAATTAATTATACGCATATTCCGGTAATTTTGCCGCGACTTATGCGGTCGATTATTTTAACTTTCCGTTTACTTCTTCCTTCGCATCGCCACGGTCATTATTTCATGCGATAATTAGATTTCTATATTAAACTCTGTAGAATATGTATTAGATTCGGCGAAATAACAATAAGTAATGTTTTATTGATACCATTGCGGCGGAATGTAATTTACATTGCGTCAGCTTTCGTTGTTAAGATAAATGAATGGCGAGAATAATAATCAGTACCGCCGAGCGTTTAAATGTCACATGCTTAATCTTTCACGACAAAACAATAAAAAGAAGAATGTTTCATCGAGATGCAAATCATGATTATCGACTGTCTGTTCGATGATAGATATTATCCGTCGCTTAGTTTTTATATGAACTGATTTGTTTGTCGACTATGAGGTTATTACATTATCGATGCAAATAGATGGATAAAAATGCAACATATTTCTATAACATCGATTATTGCAAATATTTCAAAGTTAGAATTTTTAGATTTCTGTCATTATTGAGGAACATTAATATTCATGCTTATTACAAAGTAAATTCGTGTAAAGAGTGAACATTACAGCCAATATTTCTTTTCTTTTATAAAAACTAGATTATTCACAGATACTTTAGCAGTACAATTTTCGCATTTTGCTCTGAAAGATGATAATGTAGAATTTTTGAAAAATTGTCACGTTATCATGAATTCAGTGCGTTGTAATTTCTGTTCTGCAAATGCGGTAAACGTTAGCGATGGTTATATTGCGTTGCCAGCGATTTGTAACTCGGTCTCATCGACAATTTCCGGTTAGCCTGACGAGTCCACTGGTGATATAACTATAGCGGGTACTCGCGTACTAGCGTGATCCAATTTGTCGAAGAATGCGCTATCGCGGGTAACTGTGAGACGGTGCAAGAAGACGATGGAAAGGATTAGATGGGGCCCGGGGAAGCAGAGGGACGACAGTGGCGATGAGGGACGCGAAATGCAGAGGGGGTAGGCAATTAATACGACGCGGAGGCATGCACGTCGGCAGGCAACGCTGAAGGCTTGCTTCATTAGGGCCTGAACGAAGGGTAGAAGGGTTGATTTTTACCCCGAAAATCCTCCTACCGTCGGCTCATTGGTTTCCAATTATCGAAATGCCGTCGCCTTAGGGCATTCTTGCCTCGCTTTTTCATTCTTCTTTCTATGGCTATCGTTCGCCAAATCTCTATGATGGTCGCATGTTTGATTTTATTCATTGAGATAATATATCGACTATCAATTCTGGCTAATCTTCATGCGCATTTTGTTTCAAGTTGGTCGGTTTGCGTCGTCAATTCGCAATTGATTTGAACAGCGATATCAGAAGACCAACGCAGTTTTATGATTCTTTTTAAAATGACATGACTTTGAGCAATTTGGCATATTAAATCTTGTCATAAGATTATAAAAACGCAATTTTCTACAAATTATTTTTTCAGAATACACGTAGTAAGGATAAAAAGTTTGAAATTTATTCCAAAAATTATATTGATTCATTAGTTTTCTATTATTCAAATGCCGTAAGTTTAAACATGCTAGTCGGATTCCATGTCTTCCTTTATTTCCCTTTTATTATCATCGATGAAATGCGACTTTATTAACTAGACAAATATGTCGGGCATCGATTCTGATTTACATTTATGAGCGAATTATTTCGATTCAAAAGTTCTTGGTCGATTTCTAGGAGAACAACGAAAGGTCGATGCACTTTGGGCTAAACAATATTTGATGAAGCTCGTTTTGAACTATCCAACTTGTAAAAGTTTTATGGAAATTGCACTTTGTTGCAAAACTATTGTGTATATCTTACTTTACATATTAGAATATATTTCGTTTTATTTACAAATACAACTCTCACCGTCGTTAATTTCTTTCAACGTTTGTGTCAAGACAATTTTTCTTCTTGACAATTTTCGTTTATCTATTCTTGACTCTACCTTGTCAATCTCGCGAGACGAGTGTATAAAATATAAACCGCGCCGGTTCAACGACATCGGGCGAGAATCGAGCATCCGAGGTCTGCGTTATTAAAGCCGCTGTACGTTGGAAACGAGAAGGAACCGAAAGCAGCTAAATGCCACATCGAGCATGGACCCCGGCACTCTTGTAGAATTTTCAAAATTCAACGCGGTCGGAGAGAGGGGTACTTTCTCTACGTATGGTATGGGGAGGAGGGGGAACGGGTGGGACTAGTAAGCCTGGGAATAAAGCCTGGAGATCGGAGTCACCGACGCTTCCCGGAGCCAGTAGGAATCCCGGAATCCCCACGACGGGCTTCCGCACCTGTTTTCCGGTGCATCGAAAAAGAGGCGGGCGTTCTTACGCGCGGCGACGGACCAGAGGCGAGGTAGTGCGAACGAGAAGAAGTGGCGTGGCGGAGAAGGCGGAAGAGAAGGTGGCCGCGCGAGGTGGCGGGCGGAAGAGGAGGTGGATGGCAGAGCAAGAGAAGGAGCGTGAGAAGCAAGAGGCGGAGGACGACGACGAGGAGGATGACGAAGAAGAAGGATGAGGAGCAGAAGGAGGTGGAGGTAGAAGAGGACGAGAGGGATGGCCGGGGGTGACTAGGCGGGGGTAGTCCAATCAGAGCCGAGTACGGGTGGGGCAGAACACCTCTGCCCTCTCCCGCGCGTTACCTCCGCGCGGCCCTCCACAACCCTCCTGGTCCTCGGAATGCGCCGGAACCAACGTTACCTCCGAGCAGGACCACCACCATCCACCCTCCCCTTTCCACCCCCGCGGCTTCTACTCCACCTTCACCTCCTCCCACATTACCTAGCTTCCTCCGAAACCCCCGCGGCTCCTCCTGGCGGCTGCCCAAGACAAGTGCCCGCGAGAGATTCTCACGGCATGAGCGGGGATCGTTACGTACCACCGACGGCGAAGATATCCACGGCCGAGAGAATCTCCACGGCGATTTCCGCGCGTACGCGATTCTAAAGCCTTTCACGCACGCCACGCGCGAACGCACGTACGAACGAACTCACGCACTCACGCAATGCCCGCCGCGGCTGGGAACGGCTGCACTCACCCTCTCATCAGGCCGCGATCTCCGAGGCGGTGTGATTAAGCGTCTCCGTTTCGGTTCGGAAGAAACAATAGCTCGCTGATATTCTGGAATCGTCGCAGTAAGTAACACTCATCGGATACTTGACTTCTGACAAATCGTGACCGAGTTGTTGTGATCGTGACCATCTTCGTTATAATTTATATTACAGATTGCTCTTTAATTCCGGTGTTTTTATTGGGAAATCTTTTAAAAATTCCTGTGCTTTTCTAATATATTCGTACTACTGTTTTGCAGGAATAAAGCTAAATTGCAGAATGTGATAAAAATACTAATATATTTTATAATGATTCATTAAGTTTCAATATTGGATCTTTTTCGATCCAGTAAAGAGTCAGAAATTCAAAATGAATACAAATGAATAGTACTTTAATTATAATCTACTCGTTCTCCATATTTATCAAATTTTGTTGCTGGTTATTCTTTTTCTATTTACCAAAACAGAATTTGCAATCATGGTAGTTTAAAATACATATTATTTTAAACTTTTGTATTATAGATAAAACGGATATTTAAGCTCCGTTAGTGCATTATTTAAAACATAATGAAAACGAGAAAGAAATATTAAAGTGAATTGGAATAGCAAAAACTATTCGATCGTCTAATTTGAAGCTTCGAGAAGTGCGGATTGTTTCTTTTCATTACGTTGAATCAATCTGGAGGTGCTTGGCTGCGAAGGGTGGAAGTAGTGTTTGCGCATACGGTCGGATAAACACCTGTCTGCCGATAGAAAGAGATCGTGTAGGCTCATAGATTGAGAAGGGAAACGGTAACTACGTGTACGCGGATTACTTGACCGAAACGCGAGTGATTCGATCTTTTCTGAACCATTGCGTTCGACTTGCTTTACTGAAATATCGCCGTTGGACTTTCGTATAAGTAATACTATGACGTATAGAATCTTGGATTGCCTATTTCTTCCGCTAATAATTTTCTAAATTACATAAATTATTTTCTGTTATTTATTTATAAACATTGATAAATATTTAACGATACTTAACAAAAAATTAATTTCATGTACGACGCAAAATTTGATCTTATACAAAGTGATTTATTAAGTAACATTAGGAAGAAAATAAGCTTTTAAACAGTAAAAAATAATAAGCCTAATCGCGCCGCAATTTCTTTTTTCTTAATTTACACAAATTTACTGATTTTAAATGGTATTTTTATCAAAATCAAGTTAGGTGAGATTAAAAAAGCTTTAATACTATATTTTTACAAGTAATAATTGGTAAAAGTGTATATGTGAAAAAAGTTACAGTGCCGTTGAACAACTTGTGTACGTTCATTTTTTGCGAATGTTCAGCCGCTCTCACATTGGTGCAGAACATTCTTGTCAAAGTTAGTTATATTATATATCACGTAGAAGGGCAAAATGGATAGGACGTGGATAAGGCGATGAGATTATATCGGCCAATATAGTGAATGATTCGGAAAGACTGCAATTATTTCGCGGCGCGTGTTCTCCGTGCCGATTGGATGAAACTATACTCGTAATAAAGGGAGCCGAAGATCTCGTTAGATTACATACGTTTTTCATACTTCTATATGAAGAAATAAATGGGATAAAAGATCATAATTTCGGATTTTATAAAAATAATTACTCATGTTAAATTGTAAATTTGTAAAAGACGATGAAAATAAGGGAGAAATTTTTAGACTATAATGCAAATGAAAAAGATGTAGTTTGAGTTTTAAGTACATAGTATAAAATATTATTATTGATTAATTAAATCCGTGATATAAAAATTAGAATTATTCTAAAGACAACGTATAATCCGTAATCGTTTAAGTCACGTGATTCATATTTGTGAAATGTTCATTGAGATTTGCATTCGTTCCTTTATGCAGTATTCTAGTGTCGATTCTTAATGGCTCTTTATGGATCACGACAGACAGGCGTGTGTGTACGCGTTTTCACGAGACAATGTAGACTATAGTTACGCAGAACTTGCCAAAGGAGACGCTTTATCGTGCCGGTTCGCACATATACATTTATATTTAAGAGGGAGGACGAAACTTTGCTGACAACATGGCCGACACGATTCTGGGCTTTTCTACTCGCCACTCTCCGTCTCTGTCTCTCTCTCTCTCTGTCTATTTCTCCTTTCGTCGCCTCTTGCAAGGACAACCTTTATTCTGTTCTCACCGTTTCTACGGCGGCGAGAACCGCCCACTTGCAGCATGCTTTGCAGAGTAATTTTCGAAAGGAAAAAAAGACCGAAATCTGTACAGTCTAACTACTGCAATAATGCATTTGTCAATTTTCCCCGGAGAATAAATTCAGTTGTGCATAAAATACTTCTTTTACTTTTATAAATATGTGATGTGAATATCTTGCAGTAGTAATTTCGTTGAATTATCGAAATTATAGACTTCTTGGAGCTAAAACTGTTTGAAATCTGTGAATTACGATATAATGGCGTGTCAAGAGTATTATAACGGCGAATGAATAGATCAGAGAATACAAGTTTAATAACTTGTATTAAAAATGAATTTCTCAAAGAAAGTAGAATGATTTGAGTATGAGAATAACTACTTCGGTTTGACCCTAAAAGTCACCGGATTAAATTGAAATGAGCGGAAATGAATTAGTGAGTAACTTTTTCATTTGACATTCGATTCCACTCCAGTACATTGCTATGGATTTGAACTTATTAAGAAAATTATAAAAATAACTCTAACACTATAACATTATTTTCATTTCTTTACATGATATTTTTATATTTATTAGATTTTTCGATGCTAATTTTTATTATATTCCTTTTCTCTCTCTCGAAACGGGCAAAATGATTTTTTTTAGCAACCGCATAGGAACGAGACATAGTTTTGTGTGATACTGATTTGTGAAACATTCTCTGGGAACGGGTCGCAAATTAACGAATCGGCGATCGGCAGGCTCGTGTCAAGCACATCAAGCCATTTAAGCGCGAAGTCACGCGAAGGTGCGACCACGAAGCACGCAAGCACGTCAACGCGGCATTTCCACGAGCTTTCGCTCGTATACTAGGTATTTGGTTAATCAGGAACGCGAAAGCCCGGGATTACGGTGTTTGGGTGGTCGGCAAAAATAACAATTCGTAGCCTCGATTTTACGAAATAAAATCATGTA
This sequence comes from Linepithema humile, assembly GCF_040581485.1. Lineage (NCBI taxonomy): Eukaryota > Metazoa > Arthropoda > Insecta > Hymenoptera > Formicidae > Linepithema > Linepithema humile. Next base: position 7,931,906 of record NC_090135.1, read on the forward strand.
CGCGCGATGCGAAAAATTGAATCACAATGTCGATTTGTTTCTTCAAACAATTCGACAAATTTGTCAGTTTCAAAAAATATTGTATAAAAAAATATCGTGAAATATAGTGTCAAAATAACATTACAAACGGCATTTGCAATTGACTTTTAATGAAACGACTTTATTAAGGATGTAGGCTACTTTCTACAGTATGAGGAAATGTCCCTTAAAATATTAATTAGCGACAATGTGTTATTGATAGGGAAACGTGACAAGCAGAAACGTTAGTCGTTCAATAATTGGCATGCATTTTACATTTTCCTCAACACAGAGCTATATGGGTTGTATAGACGGTTGTAGAATGCGGAAGAGCGAAATCGCGAGTGTTTAGAACGAGCTTCTTACCACCCGTCATTTTAAACGATATTATGATCTAAGGCAGCTTCGCCCAATCTCCCATGCGTCTAACATAAAGCGGATTGAAGAATCAGAGGAGACTAACGCGAGAACTGAGCGTCGTCTTAGCGTTATCTTGCAATGATCCGCTGCACACACCAGGCTTTCTACCCTCTTTCTCCTCGAGCCATCTTCGCCCTTCCTTGAAAGTGCCGCGAGAAAGCTACGAGGGCGAGAAAGACGGAAGAAAAGGAGCGAGCGGAAACTTTTCTTGTGCAAAGTACCACGCGGACTGGCTCGAGGTTATGAAATTCTGATGGCTCATAAAATGTAAGAAAATTTACAGACTTCGCCGTCTCTTTCTCTTTCTTTCGCTTTCTTCTTCTCTCCCGTCTTCTGTTTCTCCGCCTTCTGGCTTGCCGTCTTTTCGCGTTTTCCGCCGTTTCTCTTTCGCTTCTCTCCACCTCGACCTGCCGTCGTCGGCGGCTTCGCGAGCTGAACGGAAGAGAGAAAGAGAGGAGGAGGTCGGAGGGGACGGCTAAAGTTTAAAACTCGCGGCAATCGATTAGGAGTCTGGCAAAGGAGACCTCCCACCGTTCGCCGGTGCTACCTTTCTTCTCTGTTTAAATCGGCGCTCGTATTGTAATATTCTTTTGACAGAAAAGGCAGTGCAGCGTATTTTGTCTAGAATGTTGAATTTGCAGAACATTTTTTATGATATACTTGAAAATAATTGTAAATTTTCTCAAGACAATATGACGTTTTCCATAACGCTCTGTTATTTTTCCAGCAACGTAAATTGCAAATTTCGTTAATAAAAATCATACGGGTAAATGGCCAGCAATCGTTTTACACGGTAGAATTACCAGGTCAGACTATAGAAACCACAGCGATATTTCTGATAGCGGAAAGTCTAGAAATAGAAATAGAATCAATATTTATTCCTAGGGAATGAGAGAGTCACAATGTAAATACGATATTCGAGAGAACTTTACGGCGCTCGTGGCAAAAATGGCCGTATTCCTTCCAGAAACTACTTTCTTGTTCATTGGAATGTTCTCCCGCTTGTAGTCGGGCTGTAGACGAAGCTTAATTAACGGCAAGCAAATGAATACGCCCTGATCACTCAAAATTACGCTTTTGGGCGTCTATGGAGCGACTTGGAAACTATTTTCGTCAATCTTTAATCGTACTCTATTTAATTCCGCAGACGGTATTGTCACAAATATATAATTTTCTCAAGTGTTTATGTGTTAGTTGTTTTAAAGAGTGAATTACATTAACATTCAGGCGAGTGGTTTCTTGTAGACAAAACTTGTAGACCAAACTTGTAGACGTTGGAGGTGCTCGATGTGTCGATGGAAGACTCAGATTATATTTTATGAATCTGATTTTATCATATTCTCTACGTGCAATAATTAATTCAAAAAGCGACTGGAAATTTTCCAGCGGGAAATTTCAAGGCAACGAAGCTCGCCCAGCGCTCGCCAATCTCGCGCGAATAATTATGTATAAAGGCGACGACGACGGCGGCTGGCGTTGGCGGTGTGGTAGTGGCTCGCCGCTCAAAATACGTCTAAATATTAATGAGCTGTCCCTGCCCCTACGGCGTAGCACCTTCGTCTGGGCGCGTTCACGCTCTCCTCAGATAATGTCTGCGTGTGTAAGTGTCGCCAAACGTGTCGAAAAGTGTGTGAACGTGAGCGCAATGTGACGCGAGCTTGTAATTTCGCGCTGCGAGTGGTAGACTTTTAGAATAGAATAAATTATTCGTATGATTGGACGTTCGGTGACCTAAATTTTGCAAAACTTGCAACGATTTAAATTTGTAGTTCCGTATCTGTGCTCATGGATATTTAACGATTATATCAAATAATTGTTAGAATAGAAATTCCACTGCTTTTCGCGCGCAATATTGACATCGCCGTGTTCTCGCTGCATTTGGAAGCGTTTTACGGAATTAACACTCAAGATGAGTGCTAATTCGCTTCTAGCTTTCCTCGTCTCTCATCTTCTTTCGCCTCGTTATTCTCTTTCTATTCTCTTCTTCTCACTCTCTTGCTTCATCCGGTTCTGAATGGTTCGAAGTAAAGAGGCTCTCGGCATAGGAACAACGAGACGGGGGCGCAAAAGGGTTGACAGGAAGAAGTTACCTGATAGTTAATACAAAGACTGTCATGTAAGATGCGCCGTCAAGCGGTAGTCGCCTTCTCCCTGCGCTCCTGCTATCTTACATTCCCGCCCTTTATTTTGTTCTCCTCTATTTTCTCAGAGCTCCTTCTCTTCTTAGCTGGCAGATCCTTCGGGACGGCTAATTGTGAGTGACAGTCGCAACGGGTAACGGGAGAGGGATCAACGTCACTCTCGAGAACTTCTCAAAAGCTCCGTTGACGCTTCTTCTCATTTTCAAAGATCGCTATACTTTAATAGCTGACGCGTGCATCCAAAAATTCTGCAGCTCCTATAATTTATGTCATAAACAATTAGTACTTTTGGATTAACAGAACTGAATGTCATATTAGCGAGATCATTCGACAGGCGAGTGATTGAAAGAAATCTTAAAATATTACAAAGGTTTATTATTTTCATAAATACCTTTTTACAATGTATTTAGCGATCAATACAAATCAATTATACTGCCGCTCGTGTGGTTGACTCTTATCACTGAAAATATTTTATTATTACAATTCTACAATTTTATTCCTTTAAATCTCGGAATTATTAATCTACACTTGTAAGCAGATGACACGACGACGTTATTATTAGAATATCTCGATTCTCCATTATACCTAAGCCGAACAAGGAAAGCATTTCGTGGAACGTGCGTCTGGTTCCCTATCGAAGTGGGACGCGACCAATCTCGAGTTTACCTACCCCGGGACGTACGCCGGTGACTGTATTTACCATCTCTCGTAGGTACTTAATTTTGCTTTCGGAATGAAGTCCGGGGGGAGGCGCATCGTAGGATGGGGCCGGTAGGTGGGAAATGGCGTAGGTGTTACCGAAAGGTAAGAGTTGGTGCGTCGGTGGCGGGGACGCTGGTGTTAGTGGCACATTGAAATACCGGCGATATGCTCGAGGAGCGGAGCTGCAGGAAACTTCCGCCGAGTATTTTCCTGGGACTGTCTCTCACAATTAGAATACTCCGGGGAGAGAGCCAGCCTCGTAGTCGTCGTAGACGCGGAGTAACGTGCAGATAGGTGCCTATTACGCAGAGTCTTCGTCGATTTTCCAACGCGAACGGAGGGGGAGGTGAGACCGAACACAACGATAACTTATCGTACACGCCGAGACCCCGTGACTGTAAAAGTCAGAAATTTAACGAGCAGAATTTGCAAGTTTTTGCGCGAGTATTGAATATTTTTACAATTCGTCTATTCTTATAATGTATTTCTGCGGATTATTAAAAACTATTCGATTCAATTTGAAATCCAAAAGCGAGTAAAGTACAATTGTTCAATGAACAGCCGGAATAAGCAATGTCTAATGTGTTGTCCATATTCTTTTATGCAGCAATCGTGTGTTAGCCCGACGGAGGGAAGTGCATTGCAATCGCGAAGGAATCGCGTGACGTGCAATTCGATGGTTCCGACAGCTCTCTCGGAATAGTTGGTTATCGGCCGAGTGGTGAGCCGGTTGGGTGTGTGTCTTTAGAAAAGCATTAGTGTCCGGAATTAATTGATCGCGGAAGGGAAGTGGATACCTATGAGCTTACATACTCCTATCTCTCTCGGCCGCCTTCTCTCTCTTTGTCCCTCTTTCTCACTTCCTTGCTCCCTTGCCGTGCAGGGTGCAGGGTAATATCGGTACTAGTCTGTACCAGTCGATGAGCCACTCGCCACGCTTCCCCTCTTCATGGTTCCTCTTGCATCGCTCGTACACACGGGCGCGGCCGGCGCAACGATATAATCTGTTACTTCGTTCCTCGTAGCTTTCCCCGAATTTTTGATATCAAAGTACCTCTTGACACGTATGAATTCTGTTCTTTTTTCCTGTAGCCCTTAATGCACCGTTTACGAAAATTTTCTCTTGTACCGAACTTCTTTCATAATTCGTGAATCTAAAAATATGCAATCTAGAATACGTAATTTTTAGGATCTGTGGAAATCAAAGCCGTGAAAGCTAGTCTGCGAAATATAGAACTCATGAAAACTATAATACTATACTGTGAAGCGTAGAATCCGCAGTAGCTATGTCAAATGAGAAAAGTAGAACAAATCTATATTTTTTTTATTGCAAGTTTGAACCAAAATCCGTTTATGCGTATATTTGTTCAACACTGCGTAACGTTATCTGTATACTTTCTGATTAGTTTTACATATGTGCAACTTAACCTTTGACGTCTTTTTCAACTTGCATTATCGCCGAGAATTCTCAATGCCAGAGGCGAAGAGGCCGGTTAGAAGCGTTTGTTTGACGAGGTCGAGGGTTATTAAGCCGAGACTGTAGACCACATCAGAGCTTACCAGAAAGACCCTTTGGCATATTTGCTTAACCTGCAACCTTTTCCTATCCACACATCTTATTCGCCTATCAAAATTTATGATGTGGAAGTAACGATCTCGCTGTTCAAATTTTTATATTCTTCTTTCGTTGTTAAAACGCAAAAAAACATATTGCACATAAGCGATACAAGTGATATACGTGTATAAAGCTTGCGGCCTTATTAATACCGAAATACATCTGCCGTAATTATGGCCGCTCATTAATTACTCATTAACTACTCTTTGCGTGTACTTTTATTTACATTGTATTAAACAGTTTCTTTCAGCTATATGAGGCAATAGGAAATAGGTAAATTACTTGATAGTAGTTCTCATTTGCCCATTAATTAAAAGTTTCATGATATTATTTCAACGTTCTGAGAACGCGCACTTACTTTAGTGTTACGTGAGTTACTTTATCGCTGCGTACGATAATGGAATATAGTTCTCATCAGCAGTGCACTTCGCTTCATCGTCTACCACTTTTGTATTACGTGCTAGAGGGATTATTTGCTCATCGTGCGGGATCTACAAGCGATATTCAGAATCGCGTATCTATTCGCCTAGCTCAGCAGCGGCCACCGCCGAGCATTTAGACGCAATCATGAATCCAATTGGAATCGATAAATATCCTCGGCGGCTGCGAGCGCGAGATTGTTCGTGAAGGGCGGCCGGATACGACGGGCGAGTCGGTGTGTAAACGTTTAAGCCAGGTCGAGTAGTCGGGTTGATATCCGGCAGATATGTCCTTGAAGCATGCGAGCGTAATCACGATCAGCCGCGACGCGAGGGCGGCGGATCGTACGTACGTACGTTTGCACACGTTCACGTAAACGTTTCCACGCGCGTAATGGATACGCGCTCTAGTAGCCTGCTCTCTCTCTCTCTCTCTCTTTCTCTCTCTCTCTTCCTCGTCGAACCATCTTCTCCTCGCTGTTTCTCTCTTTCGCGCTCTCATAAACCCTGCACGCGCTCCTCGATCCCCTCGTGCTCTACGAATCTGCCTTTGGGCGCGATGCAGAAGCCGAGATCCGACGTGATAAGTGGTTAAACGGCAGTGAGTAAATGTTATAACTTTGCCGCGGTGGCACAGCCTCTCAAAGCCGAGATCTCGCTGAATTATGAGGCACGGAATGATAATACGCGGTACACCGGAGCGGCGGAAGCGCATTAGACTAATCGTGATACGAGATGCGCCGCTTAAGTCACCCGTGCGTAACGAAAAAGGGCGGTTCTCATCGGTGGTCACGATATCCGCTTGAATTTCATTGCGCGCAGTAATCGCAAGTAATTACTGAAGGAGCGAGCTTTATCGTTTCAAATAACAAACCGCGGGGAGGGGGGAAAAAAAACCGAACAGCGGAATAACGCTGCGCAACGACACGGCACGTGACGCGAAGATGCAAATTAAGCTCCTCGCGGCTTTAAATGAAGCTGCCAGGAAGTATCAGCGTTTAAAACGCTGCTTGTGCTTTTGTCGTCTTGTTTTAGTGTCTGACATAACGCTCGCGCTATCGCGAACTGCATATTTACGATAATACGTGAAATTAATGATTACACGAGTCAACTGCGGAAGTTTTGCGCGTTAATTTATAAAGGTAATATATCGTTGGACCTCCGCGGTATTATGGCTATTGCTGGTGTCGCCGCGCGGTTATGAATCACGTCCTTTGACAGAACTAAACGTTACAGCCCCTCCCCCTTCCCTCCTCCCTTCCCCCCACCCGACCGCCCTCCTTTCTGCCAGCGAAAGGGTCTTCACCACCTAGGCGAACTCCGAAACGTGAACGATATTGTTAACAACCTAGCTTGCCTTAAATTATGCCCGTCGGGTAATTACAAGGAGGCACATGACATTCGTGCATGGAAATAATTAATTCTCGCGATTACGTCCGCCTTCGTCTCCTCTGCTTTTCAGCAGCGTTCCTCCATCATGTTCTCCATTTCGCACGAATCCGCGCTCTCAAAACGAAAGCCATCGGCGATATTTTTTTATTGCATTATTTTTTTTTTTCTCTTGCAGGTAAATAGCACGTCACTTCGACAGAGTTGCATTAGTTAGAACGGTTACTTACGAGTCCCGAGCACCTCTTTCCGTCAACGGGTGGTAAGTCGATCGATCTGTTTCTTTCAAATATTCTTTATATAGTTACGCTATACATATGTTTGTATTGCTTGCATAAAGTAGTCAGTCGCAATTGATGAACTGTGATTAATCCAACAATTTACATTTTTGCACTTAGTTATTTAACATTTCAAACTAATATTGAATGAAAAAACTGCTTATCTCAGTTGGATTTATCAACAATTTGTTATCGGTCAAATGTTGGCACTATTGGTTAGACTTTTCGCAACCAGCGTATCATTAATACGCTCGCTTTCTCGACATTCTTATCCTAAATGCGACAAAAATATTGCAATATCTAAAATTCAAACAGCCTCAACTGCGAGAGCGTGAAAGCAGTGTATTTTATCGATCAGAGATTGCAGTACGTTAGATCGTAATCGACTTTCGCGCAAGGCAACGTCAATGCCGAGTCGGCTTTTAAGGAGCACGAAAGTGGTCTCTGCTGTAAAGTAGCAGAGGGGCCAGGAGTCCGGGTCGGGAGTAAATTAGTAATTAGAAATCTGATACAGGCAAGGTAAGTCGGTGTTGTTTCGGCATCGCGTGGTTCTCCGCGTCGCGTGGACTCCTGCGACAGGCACGGCCTCGCGTGACCCGACGCCCCTCATCGGCGGTAGCCCTGGCCGCGGGGGCGAGTACACGGGCAATCGTTGGGGGGGGGGAGGGGAGGGAGGGGGTGGGCAAAGGGGACGCCGTCCTGGAAAACGTAAGGGATGACAATTATGCCCTACAGGTAATTGCCGGCTTGTAGCTAAACGGAACGCACGCCCCGGCTCACCCTTCCGCGCCACCTGAAACGCGAGCTTTTGCCAGAAAATCATGGGCTTTAAAAAGCGTCACGCTCCTCGAAGCTCTCCAATTTATCGCGGTTTTCGCCCCTTTGCGATTCCCTCTCTTGCTATAATAAAAATATTGCGCGTCGCATTAATTATTTAACTCTACACAGTTTATCATTGAATTTCTATTCCGTCTATTGTTGCGTATAGATTTCAGGTGCACGCTAATTTCCCTTTTTTTTATAAATTCTATTATGCTGCAATTGCTGCATTATTTTTCTCCATTATTTCGATTAGATCGTGTTCAATTTGTATACGTGTTTGACTCTATAGAAGTGTTTAAAGTCTATTATGAGTGCATTTACTTAAAGCATACGCGTACATTACGCGCGACTCTTACGTGTATAAACCGCGGAGAAATATTAATAAGGAAGCGGGTCAAGGAAATTGCAGCCTATGGCTCAACATCGTCGTTCATTCAACCGGGACGTTATTGTCACTTATGTCGCAAAGAAATATCCCTCAATGGTTTCGCAATAAAATTACGCGAAATAATGACGCGTTCAAGTCACCAACTTGCGCCGTGTCGTGATTATTCCCCGTTTACTCTAATTTTGCAATGAAAAGTTTGATTTTTTTATTACGATCAATTTCAAAATAGGATGCAGTAATTTTAGATTTTGAAAATTGCACTATATTTTAGAAAACTTTTGTCGGCAAATGTTAAGAAATATCGGCAAAGCTTCTCGTCGCGTTATGTAACATCGGAACTGTTATTTTCTTTGGGATACAATTGCAAACTTTCGTACGAACGCTTTTACTAATACAACACGATATTCGATTATCGGTGTCAGGCGAATTTGAGGAAAGACGAGGGTCAGAGGTTACGAAGCAGGTTACGTCGGGGCGTATCGCGATGACAACATCGGCGAGGCTATTTCATATCCACTCGCTCCTTCGTTTCCTTCGAGGACGAACGTTCGGAAAATTAGCTATAAATGTGTGTTATTTTGCCAGGTAGAACGGCGCATTGCGGGAGCGCATACGCCCGGCATGCATTATGTACGCGATCCCTGTAGAGGCTGCCGGCCGGCCGACGCTTGTTTCGCACGCGTTTTTTCCCACGTGCTTGTAAGCCACGTAGCCCAGTCGGGCTATGCCTTTATCTAGCGAATGTACGTAGAATGTCTACGTGGTGCGGAGGATGCGGGTCTCTATACACGTCCGTCTGTCACCTTTACACCAGTTTGATGCGATCGTGTCTACGTCTCGGCCACGTGGCTCGTAACGACAGACATAGGTTTGCGTCGTCGCACCGAGTTCCCTCGTCGCCGACGTATATTGCGATCAGTATGTTTTAAACCTTGGCACGCTTTGTTTTGGCTTACGTGTCATACGTGTGTTCATTCATTTTCGCGCTGAATCATTTCTCGCTGACTTACGTGTACGTTTTTTCGTGCTTGTGATGATTGCAACATGAACATTTTAGTACGTCGTAGATGTAGTGATTCTGATTGAAAGATGTATTAAATTTCGATATTACTTGTACGCGTATAAAATTTTCAAGCATCAGAGACAATCAAATTTTATTGGACTTTATTGTTTCAAGTGTGTTCTGCCGCACTTATCGATATTTCATGTTCGAGAAAGTATCGTCGTAATGTAAGTACTTTTAAGTATCTAACTAATTTAATCTATAAAACTCATGTTTAATCGTGCTTGGTTAAAGAGTTTCACAACACGAAGCAAATTTTAGAAACCAACAGCTAAAACATATGACTCATTACTGATTTGATTGCGAACGCGTTATTACATATTTTTTTCAAAATATCTAGTTGCAACCAGTAATCGCACTTGTATATACATTATATATGAAGTAAGAAGCCCCTGTATGGTTTTCCTTCAAGTGCCTTAGCGTGTTGCTGTTCTAAGACCTGCAATTAATTTTATATTTTGTTGCTGCGCACCAAGTTTGCGGACATTTAAAAGGGCTTCATGTCTGGTGCTTTCCGTTCGTGCACATGTCGGTTTCGCGAGGGGAGCCTGAAAAATGGGAAAAAATGGTGCGATGCTCGGTGTGATGTCGTGTCGTTCGAGTGGCGGTCGCATGCCAGCCAGAGAATTACCGTCGAATGGCTAGAGTTACCGGCAGGAGAACACGTATAGCGCCTGATGCGTTCGCATGACGAATGCCGATTCGATAGCTCGATTTCACCCGGCTCGCAATTCCGATGTCCCTCCGACACTCCCGAGAAATTTTACACCAATCGATCGCGATTATCCTTTCTTCGCTGGCCACCGGAAATTCAGTGGAAATCGACAATGGGATTTGAATATTTTAATTCGATTGAAGCGTCTATGTGATATTTTTAAAGCAAGAGAATCGCTGATAACCATAGAAATCTTGTGGAATTTTAATTCACGCGACGTATTTGTTTTAACTTTTTTATCCGGCACTGCCACTTGAGAAATTCTTTCCCAGAAATTGTTTACGAAAATTTGAATATTGTTTCTTTTTTAATACAGTAATAATTAGAATACATTTCAAAATTTTTATTTTGCTTTTTTTGTACAAGTTTCAAGATATTATACATGAAAAATATAAGACGAGAAATATGACGACTGTAATCCGTTCTATGATGACAGTTGAGAAATTATTTCCCGAGACTGTTATTATTATTATTCCCGACTGTAGAGTTTTTCAGTAATACTATGTTTCCAAAAGACCTATTACAAATGTAACGTAATTGTTGTATGAAGCTCAACGGCAATCAGTGATACGAAGAATACGAGACAATACAAAGGGTTATGCTCTCAAACTGCGATTACGCAGACGCGGACGATGCAATATTCATTAAAATAAGGTCAGAAGCGGTATTATTATGACGATTATGTGCTCTCGTGAGTGCCCTTCGGTAAAAGACGACGAGTGTTTCTTTCGCGTGAACGCTGCTACCGGCGAGATAGGGTTACTCTGTCCTGCGCGTGGAATCGCAAGCTTGCATGGTCATTATAAAGCCATTAATCATATAAATAGGGCGAAGGAGGCAGGACCGGAGGGGGTGGTACCCGTTGTTCGAGTGAGGACGGTCAAGTCGACTGAATTATCGATAACGCAGACCTTCGAGTTTCCTGCAGGCAGACCGACGATACGCTCGTGTCTATCAATTATTCGATCTGCGTGTGCAGTCTTGCTCGTCCTTTGGAAACCACTCTTTGTCATGCACTTATATTTCGGTTTATTGTTTCGTAAATCAAGCGAATCGAATAGACGAATGTCGGATTAGAATTCGCTGACATAATCAATTGTCAAATTGGATGATCAAAACGATATCGCACAGTTGACAGCGCGGTTTAAACTTTTTTTTAAATATAATAATCTATTAAAATTAACAAAAGTTAGATTAAAAATATCTCATACTTTTACATTTGCAAGCTTGAGATTTTATAGATTCCGGATATTTTTTTGTGTTGCCCTAAATATAATATATGCCTCGCGTGGGGTTTCTGCTCGGAAACGCACGACTATATTACGAAATAAAGCGAATCATTAAGTCAGCGACGTGGACTCTCTTCTTCGGCGTTATACGAAGATGCTGTACTCTTAGACGAGGAGTGCTGCGGCGGGAATCGTGGGCTGGGACTGGGGATTACTCATCCGACCGAAAGGAGATTCCACTAAGCTTTCAGATTTTACCCTCTTAGCCGACCAAGGATTATAAAACGCAAATACGTCCCGTGATTAGTGAGGATAAAGTAAACATCGGCCCTCCGTCGCGGTTTGTTGCTCGTGCGAAATACTCCAGAGAAAGCGACGACGCCGCAAAGAAGTCAAGCGCGATGGCTCTTCATTTGCACCTGAAATATAAATATAAGAATCCGCGTGTATATTCGCGTGGTTCTTGATTAGATTTCATAATTTTATTTTTTTCTTTAATCAAAATGTTGGCCTGGAAAATACTGAAATTGTTGCGCTGGGGCGGAGTCTGCGGGAAATCACCTAATTGATATAAGAAAATTATAGAGCGGTTCAAGGTGTTTTTGCCGTGCCATCCGTCTTATGTCTCTGTATATGATCGATTATCCTCCCCGTCCCGACGACGATCGTTTTAATGGATCGGTCGACTCGAATATTATTGATACTTTAGATATTCGCGTGGAAGGCACGGCGGGCCGAGCGGGATCAAGTCCGAAATTCGATATAATTTCGAGGGTAATTTCGAGATAGCCACTTTACGCAGATAAACTGTGGGAAGATAGAACTTTAGAGCGCGGGGAAGCCTCAAGCATCCTACGGAAGTCTGGCTCTAATTAAGCGGCCCCTACCCCTGCCACGGTTCCTTCACTCATCATCTTTCATCTCGCTCTGCTTGCCCCACTGTTATCCTCTTCGGTTCCTCGGCATCCTCGCGGAGGTCTGAGGTGAAGGTAAGCATCCGTCCCGCGTGTTATCATATTCCTGATTGTTATGTCTTCGCTGACGATATCCCCTACTCGTGTTTTCTCTCTCCGCTCCTTCTCTCTCTTCTGCCGTTACCGTTTCTCTCTTTTTCTTTCTCTCTCTCTCTCCCCCCCCCCTCTCTCTCTCTCGAATTACTCGGCTCAATAATTTCTGCAACGCTCTTTCTCTCGATCTCTTTCTACGTATCCGCTCCGTCCGCGCTGTTTCGCTTCTTCATGGCTGCCTGGCAATACAAGAGAGCACGAGTTCCTAATTAAATTCCACTCTTTCCTAGAGCCTTTTTTTAGGTTTTCTCAACCGCACCTTAATTGCGCGGGAATCGAGATGGCTGTTGCCCTCATCCGCCACTCGGCGCCGAACCTCCGTTCGCGTCTTCCTTTTCTCTCTTTCTCTCTTCGCTCCTGTAGTCTCTTTTAATTGGCGCATAATTATGTAAACAATTCCGACGTCGCTTCCTGACTCCGACGTTTAGCCACGAAGTTAGACTTACCCCTATCCTCCGACGCCGTGGCTCTCAAAATTAGCTCGAAATAAACTTTCAAACGTGATCAAAACCGAAAGTTTTTATGAATGCAAAAAATTAATCAATATTAGCGGAATATATGTCAAGTTGATTTCTTCTATTGAGAAATGTTGAGGTTTATTAAAAATTTATTCAAATAATGCATACAGATATAACTGAAAAAGATCGAGAATAATTCGTGCTTGTAGTAAGACGTCGCACTGGAATTTATTATTTTTAACATGTGACAAATAATCAATATGATGAATAATTTTTGAGCAATTTGCAACATCTTTGTCAGAATGTTAATGAATTTTTAGGCGTTAATTGTTATGACGCTTTAGATAATTATTACTTGAAATATTTAGCAGCAAAATTACGACGAAAAGAGTTGTTTGTTCAGTTGAAAGTGATGTTTGATGGGTTTATCGCTTGTAATCGAAGGTTGCGGATTAACAAAAATCCAACGCAGTAACGATTTATTTACGGCGAATCGGGGGTTAGTTGAACGAAAGACGGGCAGAGTGGGCAGGCGGGAAGTGGGGAGGGTGAGCCGTGCTTGCGGCAACATTATCTAAAATTCAAGCTGTAATTACTTTGCTGGGCGGCGCTCTGCTTGATTTATAGTCATCGCGCGATGCAGCTGCGTGGGTGTAAGTAATTAAAAATGTACCATCGCGTGGAACGGCACCCTCCCCCACCTCGTAGGAAGACGGTTTAGAGCGAGAATCCGAGGGTGTGAGAAAATTAGGGTTTGCTGCTTTTCTCAAACCTCGCGTATGATCCTGTACAACAAACAAAAATAATCAACTGAAAATTTTGATCGTGATTCTTGTCAGAATTAAAGCAAAGAGTATAAGAGATTTGTCACGTATTTAGTATTTTAAGTTTTATCAAGTTTGCTCAATGTTCATGTGCAATTTAGCATTGCACGCATATATATGCATCAGTATTGCATTATAGTGTTGAAATATCTGAAAAATTTAGAAAAAATTTGTCAGAGGGAAAGATTAACTTATATTGTTTTGAAAAACATAAAAAAAAATAGAAGATTAAGTACATTTTATTGCCTTGGAATGATAACGTTGTTCCAAGGCACATGAGAAAATAATTGTTCTTTCCACTTTTATAACGCACAAAAATCAGATAACACTTTTTATTAGCGCTTTATAGACTACGAAATTGAATCTCCATCCCGGGGTAATGGCCGCTTGCCAGAAATCGACCGAGACCAGCAGCTTGCACTTACGTGATCATATTTTTTGAAATGCAAGCGCGGTTACCATTTCTTATGCAGCCGGTAACGATTAGCCGTCCGGATACGACGACGATCAATTTGGTCGGAGACCGAAGGCGGCCATGGCGGTTAGTTGGCACAGTCTCCAGGTTAATTGGCCATTCATGGTTAATTTAGTCCGGCGTAAGCCCGTAAGGCGATGGAAACGACCCTTTCGCCCCTTGGGAGAGACCGACTCGTCGATTTCGTATTCGTATCTTGTGATGGAGTAGGTGAGTTCCGTCAATCGTTTATACCGATTTGGTTTCGGTCGGTCCTCTCGAGTTTCTCGGTCGTTGCAATTGCATCGAGTGTGGGGCGGAATCGCAAAAACGATTCGCAGATGCGCTTGCGACGCGTATTAATTAGCCGCGTCTACTAACGAGTGCGCGAGTAAATGGTTCGTGATCGTGGGGGGGGGGAAGGGGGGGCGGCAACGCGGCGGACTTGCGAATCGTAACAGTTGTTACGGCGATAGCGACTGCGAATGAGGTAAAAGGCGAAATGCAGAATTGGAGAAAAACGTTACCGTGGCTGACGATGAGGAAGGGAGCGCGGGGGGTCGGTACGGTTTCGATTTGAAAGTTCGGTACTTCCGTACTCGTGTGTGCTCTGCCGCGCGATCTGTTTTCGCGGGTAATTAAGAGAGCTCTAACGAACGGCCGCGTTTTTAACCACGCGTTTCCGCCGGGCTCTATGTATTTTTGCAATAAACTTTCTCTCGCTTTTCAGAATAATTTGCGAGAGATGTTTGTGCATTGCGCTCACTATGTCAGTATCTTATAAATTATAATATAATAGAACAATATAACTCTGTGATTTAATTAATATAAAGCGAAAGAAAATTTTACAGAAAAGAAATCGTAATGTACACGTTTTTATTCTTGACGCTAATAGAATTTATGAAAACTATGATTGGCAAAATTAATTAGCAAATAATTAGATGAAGAAATTATTAAATGCTGCGGAATATACTTGACATATATTACAAATAACTTTTTTTCTTGTCTAACTTCAAAATGTGCAGAAGACGGAACAATATAATATCGCAGATTTCTAAATAATATCGTGATAACTTTTCGGAATTGAAATTTGAATTTGCAATGATCGATTGAGGAGCGACGCAAGAGAAGGAGGAAAAGAGGGGGAGGGGGAGAGTGGGCTGGCTGTTCGCTTTGGCGATATAGAATTCAAGAATATCTCGGAGAGATTACTAATGCGGGCTAACTACAAGCAGGACTCTAAGACGATGTCTGAGGATCTCCCAAGGAAACTCCCAGTCGTTATTGCATTCTCGTATGAGGGTGGCTGCGCGATAGGACGATAGAGAAAAGGGGTGGAGGGACGGGGAGGAAAGGCGGGAGTTAGATAGTGGTTGTACGTGGTGCTCGCGTTACCTATAACCTATTCCGGACGCGTCAGCGCATGAATGAACTTCTCCCGGCGGTTGCTTATCCACTTTCGTACGTGTTCCTCTAAACGCGATCTGCGACGGACTCGCGCAGCCGTCTTCCAAGTTATTACTTCGTCGGCGAATCCGCGATTCCGTGGACTGCATATACGCTCCCCGTTCCGCGTCTACTCTTCTATGGATCTTCAGTTGGTAGACGAGCTTCCGGGACTTTGAATCGGCGGAGGCAACTTCGTTGCTTCGCCAAGGACATAGTTGGAATCTATGCATTCGCACGTCGCGGCGTTGGTGGGGCGTAAAATTTGGAAGCATCGGACGCACTAAGCATATCATTACCGTGATGAGAATAATTCTTGCCAATGTACCGAAAATTTAAAAATGACTCAGATATTAGTTTTGAACGAATTTATAAGAATTATAAATATTCTTCATGAATCTATGATCAATATCAAAGTTTTATGTAACATTTACGTCGAATGCAATATTGATTTGCAAGAAACCAAAGCGGATGCCATATAATTTCGATATAAACGCGTAATTGCATTGGCAATTACATCGTGATTCTGTACGTGCTAAGTAATATTTGTTATTGCTCACGTTGCCCGAACTTGCGCAACGTCAACTAACTTAATCATTTATATTGCTCGAGTCGGAGTGGTCAGAGCGTAATTCGGGTTAATGATTGGATGGTCAGGCAACCTAAGTTTATCCTTATGCGAGGTCTTGCGCGTGTCTGACTAGATCCAAAATCGGAATGGGACAGGCGACCCCAGACGCCGCAATTCACACATTGAATGCCATCCGGATTCTCGGCGTCTATACCCACTTCTAGACCCTCGTCCATGGTTTCCTCGTCGGCCACGTTATCTCGTATCGGGTGGAGAAGGCAGGGAAGTCGGTGGGAAAACCACTTTAGTAATCTTCGAGTTTACAAGACGCAAACAGCTTAGGTGGTAACGCACCGATAAGATCTGAGTTTCTCCTTTCCCGATATACCACTGATAGCCGTCGTTAGGCCGCGGTTAGGACTTCAGTAAACCTCTATAGAGTCCGCTCTTTGGCCCAGTCCGTCCGATGTTTTGCTATCTGGCATCTTGTGTACCTTGGATAAGGAATCTCTAGGTTCAATACCGTTTGCGCTTCAAGATCTTACTTTAAGGGAAGTTGCACAACATCGAGAAGCCGTGATTTAATAGCTCGCGTGTACAACTTGTCAACGGATAAAAATATATTTTCAAAATTTTGATTCGATAATCATTGATTCGTATAGCGGAAATTAAATATCCTAATCTTGTCGTAATTTAATTAAAGAATGAGGTTAAGGAAGAGAGAAATGTTTTCTTGATAGAGAATTTTCGCGCAGTTCATTGTGAGAATGGTTTTTTTTTATACCACAGTACAAGGGGGATACCTTTGCGGACGAGTCGCTCGGGAAAAGCAGGGCATTTCACAGATCTCCGCTTCTGGACCTTTTTGCCTCCGACAGAAATCTTACTATTATTTTTCGACGCCTTTTAAGGAGATTATTTTTAAAATTTCTTTTTAATTAAGCGCAACAATTTTTTTTTAGATATTTTTACGATAGATTATATACTTTATTTCAAGCAACTTTTTGATAATAATTCAACACTTTCGTCATAAATAATTTTCAACGATAATTAATGACATTTATTCTAAACGAGGTTTACAAGGCTTACATTTTTAAAGATAGTTGTGTCGCGCATGTAATTCGCCTTAATCGCCGAGACAAGCTTACTAAACCACGCAATGTTGCGGGCTTTCAGTTTAATATATGCCGTAAGCCGCAAGAAACCTTCTCGGTATGTCTCGCGGCGTGTGCGAGAATTTATCTCGCGGTGGCGTTCTTTTTCCCATTACCAAATGCAAATATGGGTCTAATTTTAATTTTACGTGTATTAAAATCCGGAATCTCTTGGTTACCCAGCTGACGGAAGAGGAGAAGAAGAAGAAGAAGAAGAAGCTCGCCTTCGGGATAAGAAAGGCGGATCGCGCGCGGGGGTTTGCTACGAAGAGTGGGGGGGGGGGGGGGGGAGGGTTCCGTTGGGATTAGTTGGAAAGCGATTTTATCCTCGTGGGTGGTTGCAGCGAAGAAAACGCTTCCTCTCTCCACTCTCGCCGTGCCGCCTCGCTTTGGCGGAAAGCCGGGTGAAAACCAAAGCGCGAAATTAGAATACAAACCCATCAGTGGCGGTGTTGGTAATGTTAGGAGCTCTCGTAAGGAGAAGGATGGAGAGAACGAGCGAGAGGAAGCAGGAGAGGCTTCAAACCGAGACAACAGATAGATTTGGAAGGCAACCATGCTTTCGACGAGGCTCTAATTTACATACGTTCCATAAGATAGTGAAAAGCGTAAGAGAATCCGCGCCGTTCTCCCGGAAAATACAGTAATTAGTTGAGTTGAGAATGGAAATAAATAAGAAAAGTTAGAACATGTAGAAACTTATACCAAATCTCGGAAAAAATATTCCATGAGATACAAAAAAGACAGAGAAAGAGAGAGAGAGAGAGAGAGGGAGAAGAGAGAGAGAGAGAGACAGAGAGACAGTCAACTTATCGTGCAGTCGTTGTAATTCACGGTGGACTGGCAAGTCTACCCGGCGCTAATGGACGTTTATTGCGATTGCCGCGACAGCTGTGTTCGTCCGGTGGTCGGAGCCAGGTGGGTGGACAAAGAAGCCCGATTCTCGAGGGTAGGTCCGGACGGAAAGTTTCCAGGAGCTTGGAAGCCTAGACGACCGGCGGGAACTTTGGTTCCTGCTGGTTGCTTGGTTAGCTAGAAACTCGGTGAAGCCCAGTCAGCGCCCCACGGACCACGTCCTTCTCATAACTGAGATCGTCAACGGCGTTCACGTGAACGCGATTTTCCTCCTTGTTCTCGCTTCTCGCCCACGTTGACGATAATTACCGCGACGACCGCTTTTGTCTGCCTCGGACCGCCGGGGTTTCCTTCCGCGCGTTCGTGGACGTCTTTGTCGGATGGTAAACGGAACTCCCTACCGATTTCAGTCATTGTGAATGAGAGGAAAATTTCCAAATCAGGCGCGAACTTTGGAGCAACGGCGCTTTTTCAGGAGATCGTGATCGGTAGTGCGCTCGCTACAGAAAAATTGCGGTAAACTTATTGGCGTTTCAAATTAAGTTTGTTCTACTGAAATTTTACTACATCATCTAATAATAATAACTAACGATTTATGCTTTCTACGATAAAATTAATTTCTCCTTACTTTCTTGTTATCGTTATTGAATATGCGAAAATATGAATTTTTATGCGATTTCTGAAAAAAATCGGTGATAATATCGCGATAAAGCGATTACTTCGCTTCCTTGTCGAATTTCGCATGCAAAGTTTTATCAGATCTGGCATACTGACGCGAAATATGAGAAGTATCGCGAGCATGGTGTTGCGTACAGCATAAAGTATGCATCTGAAGATATATTTTGGAGGAAACGACTTTTTTCCCTCCGGTTTACCGAATGGATCGGGGGTATGAGATAATAGTCGCTTACCCCGTAAATATCCTTCTACGTGTATGGGTCCGTATCTTATAAATAAAATAGTGTCTCTTAAAAAATAGGGGAGTATTATTAACTCGCATTAGAGGGTGGTCTTTCACTGACAGCGAGGCTGGTTACCCTCTTCTTCGCCTCTTTCCTTTACTATTCTATCGAGGGTTGGGATCATGTCGAAGACGCAGCTGATGCCGCGGCACCGCAGGCTCGTAAAATAATCCTCCGTGTGGCGCAACGGATTAAGAAAGTGGAGAGACTCTACGCGCGAGCGAGAAAAAAAGCGCTTGTAGCGGGAAAAGATGATTACAAAGAATCGGCTGCTATAAGCCATAATATAGCGTTACGCCTTACATTCCAACATGTAAACTTTGTTTTTTAAATTCAATTATTTTACTGTCTTCCGAGAAATGTGAACTATTTCTTGTTGATCGGCAATTTTTTTAAATATGCAAATATTAACAAATTAAATACGTAGACGTAGAAATACGGTGACGACAAGAATTACTTCGCTCAATAAGTGACGATAGCGGCAGAAAGAGACGCTCTTCCCAGCCTAAGCTTTAGCGACCAAGATATTCCGCCGGCGGATCTCTAAAGTCCGTGATGCTGGGTGATATGATCTTTTAATGGTCGCTTTGTGGCACGATCCATCGCTGAGATCTAAGAAGGCTGGCGGTTGGCTGGCACAAGCTTCTCTACCTTGTCGTCTTTGTCGTGCAAGCCGGCAGGAACGTGATTCCTTCCCTTTACATGATGTCTTCTCCGTTGCTCCTCGGTCCTAACGTCGTTCCTCCCTCTCGTTAACGAAGCGAGAGGACCGGCAGACCGTCCGACCGACCGGCGGCTGTGTCGGTGCTTAATTTTCCCCTCGTAATTACGCGGGTAGAGTGCGCAAGACGAAGACCAAGTATTGTACGAAGGAGGGTGCAGGCCGTAGGGACTAGCTCGTATATCCGACGTAGCTACATGCCTACCCGATGTGTAGAACTCTTGTCGAATCTCCTCCGGTTACAGAGTAAGACGCGACAAATTTTAAAGGCGATTACTATCTTCTTGTCGCTTCGATATATAAGTAAATCTCTCGATTTTATCCGACTCGAGTTTTCGAAGCGAAATCTGAGGAAATTATAAAGTAACTATCATGTTTCTTGTGTATAAAAATCTTTTTTAATATCGAATAAAATAATAAAATTTTTAAGAACTTGCAAACTAAAATAGAAACATTTTTGAAAATTGATTTTCTTTTTTTTTTTTTTTAAGAACAATACGAAAGGTTGTTACTTTTTGTAATGCACACGACTTATTGCTATAACATTTTAATAATATAAAATAACAGCAAATATGGCATGTTATTTGTTTTAAATTATTTTTTTAAATATTAAAGCATGATAAAAAGAATGATGCATTTTTCCGAGATCTTGTTGTTAAATCGCCGTTAAAAGATAAAACTATTTATTATCAAATCGGTGGATAGGTAAACATGCGTTCGATGGTCGTATGTATCTACATATTACAACAATCTTGGCTATGGCGACTACGGAGAAGGAAAGCACACTGGCAGCTCGGGCTTGGCTGGGCGGTCGCATGAATTGGCTATTAGTAGTTCGAAACAGTATGCTCTAATGGCGACCTGTTGGCCTTTGCTCGTGTCGTCGGACCCACCCACACCGTTCTCTCGCTCGTCCTTCATTAGGCCTTTCCTAACAGAGCACGACGGTAAATAGTGATGGCTGAGTTTAAAAGCCATCTTCAGTTCGACGAAATGTTCTGAAAGTAATCTTTAACTGAAATTATCACCGGAAAATTGCTATCTCTCCGATGGTCTTGATGACCCATTGTCGCGATGATGACGTCGAGTTTCGAAATTGAAATTTGTTATTTTTATCTGTTGTATAAGTTAGCAAAAGTGTTTGCTTTGATCGCCTTTTGGGAGAGAGGAAACGCTTTCTCTATGCATTCTCGTTGCGAAATTTCTTTATTCTCCGTAAATGCAGCTTCCTCTGCGCGACGCTGCAGATTCCACGAATTGTTCGCGCTGCTCCAGCTATTTTTGTAGACCGGCGCAAGACGTTAACCAGAGCGGAAGAATCTTTTTAAAAGAATGCAGGCGAAGCAGCAATGCAATCCCACCCACGAGTTAAGAAAAGACAGGATAGGAGGTTGAGGATTTTCTCAAAGGGTTCCCGTTCACTCGTTCGCCCTTTGTTTCGTGACGCCGGTTTCTCGTAGCGGCGAAGCTATTGACTCGTTCTGTCCGGTATTTCCCTCTTTTCTTTGATTTTCCCTTTGTAGAAAGACACGCGGAGACTCGATAATGGCGCTGAAATATTACACAGCAAATCCATTTACTGTGCAATTCGAATTACGTTCGTGCAATTCTAGATATATAGAAAATAGACGCGGCATTCTAAAATTTATATAATTGATGACTGATATTGATAACTGATTGACTCATTAAATCACTTAACGAGATGATCGGGTCTCTTTACGTTGCTTTAAAATTTATAACATTTCTTTGTGAAAACTGGCCTATAAAAATCGAATTAGGAAGAGTGTTCGCTCCGATTGCAACTCCATAAGATAATCGGCTCAGATAAGTATGTATATACTTATTATGTGCTACATTGAACTCTGCGATGACTCTGGGCATATACATAGCTATGTCTGTTGTGTTAGATCAATGTTTCGCAAATGATGTCGCTTATGAATGACGTGGATTATAATATCGCTGACGTGCGCCAGCTATTTTCCGGAAGGCGATCCGACGAGAATTCTCGATTCTCATCGCGTGGTGTCTCCTTCGCAAATCGCGTTTACCTCTGTCGTAGAATTTTGACAGGACAAAAGCATTTTATTGCTCTCTTTCTTTTTCCTTTCCTCCCGTCACCCCTCTCTTCCCTTATTTCAGTTGTAATCTCGTAGAATCCAAAATCCTGGCGTTTCTACCACCCCGCCGGAAATCTCGCACTTCTTAAATCGAAGCAATGTCTAGAAGATTCCCGCAGCGCCGCCCTACAGAGCTCCCTACGCCACTTCGACGACGCCCGCACGGAGTCTTTACAATACGTCCTCAGCATAGCTAGCTACCCTTTCTCTTAACGTCCAAAGTTTTCAAAGTACGACGTTCAATGGGGGCCGTCGTATATATGGCTATCACTCTTTAACGTCCCGCACGCCTCTCGCCTTGTTCGTTCGTCCGTTCTTCCTGCCTTCTTGTGCTTCCTCCTTTCCCGTCGTCCTGCAGCCGTCTGAAGCTGACGCTCCGAAAAGCGCCGGAATCGTAGTCCGAGAATTGGCTCCGCGCGGAGACCAAAACAATTTTATGGGAGCGCAATGGTCCGAGGAATTTCATTTGTTCGTGTGGTATGATTCGTGACGATCATCGTAACGTTATCTGAGAACGGTGAGATTTGTTTTGAAATCCTAGGATTCATATCGATGTAGCGGTATTGATACAGATTAGCTTATCATTCATTACGAGATTATTTTTCATAATATCATAATTTTTTTCAACCGAATGTTACAATTTTATTCATGTAAAAACAAAAAAGAAAGAATTCAACTCTGTAATGAACAATCATATCTTTTTTTTACTCGTTTATTGCTAGCGATGTTTTTACTTAATGTAGTTCGTGTATGTTCGTTAATGTGAATTTTTAAAACGGCACGGATGCTCTTATCGATGAAATACAGAAACTTGTGTCGCAATTCTGTCGCGGACTCGTAGAGCGCGGTCCAAGAAGGACTCGCATGATACGGTTACGCAGAGATACGGGGAGACGGGTCTTCCCTTTCTCGCTGGGTGGCTGGCCGTCCTTTGTTGACGGCCTCCGCTGTTCCACGGAAACAGTCACCAGGAAGCGAGCTAGCGCAACGAAGAGGACGCCCACCACCGTGACGTCATACACCACTGACTTCATCTCGTTACGTTCCTCGACGAGACGTCGGATGCAGGAAGCCTATCATTTCTCTCCGTTTCTCTCTCTCTCTCTTTCTCTCCATTTCTCCTTCTCTCTTTCTCTCTCTCTCTCTCTCTCTCTCTCTCTCTCTCTCTCTCTTTCTCTACCCATCAACTTTTGCCGTTGCCTTCATCTTATGCTCCATCTCGCGTTTTTATCATACTCGGGTACCAAGGCCTTGTTATCATGCTAGAGGAGAAAAATTAAAAACAGCTCAAAAAAAAGGAAGCATTAAATTTTATTAATATATTATTTTCTTCAGAATTAATTATATTTGCTTATACATTTAATTTTATGTATTATCTTGTTCAAAAATATTGAAATCGATAGGAGATGATTAGTTAATCTTGTTAGAAAATATTATATATATATATATAAAGAATAAGTCGTGTTACTGTAAAAAAATCGCAAAATACGTGTTAGAGAAAGAACATCTTCATCTCGATTAAGAACCTTATGATGTTACAAGTCCGGGATTTTAGCTAAGTAAATAACTGTCCGAACGAGCGCGTAGAGCAACGAGGTGAGAGTGGAGGAGGCGGGGGGGAGGGGGAGAAGCGAGAGTGTGACTTAGATTGTCGCTGTTGTCGGCGGCACCGTGAATTTATGGGGCCGTAACAGCGACAAGTGGTTCACAAGTCGCCGGTGGCATCACCGTTTGGCGCCCGCGCCCGAGAAGAAGGGCTTTCTCGTTTCGCTCTCACCTCCCTTATCCGGAACGAAATAAATTGGGTTTACCGAGGAGGAGACGTCTCGTTGCTTCCTCTCGTCTGCGGACGCTGCCGTACGGATTTACCGGTAACGTCTTTATACGGCTCCGCGTAACCCCCTCCCGTGTCACCGGTGGGATAATTACGCATCCTTCGGTAGTTATACACCGGGATCTTCCACGTGAGCGCGCGTACGTTGAGACTGCACGGTAATTTCCGATTCTACCGCCGTCTGATATCAGTGGCTGTATTATTTTAATAATCCAGTTTATATTAGAAATCGCGTTTGCCCTATTTTAGATAAATGCATTTAGCGAATCTTAATTAAAGCACGGTTTTTTTTTTTTTTAATTATAGCTCTAGTTGTAACATGCAAAAAATTAAATCATTATTAATTGATTAATTCGACCAATGCTATTTCTAAGTTATTTGAAAGATGAAGGTATAATTTTTTATTTTTTCATTTCTGGCTCTATCTCTTCTTGTGTTTTGCACCATCTCGCAGAAGGGGATTCACGCGATAACGCCTGGCGATTCGATTTGATCCGAGGCGGTGTGAAAGTGACGGCCGTCCGCCTCTTTCTCTCTCATCCAGCGCCGAGCACGCTTTGTAGGTCGCGCCGCATCCCGGCCCCTTTTGAGAGCGACGGTTTAAAGCGTATTAATTAACCCTTTATTAGACCCGAGTGAAAACCGCCGCGCGCTGGCGCGAGATGAGTCTGATTCAGGGGTGCTATCGGCGCGTCTGGATTCGCTCTGGGTGTCGTTCAGTATTTATGAAAAGCTTCCAGGATATTTCTCGCTATCTACCTCGCTTGCGTTCTCGTTACTTAATTCGTGATAAACTCGTGATAAACTCGTGATAAACTCGGTTATTATTGAAGGATTTACGGGTGCAATATTATTGCCAGGTTTTTATAAACTTCTCCAACGTATTATAATGTCTCCGAGAATCTTAGTTATAAAAATGTTTAAAGTTATGGCGAGAATAATTGGCGCTATTTCTTTTAAATTATTCTTCACTCTCTTGTTCTTGTGTCTGTAAAGCATGCAGTACTTTCTCGGAAAAAGTTTGCATTAATCTTCATATTTACTTCGGCTGCCATTTGGTTTGAGACAAATTATTCGTCATGCGGAAAGAGACGAGTCTGTTACTACAAATAGCACTCGCTTTCCATTAAGCAATTAACGTTTGCTTCGCGATCTCTCGATACAGTCTATCGCGACAACGCGGATATTCTGATATTCTTAGCGAGAAAAATGTTTAACAGTTCTTTTATTCGAATGCCTTCCGTTTCTCAGATAGAATTGAGATATTTCTTGCGATCGTTATTATCCGTTTAGTCTCGTTGCCCAAACAAACTCAAGTAGGAAGTCGCAGAGGAGGAGAAAAGGGAGAGAAAAAAAGCAGAGCTCCGCGACAGGAGTTCGGAAGAGGGAGACGGCCGTTTGTCTGTCGAATAGTTCACATATATCGCTCGTAACGCGACTCACCCTTTCTCTTTCTCCGGTGAGGGGTGAGTGTGCTCAATTTGCCACGTCGAAGGTCGCAGGACCCGGTGTACCTACGCGATGGTGGATGGGAGGATGGGAGGTAGGATGGCGAAGTCGTTGGAGGGTGTACGGGTCCCTTAGAGGGACGTAGGACGAGCTCGGAGATGTAGGGCCTCGGGTGGCACGATGTACGACGGGATCGAGATGAGATTGTCCCGCTAGGCTTCTCCGTCTCGCTTCTACTATACTCACAAACCACCCTTTACCCTTAACGGCCTGCTTCTTCGATAAACTCTTTACATGGCACGAGACATCAATGTCTCGCTACTTTCGAGATCATCGTGAGGGACGTGGATTGCTTCGAAACATTCTCAATGAGAATCTCGTTACAGCTTTCGCTACATACTTTATTCATTTGCATCTATTAGCCGTGATATTTAATATTATAATCAAGTTTATTACCGTTTTCTTTTATAGAGAAGCTTACTTTCATATTATAACTTGTAATTAATGTGTTTTTGTTGATTGATTAAAGTTGCAAGTTTTGTAATAGTTATTAATTATTCTTTAATACTAATTGAAACATGACGCAAACACGAAAGCGAAATATTGAAGCGTAGTCTGAAGAATACGCGGTCAAAGTGCGTTTAAACGAGAGCCTGTTAGTCGAAGATCATCAAGCGATGTCTCGACTCAGTCGGAAGACGCAACGTGCATTTGATAGCCCTATCCTGAGGCAAAGACCTGTCGGTAGGCGAGGATGGAGGCTGATTTCGGGCGCAAACTCGAGTAAGAGACGAGCGAGGAGTAACATAGAGGGAGGGGAGATGCGGCGGGGAATTTACGAGATGAGTTTAGACACGTGGAGACTTAGACGAGACGGGACGAGAGACGAGACAATGCGGATATTGGACCAGGGAAATATGGAAGCAAAGTAGACGAGTTGTCGATACCGAGTGGAGACGGCAAAGATGGCGACGGCGCAAGATAACGCCGGTAGGCAAACTTTCGGAGTGAGGTGGAATCCTAGGCAGTTATCAGAGCCCGCCGCAAAGGTAAACGTAAGCCCTTAGTTTGGAAGCCTGCTCCTCCGGAGAGTTCCTTGTCATAGGATAGGTGAGGTAACAAGCGGCAAAGTATCGTCGCTGATATCCGAGATTGCGGATTACTGGCGAGATATAATATGTTCCAGACATGTAGCGATAGTCCCGCATTATAATAAATTTACACGCGCGCGAGTCGCGCATAAGATTCTACGATCGGTTAATTTCTAGACAGTGGTATATCGCAAGGATAATCGAGGGTAACCGAGCCGCGTTAATTTCTCGAGCTGACGGCAGAAATTCAGACTGATTATGGTCGGGAATTCCGCATTCGATCGTTAAAAGCGCGTCCGGATTTCTCATTCTGGGAGCTATCTTGAGGCGGAGTGAGGCGCATTGAGAGACAAAGGATCGAGCTCATTCGTGCAGGACCGGGGAGAGATCGGTGGATCGATTTTCTGGGCTACGAAAACTCGAGGAAGAATGGGAGGAAACATCTCTCTCTCTCTCTCTCTCTGCAGGCTCACGGGAGCATTCGTCGAACGTTTTGCGACGGCTTAGCCGAGCTCACCCGCTGCAGGAAAGTAAGACCTGTTTAATGGAGCTCGAGCCATTCTGGAAATTTGATCGGCGAGAACAGTCAGCCAGCCAGCCGTTCTTCTACGCCCCCTCTACGTCCCGTCGTCTTATTTTGCTCTTACTTTCCTTTTTCTTTGCTCACTCCGAGCGAGCTCTATCTCTCTCTCTCGCATTCCATTCCGGATTCGAGCTGCTTTCCCAACTTTGATTTGATTCCGCGTCCTTCTGCTCTTTTTCTCGATTCCACGCCCAATACAACGGTTGAGATTTTAAGGAATCTTTGATATTGTCGTTCAGTTTTATGCACATGATTTAATGTATTAGAAATAGATAGCAAATTTGCGTCGGCAATATGTGTAAGAAAAGCCTGATGGAATAAATTTTTGTGTTAACTTAGTAATATTATAAAGAAATAGTACGTATTGTTCGTTAAATAATTAATTTATTAAATTACTGCGGTTAAGTAATCACATAAAATTTCAAAAAATTGATTTTATTCGCTATGACATTCCCGTAGTTCTTAGTACTGTAGATCTCTTTTCCGTTTCCGTTCGATTTTCACCGAATAGTGACAAACGTAAAGAATGGGGGAGGTGGACAAAGGCAAATCAGCGATAAGGCCTGTGGCGTCGGCAGTTTTGAAAATTTACTGTCTCCTCGCCAGAGAGATGTAACGCTTTCTGTTTGCATGTAAAGTATCGCCAGTCGACTGACCACGAGCGCCATTGTACCGATGTAGATGTATGCGGGGCACCGCCGCGCTCTCTTCGTTGAGAGAACGATACGAACTCCGACAGGAAGTGATGTGCTCGCGAAATGGAGTGAAAATTCTGCAGAAAAAAAAGCCAAGGGCAGCATTACGTAGGGAACGGTCGTACATGTAGAACTATTTTACCGTTAACGCGCAAAATTATTTTTCTCATCTATTTAGAATTATTCTTATTCCTCACTTAAGTTATAGATTGTGAGATGTGGCATATTTTTTACATTTTAATTCTTTTCCATTTCATAACAAAATTCTTCGATCTGCAGTATTATGTATTTGTAATTTCGAATTTTAGGATTATGCTATGGGAAAGCATAGTTCGGACAAATTCCATAGAAGGCTTATATCTCGAGCAGTTGGCTTGTTTGTTCGGTCATTCTCCAGGCATCCATCTTTAGGTGACCCTGTCCATAGAGGACCAAGCGGAGAAGGACCCTCCGTGGCCATTACTCGGCTAGCAAACACACTTCGACCGTCGGCCTGTCCTTCCATTCTGTCGTACGTACCCGAACCCCTCTGTATCGGCGGAAGATTTCTATTTAAATGAGAATCCATTAGAATCTCGAGGCAGACGCGCACGGCCTGGAATCGGAAAGTTTGCTTCTACCGGATGCTAATCAGTATTTCCTGCTGCAAACAATGTTCAGCTTGGCTTCATCTTTTTAAAAAGAGGGCCTTTGTCATTCACGTTATTATTTTGAAGCACTATTGTGCGCATTATATACGCGCATCTACTTTAATTTGCATTGACATTGTCTATTCAGCGACTCTGTACAAATTCCAAGATTTATACGAGACATACTTTTTAAATAGTAACTAATTATTAATATTTAAATTGATGTAAAATAACGCATAATGCCGTATTAATGGCGCGCACTCAGCTGTACCGCTCCACCGCATTGAGTTCAAGTGCTTAAAAGTGACCAACTTTTAAATCGCTGTAACTCGGCGAAAAATTATCATAGACAAAAAAGCATTTTAAAGCTTGAAACTTGTATTTTTACATGCTTTAGGTTATTTTTTACGAAATTTTTTATCTTTATATTTTTAAGCTTTCATTTCAAGCTTTCAATTTCAAAAAGAGAACATAGTATTTAGAAGTGTAAAGATAAAAAATTTTCAAAAAACGGTTAAAGCACGTGAAAATACAAACTTCAAACTTTGGAATGTGTTTTTAATTTTTTGTCTGCGATGACTTTTCACCGAGTTTTAGTGGTTCGAAAATTGTTCAGTTTTGTGTGTTTGAAAAATCTTTTCTATTTTTTGCGGAGTAATGCATTATAGGAAAAGTATTTGCATCAAATGCAATGCATACGCGCGCAATTTTAAAAGGTACGCCGGAGGATTAAATCCGTACGTACTGATTGTAGAAGCCTCGAATCGTCAAAGCTTTTGCCGCAAGCGTTGATGCTAATGCAGGGACTCCATCCTTTCCCGAAATTAGCGCTAATACGCATTCAAAGTGTTCGCGGATAAACCGGCATGTGTGAATGCAAACGCGGTCTTCATGGCGTAACGACGTAAGCGAGCGTGTACCCGAGCTTGTTCGGCGTAGCCCGTGACGGGCCCGTGCCTATTTACATGCTTCAGTATTGGCAACCATCATTAAGAGAAAGCATCGGACGAAGAGCGTGTGCGATGGGTAAGAGCGAGACCGGGCACATAGAAATGACAAAGCCGCTCGTTAGGCCCTCCGAGGGTCCTCACGAGCGGTGCCAAGGGTGAGAACGTGCTTAGACCTCGATCCATCCCTTCGACCTCTGTCTTCTCACCCGTCTCGCCCCCCCTCTGGCTCGCTCCGTCGCGTATTCTTGAACACCCTTTTCGCAATGGTCACTTGTGGGACTCGAGGAAGAAGCCCCGAAAACGGCTTTTGACCATTGATGGTCATCGGAGTGGAATAAGAATTTTGTTACCGCGCTTCTCAAATATTTGTGAGCAAATGGTGCGTATTGTCAGTCAAAAGTGCTGGGAAACCAACAAATTTCTGAAAGCACAGCTTTTGCGGAATTTTAATAGCGTTTGCTTTCCTTTCTTTTGACAGTTTTGCAAATATATGAATATAACTTTATCTCAAGTTTGTTTCATATATTTAGAACGTGATTAAAAATCTAGATATGTTTGAATGATATTTCTATCGTGTATTTTAAACGAATATATAATGTAAGGCTTAGTGATTAGCGTAGCTGTTTGGAACAAATGTTTAACGTTGGCAGCTGCAGGAAGTGAGTTGCCGCATCGGTAGCAATTACGCGTCGACTACATCCATCTAATGCCGCTTCGCTCGTAAACACTCCATCGTCTTCTCTGTTACTGCCTTCCGCCTCTTTACTCACGAGAGCGTTGCGTTCTACGAGGACATTTTAGCGCAGTTATGTTGAGTTACGCAGCGTTGCGAATCATGACATTTCGACATTAGCTAATCAGCGTTTCACTAGATGAAACTAGATAAAATACATGATTTATTCAATGTATCAAAACATAGCCATGTATTTTTACGTAAAAATGATTTATATCGTACATTTAATACCTAGAATTTTTATATAAAATTATTTTTTTATGTTTTTATCTTTGATGATTATGACAATGTGATCCAACTGTCAATTTTCAATTAATCTTGCGCTTGATATTCTTATAAAATTGCTACGCGTGCAATTGATTATATCACTATTCAGAATATAAATGTTACGAGTGCTGCTCTTTAGTCTATATATATTCTCTATAACGGAGGCATAAATGTATGAGGCCAGCTCCGACGGCTATTCCAGTCGTCATTAATCTTCAACGTGATCTAGCGGTAGTTTCATGATTTACGGGGCACCTTTCGCGTTTCTGAAACCGCGACAATGTGATGGGACGGCGTTAAGAGAAGTCCTCCTCGACGTCGTCGTCGTCGTTGTCGCAGTCCGCTGTGGGAGTTGGCAATCAGTCAGGGCGACGGTCTCGTCGGCGTAGGTGGCGTAGGTGACCCAGGGTGCCGCGGGTACGTTCCATCACTTTCCGTCCGTGATGTATGCATGAGGTCGCGGCCGGTGGCAATCGCGCGACACACACGCGCTCACACAGACTCGTCCGCCGTCCCCAAGTAGCCGACTTTTCCTTCTCCTCTCGCCTTGCTATTTCCCTATGAATATATGAATCGAACTGACGGAGTTATATAGCGGTGCGCACTCATGGGGGCTCATACGTTTGCCGGGCGCACAAGTTCTGCTTTTTATCCCTCTCGGCGCTACACTAATATTGCGCTGAAATATATCACGTTTTAGCTGGACCGCACGTTGGGTCATTGGAGCAGTCGTTTTGCAACTTTGTTTTGCGAAATGCAATATGTTTATTTTAAAGTTCTCAGTTCTCAATTTGTCTCATGACTTATTTCTTTGGTTCAAATGTATCGATCGTTCTCTCTTGTGATTGAACTATTGCTTATGAATATCTTAGACTAATATCTTTACAAATTTTTGAGGCAAGTTAAATTTGGAATTTATCAGGACTAATTTTACTCTGCAGCGTTTAAATACTCTTTGAGTTATTTTCATTGCTGCGAGAAAATGCGAGATAAAAGTGACGAGCCTGTCGATTTCTTTAAATGTCTGGTTGGCACAGTATAACGTGAGCATCATTGTTCGATCTTACCCGGCGTCCCTTCGGGTTCCGAAGGGCCTAAGTCCGGAGCCCAAAGGCTTAACAAGTTGCGCGCACTTTGCGTGGCAAGCAGTCTAGCTTGCGATGTTACAGAGTGGTAATGGAGTTAATTGCCGGCAGAAGACGAAACCGGGGGCTTATGAGTTAAGATAGCCCGCGCACCTGATACCAACAAATTGCTCGGTTCTTACATTACCACAATGATGCAGTGTCGCCTTCCGCTGGTCGCCGTGTTGCGAGACATCGAGCGATCGAGTCTTTAATTTCCAAAACTGTCACACAAGACAGCTGTTGTTAATCTTGCTGACACAAATGTTGAATATACAATTCATAGAAAATTCAATTTTTAATATTTATTATCTTTTGAATTCTACTAAGCTCAAAATTATTTTACAAGAAATTTTAATCATCGAGTTTTCAAGTATTTATATGTCTTATGTAGCTTTGACTGTGCATCGGCAAATTTTTTAGTGCTTCACAAAGCAGACTTTATATTTTCTACAATAGAAACATATTATTACAATTTAAGAAAATTATAATTCGACAAAATATTAGTAGAAATATTATCTCTGTTATTCTTGAGAATAATAAAAAAATAACGTTTAGAACGTAACAATTGTCCAGGTTGCAGAATAAACGACAAAATAATTACTGGGGCGGATATGATTATACGAGGCGTAATGCGCGGCGCATAACAATTAACGGATCCGGACTAGTTCGTGCTGGAAGTTTCCGAATTCGAGCATCATCGTGTATGTGCGTGAACGAAGGTCAGATTGCTCAGGCTTCGTCATTAAGCGTGGATACGCTGATAATATCTTGAGGCTCGGGGGCAAATTCCACGAGGAGAGATTGCGACTGCGGGTTACTTGTTACTCGTTATCCGCGCGGGCCTGACGTCGACGGGAGAATGGCTCGCGAAATAGGATAATGTCTCGGCAGGACGTTCCGCTGGATGCTGCCGAGGGACGACGACTAGCGCGACACAGAAAAGACATTAGTCGCGAAAGGCGGGCGAGAGGGGCTTAGGGCAATAGGATGATGGTGGGATTGTGAGACCCATTGCCCAGCTGGAAATGTCTCAGGCTTAGTGAAATTATGAAGATGTTTCGTCCGTTTGTGCGCTCTATTTTGCACCCATGTTCTTCGCTATCAAATCTTACTCGACGACATCATTCTTTCTCGTTTGTTGCGTCATAATATACAGTTTATATTAACATTATCTATTATTAAATAATTTTCGTGCTTGAATTAATTTAAAATTATTATTTATGCGCGGTTTGTTTTCAATATTACGAAACATCCAAGGCATTATTACGCTGGGCTGTATGTAATTAATATATCAAGTATATTGATGTGTTAATTAGCTGGCAAACTTTCTTCTTTACAGAACCGCGACGTATTATTTCCAGCAGTCTGCGGTTAAAATTTGATTAACTATTCGTGCTACACCTGCAGTTATTAACGTCATCGGTTTTGTCGGTTCAATTAAAAATCAATTTCGTAGGGTCCACTTAATTGGCTCATTTCGCACCGCGACGTTGGATATTACCTTACCACCTATATACCCTTTTGTCTCGTGGCATCGTCTTATCGGGGCCGTGCAGGATTAATCGCTTATCAGGCTCAAGGCTCACGTGCAGGCAGGGATTTAATCGAAGCAGGAATATTAATTAAATTATGTAGTCTATGGAACCATTTCTCGGGCTATCAGGGCTCGCGTAGGGTTGATTAAATATTTTAATAATAAATATTGACATTTAGATACAACAAACTTGAGGAGGAGAAAAGAAGTGGTACAAGCGACAAATTCTAATAAGCGATAAGCGGAGGCATTAAACCGCGTTTAATAAGTGTAAAATTCCAAGACTAACAACTAGCTTCACTGTTTGCTCCAATGCTTTTTAGACATCCATTTTTTTAAATCGCAAACACATGAATTGATTAAGAAAAAGTAACAAATAACGGAATAGTAAATGATTTTTGTCAACCGATCGTTTTCGAGACAGTAATTTTCAAATCATGGTATATTTAATATTCTTACATAACCTGCATCTAATTATCATATTTAATATTCAGTATAATTTAGCGTTTGATGCACAGAGTGCTGAACGAATCTCTGAAATCGCAGAACGATGTCGTGGTAAGAGCGGAGGTTATTCCCCAATTAAGCGGCTAACGAGCATCTACTTTGCCTAAGTCCAGTCTTTCCGATTTACGAGCCCTTTTGAACGAAATAATAGTTACTCGAAAGCAGTCTCTGTGGCCAGCAAGAGTGAGTGCTTTATAAGGTATGCTCGAGTTTGGCGGAAAATCGTAATCGGCACGAGTGGACGGCCTCTCCGACCGCTGGAAAATCAAAGTTTTGCCAGCATTAAATGCTAATGAGAACCGGCCACATAATGGCTCGTGTGTGCAGCCTGACGAACGCTCGAATTAGAGGCGAGAGTTGGCAGCGAGAGAGGGATATACTGATCCTCGGCACCGTGGGGACGGGGTAGATCGAAGGTGAGTGCAGAGAGGCGAGACTGGAGGACTCTCTCGCCTGGAAATGCTCGTTGGTCCTTGAGCTGATTAAATTCTTTCCGCCGTGATTGCCGGTCCCTGGCGTTTTCATAGGATTTGACGGATTTATAGTTGGCTGTATTATTATTAACTTTGATTATTTTCGACTGTGTTATTGTTTGCGTTTGCGCGGAGCAGACACTGAACAAACTTAAAATTTCAAGTCTCTTAGTTGTATTGATGTTCTTTCGAGGTATAAAAAATTATCTTATGAAATTCATGCAACCGATGAGCTCTCAAGTAGAATTTCTTATAATGCAACGCACAGATTTCTGTTTAAACTTTGACTGTACGTGATAAATATTTTTATCGCGAGTAGTCGCGTAAATTAGATAGTTTTGCGTAAGAAATTTCTGGATTTTTGTATAAACGTTTCGAAAATTTCGACAGAAGTTAATATTTTCTCAGAGGACATGTATACGACCTTCCGGGAGTTAATATATTTTTGATTGCGACTTTTACATCTACAGGGTATACGTGCCGCAGTTTGCTCGGGCCTCGTTGGCCCGACGGAACTTTAAATTCTCGTGCCGCCTCGCTTAATCCGCGGCTTAAAGAGCTTAACCCCACGAATACCTCGTCAGAGCCTCCCTCGACGGCGGTCGTCGCGGTGCCAGAGAGCAGGTTTATTAGCGCACGGATTTCGAAATTCTTTTCATCCCCAGTCGGGACACGAGACCACCCACGCCGTTTACATAAGCGAGTTCCCGGATTGCCTTTTTGATATGTAGATAAGGGGGTGGTGCCGCTTTTACGCCGTTTACGCCCCGTCGCGGGTTAAAGAGAAGACCGGGATCCCGTTCCCAATACCTCGCAACAGCTTCAGTTAGCGCCGTCGTACCGTCTGACAGACGTCTTTGGAAGGCGTCGCGACGCGGCACAAATGTATTCCGACGCGACAATGCGCAATAACTGTGACGACTTTAACTAAACATTCGTGAGCATCACGTTTTTAAAAAGAGCATCCAGAATTTTTTAATGACGAATAAAGGCAATGTTAAAATGTCATGACACTTGGACTTTTTAAAGAAATAATGTGAAATTAGAGCGCTTTCTGATAACTGTGCTTGCGAAATGCCGCAGTTATGCTTCTCTTAGAGAAAAATCTTAGAGCAGACGCGATAATCGACGAGGTTTTAGCATCGCGCGTGAATATTCGTAGAACTGGATAGGATTGAAAAAAATATGATTGCGAAGCAGCAGCGAAGCTCAGAACGATAGAAGACGAGAGCAAAAATAAGAGCCTGATGCGAGAACAGTCACTAAATGTACACGTAAATAACTTATATATATATATATATATATCTTGTCACAATTATATATAATTGGATCATTTACTTGCGAAACGACAAAAGTAAGAAAGAGAATCTTTGCGTTTAGCCGACAAGAAGTCGTCGCTTGTTAAAGTCCGTCGTCCGGCAAAAGTAGGGAGTTCGATAAAAGGATAAATGACTAGTTCGCATCACGAGATAGTTTCTCGTTGGTTTTGGATCCTCATGGGACTCAGTCGCGTAGGAGCGTGATCAGCCAACGTCTAAGGAAAAAAGGAGAAAGAACGAGCGAGGGATTGGTGCTTCTTTGTCCCCACCGCTTCTCAATTATTGGCCCGCTTCACTCTATATAAAGCCGTTCATTTACTTCTATTATTCAGGATAAACAGATTTGCCTCGCACTTAGCTTCTTTTCAATCGGCAACCACATGTGCGTTCGTATAATTTTGCTTCATTCTTCTTCTCTGCATTTTGCAACATCAAGATTTGTTAACGGAGAAAAACATGTCGACAGAAATTCGTATGGCGCTAACGCAGTACAGTCGCATAAAAATAATAATAATATTGAAAAATAGTTTTTTCTTTCATTTTTAGCGTAGAAATTATTACGGCTATTGCATGTGGGGCCGCATATTCCGGCTTCGCATGATTTTCACATTGCGTGACGGCGACTTTCGCAAGCCGATTGCCACGGGTTTCCGCAATTAGAATGGCAGCAGCGGGCATCAAAGGCGGCTCATGTGGAAGATGCCAAATTTCATCGGAAGCCACGCGGCGACGATGAGAGAAATACGCGGAGGTGGGCAGAGGGCCGTTCGTCCGAGTTTGCGAGTTCCAAGCTAAGGGGATTGCCGTATATTAAAGTATACTTTTTGGCTCCCCTTTTCGTTATACCCTTACCACGATCTGCACCTCTGAACCCGGCAGCCCGGCATCCTCTACCGTGCTCTTTCCTTCTCCGTCCGGGATCTCTCATCGCCTCCTCCTTGTTACCCATTCAGTCCACGAGCAATCGTAAGCTTGGTTTAAGCTTGCTGCCTATTTCGCGCGATGTTTCGTGGTCGCTCGTAATACTTGAGCGAGGCTTAACTTCTCGCCGACGGGACTGTTAATAATACCGGACACGCGCGTGTGAGATTTACATGATCTTAAAAACGTTAATTTATCCCAGTCAAAGTTTAAAGAATTAGAATTAAAATTGTATTTGAATAGATAATATCTGAGGAGTGAAATTGAGTTATCTGTGGATAATAAAAGAGCCAAACATTTTATTAGCATTGCTGTGATATTTCTAAAGTATACCGTTCGAAAAATAGAAATTGAGATACTTTTTTTTTCAGTTTACCACAAATATCACTGTTTTTTTCCACATATTTAAATAATTAAAAAAGTAATATCTACACGAAAGAGTAAACCAAATGAAAGTAAGTCAGGCTTATGTTTTCGTACGGCGAGATCAGAAATTTCGAGATGGAATCACACGAAACGCTAATCCGTGAACCGAGACAACATCCATCGGAGGGGGCTCCTTTTGGTGCCATTAGTCATTAGCGATTCTAAAAGCTCCCTGGGTAGAATATTACGGCGGTAGCCACGGCGGCTTTTACCATACTTCAGCTTTATGTGAGGCTCATTCATCAAAACCCAACAAGCTCAACGGCTTCGTGGGTACGTGGGACGGCAATGGCTCGTACATTGCAGCGAGCTACTTATGATTTGCGATCTTGCGGCATCAGATATTTTGAAAATGGCCGGGAACGAGTATACATTTTGCTGATACATGTTTTAAAATTATTCGCGTTTTTCCCTAAAAAGTATACAAGACGTTTTTGTTTTATTATCCAATTTACCTTCCGTAGCAATTTACCTTCGTTGAATGCATTAAAATGTATAAAAGTTTATTGAAACATGTGAAACTTGTGATTTTTTAAAAGAATTAATATTTTTATTATAACCGAGCGAAGAAGTATGATTCCAATACAAAATAAATATAAGAAAACAATACTTTTAAGAAGAAAAGACAAAGATAAGAAGTTTCGAGCAGTAGTAATGTGAAGAAGTGATCCGTCCAGATACGAGCCAGCCACGCGAGCGTCTTTCTTCGCGTTAGTGTCGCAGGAAATCGGTGTGTCGCGAAAGACGTAGAAAAGGTGAGAAGCTGTCAACTCTGTCACACGTCCAATGGACCATACAGGCGCCCCATTACTCCGGGGCTCCAGAGAGAAATAATAAAAATGCCATTAGTGTCCCGCCGTCCCATGATGCCCGACGATGTGAGCGTTCCACCCCAGATTTCGGGACGATATATCTCATCCCCTTCGACCACTTTAACGTCTTTGTCACGGACTCTCCCACTTGACGAGGTTAATCCTTCTTTCTAGCCTTCAGCCTTCTTCTTTTTCTCCCCGGTCCAGCGACCGGAGCCGGACGGCCTTAAAATCCGTTCACGAGCTGGAACGAAAATAATTGCATCGTGATTCTTGCTACTTCCTTGTCTTCCCCTCGTTTTTCTCTTTTTCTCCTCCTGTTTTTTCTTCTCCCTCTATCGCTCTCCTTTTCGATTCAAAGTGTATAAATCCCCAAGCGGGATCGTCGACGAAAAATAAGATAAAAATCTCGTGGCATCCGGTCGAGCGGGGAGACGGTGGAAAAAGGCAAATTTCCGAATAAACACATCCGCGCCTCTTTATGATGGCACTTTGCAGATCCGTCCCTCCTTGACACAACTGTGTACCGTGCGCTTTATTAACTCAACCACCGGAAAATGTCAACGCAGGCAGCTCTTTTCTTATCTCTTTGTATTTCTTTATTTTTCTCTAGACCCGGCACCTTCCCCATTTCGCTCATTACTTTTATCGCTTGTGCGACCTTGCGCAACTCGGCGAATCTAATTTGAAAATTACTTTCCGTCGATTATCTTTGTAAGCGTGTTTTGCAAATCTATTGTTTTTATAAAAAGAGAATGCTTTTTCTAAATATATTATTAAAATTGTGCAATATAGATTGGTATAATTATTCGCTTTAAAGATCTGATATCATTAAGTTGTTTTCATTGAGGAAACGGAAATCGTGAAACTGATTTGCGTACGCGCGATTCCGAATAGACGATTCGGTATACGGAGATACGATATCGGATTTCCAAACGTTTTAATCACCGTTTTTCTTTTCCTCGTCGCGACTTCCTTTCTCCCCCACAGACGGGGAAGGCCTCTCGCGGAAAGGAGTTATCACCGAAGGAAGCTACGGGCAACCGACGGTTGGCGTAGATTTGGAAAGGGGCTGGAGGCGCCCAGCGGGGGTTGAAACGACCCCCGCAGTCGGGGCTGAAGTCTGAAAGATAAGGTGCCCCTCTTCTCTTCTCTTGGCCTCCTAGATTATGGAATGGCACTTTAATTACACTAATGGGAGAACCAAATGTTAATTACAATTCGAAGTCTAAAAGAGAGACGATTCGCGGGACCAAAGGAGAGAAGGAACTTGACAAGATGGAGTAAAAGAAAGACGGAAAGAGACTATGCGCGAGGAGGGATCGTCCGAGGAAAGAACACGATGAGATTTGCCTGTGCAGGAGGGTTGCCCTTCGTGATTAGTATTATTTAATTAAAAATGCCTGATCTTACTATCGTCTTTTCACGTAATATTATGTGGCGAGATTTTGAAACTTAAGGAAAACTAAAGTGAAGTCGATTATTTTGCGTTATTATTATCACTATTGATTACACCGTCAATCTGAAAAATTATATATTACACTATTTTGCGGCTATTTGCAAAAGTTTTTGAATCAATTAATGCGCAAAATTTTGAATGAACAGATTAAATTTATTTTTCAAAAGACTGGACTCGCTTGATTCTTTCACGCCAGTTCGCAGAAGTCTTCTAGTTTTCAACTACAATTTTTTGACGTTGGTTTGACGATTTTGCAAGACAGCGACGACGGCAGCAACGACGGCGACGATTATTGACGGAGAAGAGACGATGCGCGTCGGGTGGGTTTCAATTTAAAGTTGGACGAACGTGTCGGGATTTCAATGTACAAAATGCGTATGCTAAACTCTTCGCACCCCTCGTGGCGCGCTCCCGCTTCTCTCCGTCTTCTCGGTGCTGAGAGCTCCGCGGCCCTTGACGGGCGCCGGTGGACAAGGTCCACGTCGACGTTGCGACGGCAAAAATCAGCAAGTCTGATCAGTGGCGCCAAGTAGAAAGGGACGCAAGTAGAACGCCGCTTGTTGTAGCAAGCCCGCACGCGGGACATTCGTCCCACGTGCACTTTGAAGTTCGTGCCCCAAAGGACAAATTACTTTTTCGAGGCGGTCACCCGGCCTTGAAACCCTTACAGAGCGCCCTTAGGTACCTTTAATGATCGCGACTGCCGATCGAAGGTAATGCATATCAATGGACGGGACGGCGAAACAAACGTCCGATACGCCGATAGTTTCTAATGACTTTCTGAATTTTACTTTTTAAAATGTCTTCCTCCGCGTTGCGGCGCGCCTTTTGAGCGTGCTCGAGGATATTATTACCATGATTCAAAGGCTCAATATACACTTTATAACGATGATCGGAATTACGGGTGTGTCTCAAAGCAATTTCAAAGGCTGTTTTTTCTTTCGTTGCTATATACATATATATACATTTTGCCGATATAATCTTATCGCAACATAATTAAAATTTTTATCATTTTGCATTGAATAATTATCTTCGATAATTATAAATAATAAACAAATAATTTCTTAAAAGTTAAAAGCATTCTCTCAAATTATGCAAACAAATTAAGAGTTAAATTTTGCAGTTGTTATTTATTCGTCATTAATCGATGTATTGAATCAAGAGTTCATCAATCTCTATGTTCATTCATTACACGTGGCACATATGTATATATCGTCAGGACGAAATAGATTGAAAAAAATGCTTCGACGGCAGGACGCTGTCTTAGATCGGCGAGAAGTTTCGCCTCCAGAGCGGGATTACCGCGTGGCTATGGGTGGATTTGAAAATTGTAGGGCCCTCAGGGCTTCTGGGCAGAGCGATGTGGCAGAGTAGAACGTGATTGATTTTGCATACGATACAGATTGGACAGGTTTGAGAAATTGGACTGGCTTTCTGCCTGGTTTGGCATCTTTGTCTCTCTTATACTCTCTTCCTCTCTTCCTTGCTCTCTTTCATTCTTTTTTTTTTCTTTCTCCGTCGTCTCCTTTTTCTTTACTCGCGCCAGTGTGATACGTTTGGACCTTGCGTTTGTATATGTTGGACGCGTGCATGTTACTCGCATATACTTGCCATATCGCCATACGTATTTCTATGCGCGACGAAGAAGGGTTCCCTCTCTCGTATCTTTCGCAGGAAATGTCGAAGGGGATTGGTCTTGAACGAGCGATTTGTACGATCTCCGAGGATGTATTTATGAGCATTCTAGCCATGCCCGCCTGAACTTTTATATTACACTCGCCATTTTAGATAGTCAGTTTCGCGTGTAGTAAGTTATCGAGCACAACACATGTAACATTTTTGCTGCATTGTTTTTTAATTAAAAACTTTTTTAATATTAAAAAAAATACTAAAAGGCCGAGTTTTTATTAAGACATTTAGCTTTCGAGTATAAAATTGATCAAAAAATGTGTACAGCTGAGACGAAGCTGCGCAAATTTCAATACATTGTGTAAATTTCTCCGTCAAAAATTGCTCACATTAAAATAAATATTTCGCGCTTGTTTCGGCGCAAAATAAATTATGTATTAATGAAATTTTGAATTATGCGGCGAATGGAAAACGCGCAAATGCGCATCTCAAAGCGGTACAACGTGTGATCATGCGGGAAGACTGAGGAGGGATTGTTGAGCCATCCGGGGTCGCTCTCGTCTGGCGTTATCCGCCGACGTCGGAGTGGATAACAGGCCGAACGATTTATTCTAAACCTTTATCCGGGGGCGCCCTCCAAATTTATGAAAGAAGACGCCCGTTTAACCGACTCGCTCAGTCATCCCTCACCGCGGTGGTGAAGCCACCCTTCCCTGTCTGTCTTCCACGTCTTTCTCCGTTACTCTCGCGAAGCTCCCTCTCGCTTCGGCTTCTCCCTCGGCTTGGCTCGGCTCTCCCGCCGTGCTCGCATGTCAGCCCTTTATTTTATACCAAAGCGAGTCGGTCCGATTTGGTCCTAATATTAAAGGGGATGGCTTGCCCTTAGCGCGTGATCGGGATGCCAAATCTCTCCGATCCGATCGAGTTCTCTTTATAGACGAATAAAGCGAGTTTCAGGCGATTATAAGGATGCGTCATGTGCCGTTCGTAGAATCTCGTTTATATCACGTTAATTCATGGATAATCGAGCCGACAACTCTTATTTTATTAATTATATCATGAATACATTGATAAACATAGAGTGGAGTTTTTCTACGATATTACATTTTAATTAAATTTATGATATGTATTTACGTAAATATATATTTTGAGAGTAAGCAAATATATAGAAAAGTGCGATTAAAATTACATATTATTCTTTTTCATACATAGATGTGAAAGAAAATGTAACTCTTATTTTTCTATGTGTGTGCAACAGGGTTTTATTTTGATAATTGTACAATTAAATATTAACACGTTGAATTTATACATTTTCTCAAATAATTGCGTTGTTCTTACAAAGTTTTAGTTATAAGATGCTTATTTCTGATAACAGCAATTAAAATAATTGATTTAAACGTCGGTGCTGTGGCTTATAAGTGAATTATTTGTCCGCATTTTTACGTCGTATAATCTAAAATAGCGTACAGTAACACGACTCGATTTAGTCACGACACATCTGTCTTCCCACATTACGGTTCATTCTTAATATAGTACAAGCAATTAAAGAAATGCTTCGTTTATAAATTAGGATTGACGTCGAAGGAATAATTTCACATAATTCGTTTCCTTTTGCAGTTATATCTGAGCAAAACACGGCAGGCTGCCTTCTCGGCGGATTTGCAGCAGTCTCTCTCACGAACAGTTAGTCCAACCGCACGCCAGCAAGGTAAGTTTTTACCTCACTATTTTTACAGCACGCAAGCCATTTCTCTTTCCCTCCCTTTCTCCCTCTCTCTTTCCCATTTTCTTGTATTCTCTCTCTCTCCCCCTCTCTCGTTCGTATTTTTCGACTAAACGAAGAATGATTAATTGCGCGTAACATCGCACCGAAAAATGATTCTAATTGTTCTCTCGTCGCTGAAACTTTTGATACATATACATTTGCATTGCTTAAATATTCTTACGATCTATTCTGTTTTCTAATGAGAGGATGCACATCTATATATGCGGAAAATATTAACCATGCACAAAGTTTTGATAAGAACTTTAGTTTATGTACATGTAATGATGAAATTCCCTCTCTTCATCACAACTTTATAATTTTCAATTAAATTATCTCAACAACTCAATGTTTGATTCAATTTTTATTAAAATTAAATCTGTTTGAAATATTATTTCTGAAATAAAAAAAAAATTTATATATTCTTTAAGGCTTACTTTGTTGAAATTGTTCAATTCTCTACAAATATTTACAAATTGAAAATGTCTACATTAGAAGAGCCTTTTTTTATATGGCATTTAATATTTTCCTTTGCAAAGGAATTGAGACGTTCACTTTAGAGTTATTTACGGTACATCAATAAATTATTACTTTCCTACGCTGCTTATGTTTCACGATTTTCACGAGCTCGAGCGCGATGCAGAATAGTAATTGAAGAAACTCGCACGAAGCACTTTTGCTATATGTTTTCGATAGGGAATAGATATAAATAATTTAATATCTTGAGAAACTGATACGATTGCGTTTTCTGAGAATAATGCTTTGCTTCAAGCAGACACGACACGTGTGGAATTTAGGAACATAACATCACGACAATAATATCGAAGCTTTCGCCCGATAGAATCGCGTTGAAAGTGATCTCTCGTGATAGAAGCACTTACTACGATCAAACTTTCTTTTTTCCCCTTCGTAAAAATAATTGCGGATAAGCGCGGCGCTATATATATATATATATATATATATATATATATATATATATATATATATATATATATATGCACATATATATACAGAATGTCTTAGACTAGGCTACAATAGTTTTTAAATTGAAAGTGTTAAAAGTTTAGATTGTCAACAATTCACGCGCTTAGGTAGGTCGCGTATTAATTTTCACATTTTTATCACATAAGAAACCTCACAAATTTGTTATTAACGAATGATACAGTTAGTCTGAGACGCTCTGTATAAACGCCACCATTATACATGATTTCGATCACTTTCGTTTATAAATTATAGTTGACTTACTGTCGTTTTCTCGTTGCATTATGAGGAAGTTTGGATTTAGTAAAAATTTTATAATTTTAATCACAATTTTGATTAAGCAATTCTTTAATCGCAATTTTATGAACAATTATTTTGTCTTTTGGTTTTAAACAAACAGTAAAGTTGGAGTATATTCCGTGCGCGCAAAGACGAAATCGTAGGTCTCTTATCTTACGGTCGAAGCACCACCGATCGATCTTCGTAAATCCACTTCGCAAGTAAATTCCGATCTGCGTTTGAGCCAGTCAAACGGCTGGGTCAAGCGCTTTCGGAAAAGCGAGCGGCGTTCGAGTGGTGGAAACAAAAGCCCGGCGTTTCAATTAGGTCCTTTATTAGTTAGCGATAATAGGGCCAGCAGCGGTCGAGCCAGCACTGCTGGCCGATGGTTAACGGGAGGTTACGGGAGGTTGTTTGCGCGGATCCGGTATCCTCTCACGATATTAAGGGCTGACCAGGCAGTCCCTAGCTCCTTGATGTTTAGAATCTCCAGCCGGCTCTCGCGGCCTTTTCTCCAATCCGGACTCCGAGAAAGGTCCGTCTTGCCGGACCTTGTCGATTGATTTTCCTGCGCGTTATGTAAGTTTACGATGATAACCGGAGAAGTCGAGAGACGCGGCTCTCCGA
This sequence comes from Linepithema humile, assembly GCF_040581485.1. Classification (NCBI taxonomy): domain Eukaryota; kingdom Metazoa; phylum Arthropoda; class Insecta; order Hymenoptera; family Formicidae; genus Linepithema; species Linepithema humile. The sequence goes on from NC_090135.1 coordinate 7,975,821, forward strand.
CAGCGAACGTGGCGAGGAAGCGCGCAAGAGCGGGGAGAAGCGGGGTAAAGCGGTCGAGTCGGGAGGAGAAATTTGTCGCTGAGGAGAGCAGGTCGCAGCAGTCGCCTGCGGCGAGCCGCAACGATCCTCTCGTCCTACCCGTCGCATGCTACCGTACGATACCAAAGAGAGAGTGAGAGAGAGAGAAAGAGAGAGGGAGAGCTTGCTACTGCTATTGCTACAGGACCGTTCGAAACTAACTTAGGACCGCCGAAACTACACTCGCTTTCCGCGCCGCAAAACGAACGGGCTAACAAGGCGGGCGCACGAAATACATTGGATATTGATTCACGAGGGTGAAATAACGCAAAGCGCACGGGTGAATATTTCTTGGGCGTTTAGCATTAGTTGCGCAATAAGTCGCGAAGAAGATCCACAGAATTTCAAGCTGCTAATGTTGTTTTGCAACATGAACGTCACACGAAATTTGCTGTTCTACGTTGCAAACGATGGTAAAATTGCTCTAATTAATTTTCGCGAATATAATGGCACTCTAAAGTTGCTTTTCTATAATTTATGTAAATATTATAGCTTGCTTTTAATTACTTGCCTTCGGAATAATTTGTAATCAATCCGTGATCTATTAATGAATACCGGCGTTCTCCATATTATCGCACTCTACGTGGCCTGGCAAATTGCATTTATGTCACGTCGTCCCGATCCATATAGTCCGCAAAATCGGTTTTAGTGTAAACGAGGAAAGCTGGGCTAAGGGTCTCGGGCGCTTCTCCGCCCCAGCCGGGTGGGAAGGTGCGGCAGGAGAATGGCTGCGACATCTTGTATTGTCAGATCCCAACGCGACAAATTCATAATTGCGTTAATGCGGGTACGGCGAGGGTTCTTGCCGCAACCACCGCAAGGCGCGCCATGGCGTCTTGCGGCTATAAGAGAGGACGATATAGTGTAGGAAGAGCGAGGAAGGTCGAGCGGGAGGCGACGGAGAACGGTCCCTTCTGGTATGGGCTCGTTAATCTTCGGAGGATTACGCCAGAAGGAAGTATCGCCATTGTGCAGGGTCTCCTCTCTGAGTCGATAATTATTAATTAAATTGGCCGAACGGGCTACTCTGCGATTTATCGACTTATCGAGTATTGTGTCCGATATTGCTACGATATTTGTTCTAGAGATTTGTCCAGCGACAAATTTCTTAAAAACTTCCGTATGTATCAATTTATTAATTTTACACAGAAAATTATTTATTTTATATCTTGACAAAGTTGATAAACTCTTTTAAGGAGACAATTTTAGAAGTACAATCATAGCCATCGTGTGTTACATATTTAAATTAAATGAAGGCTTAATGAAAATTGGAACAATTTTACGATATTTTAATCAGATAGACGTTTGTTCGTATTCATTACATTTCATCAGAATTAAACTAACAGATCGGTGGTTTGGAACGTTGGAAACTACAATGGTAATATAGGAAACAATAAAAGACCGGTGCGGGAAAAAAGCTCGGCTTGTAGGTGCTTCATTTCAGTTGGCCGTGGACAATTGAATCATCGTCAAATCGTGGCGAGAGGGTCATCAAATCTGCACGAGCGGGCACGAGAGCGCGGCGAGAGAAAGGGTTGCGTTGGTCGGCTCGGTTGGTCGGGGGGGTAAAAAGGACGGAATTGCAGAAGCGGGAGAGAACGGCGGCGAACGAACGGGCCGAAATAAAACAGTGATATCGAGGCATTTCACGCACGAGCGGGAGCGTTTAGCAGATTCAACGTGCGTGCCGGCACTCCGCCGTTTCCCAGCCGCGGTGAAACGTCCCTCTCACTTCCCTTCCTCCTTGATGGCTCTCTCATTCTCTCCATTTCTCTCTTGCTCGCTCCTCAGCGCGCTCTTTACCCTTTTCTCTCTTGCTCTATCACCTACACCCTCACCGGGCCTCGCTGAAAAATACTACTCTCGCTGACACCTGTAGCTTCGACGTTCTACATATGTGCGCACGTAGCACATCGAGTTGCCACCGTCGACGAGTGGAAGAAACGAGGGACGATGAAATTGATAGTAGACGATGTCGAAAATCATCATAAAGTCTGTCGAGCGTAATGCAATGCATGATCAAACGATGCGACTTGTCCCGATCGGCGCGATAAGTATTCAACGCGTTAAAAAATGACAGATTAGGCTATGAAAATTTGTGTGTTTAGATATTTATAGTTTTTAGACTTTTGACAGCATTAAGCAGAATACAAGCTGTTCTTTTAAAACACATGTTCTCATTTAATATTAATTTTCTCAAGTCTTGAATGCATTTAGTTACAAAAATAGGCGATGATTTTCATATTTTTTAAGATTCTTTTCTTTTTGAGGTTATCGATGTCTATGAGAGAGCGATTAAATATTCGACTTACAGTTTGCTTTTAAGAATAAAAAATTTGCGAGATGCAAAACAAGTGAGGTATTCGCGATACGCTTCTGACGATAAGAAAATGAAGGCGAATCCGCAACGCTGAACAATTAATCGATATAGTACACTACGGAATCGCGAATCTACCATGCTTCGACGCGACAAAAGCGCACGAATAGAGGGGTTGCCTCGTCGCGGGTGACCGACAACGTGCGCACACGAGCAACCCCTAACGCGGGCGTGAAATCAGGCGCCGGCCAGGACGTCCGCTCGACTCGGCGGCCGACGGACAATAAGAATCGATATCTTAATTAACGAACGCCGGTGGGTCCGATGAGCGAACTTCTCGTTGGATAGAAAGGGGAAGCAAAGGGTGTGAAGAGGGGAACTGAGGGAACGAATGTAGGGAGATCTGGACCCGCGTTTTCGATGGGATAGCAACGGCGGACGCCTGACCGGAAGCGAGAGTCTGCGGAGCCCTGCGGACCTCGTTCTACCGGAAGCTCCATTCACGCGGCCCTCTCGCTCTCGTCCGCCTCTTCGACCGACGCGATCGTTCGTCGTGGTCGTCGTCGTCGCCGCCGTAGTTGCTGGGTACACTGATACGTTTCTGAATAAACAATACATCCTCCCCATAGCCGCAGCCCTCGAAAAAGTTCGACCGATGGTGCCGCCAAAAAAAAAGATTCTCGCCGATGGCGGCGGACTGAATTTTTTGTAGGATATTGTCAGTGCATGTGATATTTCTGCGATCAGCAAAAAAAAAAGCGTAGTGAGTTTAACGGTTCCAATCTCTGACAATAGTAAAAAATTCAATGTTTAGCACAAATTAAAATTAAAAAAAATTAATTTTATATTCACTCGCATAATGACGAAAATATCCATTATTTTTCACAAAGAAAAATGGACGATATTTTAACGATATTTTATGTTTCTCGCATTTGCTAATAAAAAAGAACAATTCAGTTAATGAAAATAAATTAAAATATTGCTTGTGGAAAGTGATATTTTAATATACAGATGATTAACAAAATAATTCATTTGAATAGTGTTTTCTATTGAGCTAAGTATTTTTATTAATATTCATAAAAGATTTTATCCGGCATAAATAATATCTTAATAGACTTCGAATGTACAGCACAATATACATTTTCTTCCGACGAGCTTGTCTCATCTATGATGAACTGCTTTGGCGGCGCTATATTCTCGGTGATTGAGATATCTCCGTGGACGTCCGGTCCGATTAATATCGCCGCGAAGGAAACGAGCGAGACTGGATAGATTAACGAATTGGAGGGCGCCTTTTCCAGGACGCTTTTACCACGACTGGCTAATCCGATAAAGTGGCAGCTTCGCACGAACCTCTTTCTTCTCGCTGACATTCCGTCCGCCGAGATATGACACTAAGTATTCTATATTGACTAATAAACCGCTATTCTGCGGTTTCCTCGCTAACGAAGCTTTGCACTTCGTTGCTTGTTTTCTCTTCGTAATGACACTCTCTCTCGAATTTTCCATCGCGATTCACAGACGGGTAATACTTTTACGGACCGAATAGTTGAAGCTGTTTGTGCGTATTTCAAATACGAAGCTTACGTGAATTTCCCTCCGCCTACACGCGATTCTCGTTCACACTCTCGGCGTTTCCGCTCCGCTCACCCGGGAATATCTCGACGCAGGACACACAGCCGGAGAAATCTCGTCAAGGCCGCATTGGTGGGCGCCTCAATCAGGACTTGCTTTGGAACCCAATTTCACGAGAGAGAGACTATTTGCGCGTGCTTTGGCCGGCAGTAGGTTTGACCTCTCGTTAATCACCAAAGGACCCGAAGCACGAAGGCGAGTCGGACAAGCTGTGTAGTTGACCGCAATGGCTGACCGTTGGCCCGATGGACAAACCCTTAAGGTTTGTACCAAGGTACAGGACGGTACTGATAGTGCACTTTGGGGAATTCTAGAGGTGGCAACGCTCATTCACTTTTTCGTCATGAAATTTATTCCGCAGCCGCCTATCGTTACTTAGGCGCTCCACTGAAAAATAATATCCTTTGGAATTTTCACGAAAACTGAGGTACATTCTCGCTGATTGGATCCGTTGGATGAGTCAATATTTAGATTGTAAGTTATATATTTGCCGCTGTAAGCGATACGTGCAACGATTTCACGCAGGTTGAGATATCGCCCCGAGCAGTCCTCGTTGGCTTGTACACGTCGCCTAATCGCTGTATTAGCTGGCTTTGTGGTTAAGCTATGCTATTGCCGAATTAGGGGTGATTCGCTTCGAAACACACCCTCTTGCATTTGTGCCGTTTAGGTGAGCATAATGCACGGTGTACGTTCATACTTGCATTTGTTCCATTGCTTGTTGCTCCCGGCTTTTTCAAATATTTCATGTGTCGAAGAACTCGCAAAGACGTTTCCTTCGATATCCTCAATTTTTATACATCTATATTTATCCTTACTGTGAAAGATTTATAAACCTAGGTATTAAATTGACAAGAGCGTGATGGCAAATATTTAATAACTATTTTCTATTGATGAATCTTGTCGAAATAGTCGAATCTTGCGAGCTTTCCTACTGCTGGAACTTGACGGCACATGGTTTTAGGTAGATTTGTGCAGCTTGTTATACGTCGGACCACCATAGTCTCTTGGCGCATATCGTTTGTTGGTTTTGCGGTGTACCATAACGCTACCTTCCTTGTAACCTCTTTCCCTTCTCTTGGGAAAAGCGGGCTTTCAGCAACATCGTTTGGCAAAGGGATCCTTCCGCTACGCCGCCTTCGTATTAGACGCGAATAAAATCTGCAATCACGAGATTTACGAGAATCACAGATAGCTGTGCACGGTATTCGACAGAAAATTACTAGTAAAATGCAAATCTTGTAATACAATATTGTTTACAAATTCAATTTTAATATATAATGAGCAGATAGACTTGTATCTTGTGTGATTCAAAGATGGAAATTAATTTCTAACTTGTATCTATGTTTTTGTCGCATTTATTATTTCTCGATTCTATTTCTTCGAAGTTCTTTCTATTCAATGCTGCAAGAAAAACCTAAAATCAAATTAATGCCGTTAAATAAGAATTTCTTCTTCTGTTGTATGAAAGAATTTCATTATAAATTCTAAACTTATAAAATTTCTATTTTCATATACTCTTATATCGCTCAGTCTATTTTAATTTAGGTTGTCATTCAAGCTGTCTTTGATTTTGCTGGTGTTTGCATCAACACCTTGAAATCATTGCTTGATTACGTTGAAGGCAGATAAAAAGCGCTCGGTCCCCTTCGGTGCAGCTTTGACCTCGATGAGAGTGTTCGTGGAGGTGGTTCGACCGCAGGATCCAGCGGAGAACGAGGCAGATGGAGACGGGAGTGCGAAAGAGGACAAGCGGAAGCACACCGCGGGGGGTAAACAGAGGTGACGTAATTACCGAGATTAATGCGGCCTTGAGCTTTTGGTGGCAACCGAAGCTCCCGGTGCTTGCTTTTATCTCGCGAGCTATCATCCGGTCCCGCTTCTCCGGCTTTGCCGTTACTCCCTGCCCCCCCCTTCGCCGCCGGAAAGTAATTTGAGGACGAGAGGGAACGGTTTTAAATTTTACTTATCCGTAGGACTTAGATTTACTTGCGTCAGTCGCGCCGCGGGCGGCCGACCCCGCGTTTGTCGGCGATGTCTGTCACATTGTGAACTTAGCTTTTATATGTCAGCTAAATTTTTCCTTGAAAAAGATCAGTTGTCAATTAATTTTGGTTTAGCAATATTATCATTGTAATTATTATGCTAACATTTGACACAAATATTGATATATTCGATCTTGTTTGTGCAACCGCGAAAAGTACACGGTGGAAATATCGATGAGAAAAATATACAATCTTTATTTTCGAGAAAGTATGTCTTATAATTCCATACTGTGCAGAAAATATCCAAGTATTAATGTTTTATTCAAGATTAGAAATATATTTTTTAATAGTATTTTAACTTATTAAAAGGGATCAGACGTAAATCAGGCGTTGATAACAATTATATCTTTGTGCTGAATGAAGGAGCTTGTTTGACGTGGTAATCAGATTATCCTAAGCAAACTAGAGCTGTCTGTTACGTAACGTATGTAATAACTCAGTAATTCGGACTAATCAAAATTGGTGGAATTTTCGCGGGAAACCTTTCTTTCGCGATAGCTTGGAAGAATGCGCGCCAGCACTCGGCGCGACTTCCTGCAGCAATTCTCTCAGGGCGTCGTGAGATTTTCCGTAGATGACACTCGTAGTAGCGGTCGGGTGCCGAGATTTCTCCGTCTCTTTCTGCGAGCAATCTGAGAGGAAGAAAGGGAAAGAGAGATAGAGCGAGGTGGGAGGAGGGACTTCCTCCTTTCACCAAAAACACCGGGTGCGGCTGCTCTTCCTCTCGCACTCCATAGAAGAGAGCCACTATTCACGTCTCCTCACGGCAACCCCTTTCTTTCCAACCCTCGCCACTCCTCGCCGTCGTACCGCGCGTTGTCGTTGTCGTCGTCGTCGTCGTCGTCGTCGTCGTCGTCGCTGGGGTACACCGTTGCCTGCTCGAGACAATGATATCGCAGGAAAAGAGGAGAGCATCTCGACCCGCTTTACAACTCCCGACGGGGCCGACGTTACCGGGGCGAAATTAATATCATAAATAATATCGTAAAAAAAATACAGCCCGCAGCGCCCGCCGCCGTCACGCCAACGTTACCGCAAAACGTTTCTCTCGCGTCTTGATAAAGGAAACGAGAGGCGGGAAGAGCGGCTGAAAGAGAAAGAGAAAAAGAGAGGGTGAGGAAGGAAGAAAGCGAGGAGGGGATCCGCAGAGAAGGCGTCTCTCCTTCTTAGGGGAAGTCGAAGTGCCAGTAAGATCTCGGATTAAGCCGAGCAACGTACCAAGCGCTTTCCCAGAGCACATAATCTCGAAATGCGACAGCTTTATTTTGAGAGAATTTGAATTCATTTTTATGCGCTTCTTTTTTCGTCGCGTAAGATACAGCGTGTCGCGAAACGGCGTTTGACGAGGATGCACTTTTATCACTGCGTCGTCGTTGAAAATGATTGATTTAAAGAGTATCTACTGGATTTCGGCTACGGATAGCTGCGGCATGAAACCGCGCTATTTTTCAGCAAAATTATCCGACGCAATTAGTATTAAGATATACTATCCGTCGTGTCAATTTCACGCTTTATGATTCTCGATTGTGCATATTATGCATCGTTTGCTCCGCATAGCATTAGGACTCTTGTCTTCCACTATCCCCCCCCCCCCTCTCTCTCTCTCTCTCTCATCCATTTCCTCCTTCATAGCTCCTAACTAACAAAAGCTCCGTATCCCGCTTATGTTCGGGACGACGACTGGCTGCGATACACGGCGACGGGTTATATATCGTCGGCGCGTGTAACGGTCGTAGCCACCCTCCTCCTCGCTCATGTGGCTTGATGTTTCTCGCCGAACAGCAATATAATCACTCTGATGGTACAAAGCGGCTACCCCTACGGCGGCAGCCTCGCTGCGCCTTCCACGCCATCAAACGCTGATGATACAGACGATACGACGTATGTATACGCGACGACGCTAATTCGCATCATTGTCGCCGTTTCTTGCATGAAACTAGGCGAAGCCACAGGTAGCTGAGACTCACTCCCGCACGTACGCGTCGTCTGTCGAAGGTGAATAGTGAGCGCGAGATATTGTCCGGATAGGCTGACAATCGGGCGATAGTTTGAGTATTGTTTGCTTGAAGGAGGAAGAAAACGAAGAATATTAGATAGCTAGTTTTCAAGAATAAAGTAATAGACATGCATCGCGAAAAGATTTATATCAAGTTGCACGAGGATATAAAAGGATAGTTAAAAAGTTCGATAAAGTTATTATTAGAAAACTAATTTTTTACCGATTTTTTAAGAAAAGATGTTTTGGATGAAAACAATTATGTATTTATATACCGCAGCTTTAACATCGCTATTATTTAAAAAATTGTACATTTTCCACACAATTCGGATTCTTCTTTTAATGCTTAAGAAACATAAAATCTGTACTTTTCATGCAATTGCGTTCTCTACATTTTTTTATTTCAAAGAGATTGCTCTAGACTGTTATGCTGAAGCGCAACATTACAGCAATGATTTGCGCGTAACGCCGTAATGGACAGTTTCCATTATATCAGACATCTTAGCAGTAAAACGTTTATAGTGATGTTATTCGACGGAGTAGCCGCTCATTAAGATTCTGGTTGTTTGCCAGGATGTCGGACTTCGAAGATCTCTTCCTAGGTAATTGCGCCCTCAAAGGGTTAGTCATTGGATTGTAGCCCGCGGCAAACTTAAGAACCTTAAATTTCCCGACAGCATCGCACCTTTTTGCGCGGGGGAGACATCTTTTTCTCAAGAGGTAGGGTTCTAATGGAATTAAAACTAAGCCTACAGATAGCGAAAATGTCGTCCGTTTATCATGATAAATATCTTGTTAGATTTTCTCGTACCTGTTAAAAGATGCGTGTTTCGTCGTCAAGTATTTACAGAATTTGTATAAAGAGAATTTCTTCATTTTAAATACCGCATATCTGATTTTTGGACTCGAATAATACATTAAAAAAAACAAATATTTTTTGTTTGTTATTAAATCTATGTTGCTTTTCTACAGAATTTGCTTTTTTTGAGACCCACTTAGGCATTTAATATGAAAAATAATTTTTACTACTTTACAAAAAATAAGGAACACTTTTAAGACGTTCAAAATCGAATAATTTTCAAATCACTACAACTCGGTGAAAAATTATCATAGATAAAAAATTAAAAAAGCATTTTGAAAGTTGAAGTTTGTACTTTCACGTACTTTAGACCGTGTTTTGAAAATTTTTTTATCTTTACACTTCTAAGTGCCGTATTCTTTTATTCGAGTTTAGAGGTGCAAAAATAAACAATTTTATGAAAACGGTTTAGAGCATATAAAAAATACAAGTTTCAAGCTTTAAAATGCTTTTTTAATTGTTTGTCTACGATGATTTTTCGCCGAGTTACAGCGGTTTGAAAATTGGTCAATTTTAAGCGTCTGAACGTCTCGATGCGGCACAGCAATGCGGCTGAGTGCGCGCCATTACTACGGCATCGTGCGTATTAATGGCGCGCACTCAGCCAGTCGGATGCACTGTTCTGTAGCGTCTAGACGTTCAGACGCTTAAAATTGACCAATTTTCAAATTACTGTAACTCGGTGAAAAATTATTGTAGACAAGAAATTAAAAAAGCATTTTAAAACTTGAAACTTGTACTTTCATGTAATTTAGACCGTTTTTTAAAAATTTTTTATCTTTACTTTTAAGCTTTAAGAAAGAACACGTATTTTCTACATTCTGTAGCTTGATAAAGCAAATTTCTCTGGAAAAATTAATGCAGGTACCAAATACCACAACACTTTACCTATACAACACGCTTTCTGAAATTTTGCAACGATTTTTTCCGGCCGAGTTACGCGACTTTGAAACTAAACATGCATTTTTCATGGTAATGCTAATTCCGCTAGTAAATGTTATTTTTCACAAAATGTAAGATTGATAGTGTAAAGATAGAACATTTTTAAAAAACGGTCTAAAACACGTGAAAGTACAAACTCCAAGCTTTAAAATTTCCAAGCTTTTTTCAGTTTTTTGTCTGTGATGATTTTTTGTCGAATTTTAGCGGTTTAAAAATTGCTCAATGAGTCTGAAAAGTGTTCTCTATTTTTTGTGGAGTATAATTAATTTTAATACGGTAAAATAAAAAATCTTTATTTATATTTCTCGGATAGCGCACCGATTGCCGCCTCGGTAAGTGGCGCGAGATATTCGACAGATATTGAGAGCACAATGTTTTATTTTTAACCGTCCGACTTTAGGTGTCTTATCGTGATTTTAGTAGCATCGTAAACCGTGAGTATATAAAGGAGCTGAAGAGAGTCAATAACCGGCGGCGATGCTCCCACGGGCAAGGCTGCAGCTCACATTTTCATGGCGAATGGAGTTACGGTTTATTAAAGGGAAAAAAGGCGTCGACGTTTGTCAGTGAATGATTGTTTTTCGCATGAGGTGCCGCGCATTCAGAAGATACGTCCGCGCGTCGGTGGAGAAAATAAAATCTGACTCTGAAATGCGAAACTTGTGGTCATTTTAATTAGCTTATTTATTCGAGAGGTTAATTTTATTATGATAAACGATCTTAAAACAAAAAAGTTAGAAAAAAGGACCTTTTAAAAATGATTATGTTGGCACATATAGATGAGTTATTTCTTCGTCTAATGGAATAGCCATCTAAAAGCAAATCTGCGTTTGAAACCGCCTGGGCGCGATTAATTATGTCGGTGAAGTTGACCCTTGTCCTCGCATATCCCACATTTTATTGCCTTCTACAGGCTGTCGCACGCGGTTGCGCCTAGGAGACCCGACGGTTTTGGTAATACCGAAACGGTAATGCGAATGCGGGGAATGCGGGAAGGCAGCCAGTCCCTCGGCTGGATCTTGGTGGCGAATTTGCGCCATAGAATTCGCGAGCTATTCGTGGAGCGCGAAATTTTCCTCGATAGGTCGCTAGGTTGGCCGGTACATCCGGTTAGGATAGTAAGAGATAACTGGGCCGGCACCGTGAGACCGGGATGAATAATGAAGTGAGTCGCGCGCTACGCCCGGAAGGCCAGAGATTCACCCGGGCCCGGTCTAGACCCCGAGATTAGCCCTGAGTTATGGCGTTAAGATCACATCTAATTGTATCAGTTGGAGCCACCCGAACCAGCCTCTATCTGCCTATCCATCTGTAGCGGCCCGCGCGCTACTATAACCTGCTTAGGTCGGCCCTCCTTCCGCGTCTCTTCCGCGCCATTGACCGGGACCTTAAACGCCGGCCGACCATCGATTTGCTTAATCTTGCGCTTTGCGAGGACTTTGCCAAACTCGCGGCTCTCACCCTCTCTTCGTTACGATTTCGCACGACGCGGTTTACCGGGATCCGTGCCTTCGCTCCGGTTACTTATCAGTAAGATCCTGCATCCCGCGTTCCGCCTCTTCTCGTGTTTGTGTTATTAATTGAATTTTAATGTCTGCTTTGGCGCAACTTGCGAGTAGCGCGCACGGGAGATGAAAATCACCGGGTTGCTTTAGATAAACGAGCTTCGCAGATCGTAGTGACGATATAGCGACGACGCGTCGCACGCTTCGTTAAGAGGATGTGGCTTTTATATGATCGTATTTTGCGGCTAACCGGCAAAATAAGGAAGTCCTTAGGCATTTCTGATCCTCCTTTCTTCCTACTAAATACCCGACGTCGCTCTGGGTTATCTCCAGGCGAGAGAGTATCAGCGGAGGAAGCGATCGTAGGCAAAAGACGGAGTCGTACGAGCGGAGCGAGAGAGAACGCGAGTCTATAATGGTTTCCTCGAGGCTCATCCTAGGACGCCGTACGGTCGTCTACCTCGCATATAGTTTCCCCATCGAATATATACAGGGTGTACCGATCATTTCATTCCCGAATTCTATCAAAATCACGAACATGTAAGATTACGTATTACAATGTTAAGATTCAGAGCACAGATACACATCAATCTCGGTTTGAAAATAGGCATCGTGTTATTTAGAATTATTCTATTCTTCGGTCGTTTACAAATTTGCAATTAATTCTTTAAATAATATTAGGAATTTTCTAATATCTGCGCTATGCAGATGGTTCGTTCAACGGATACAACAAGTTTAATCACTTCAGAGCGCCGACTTTGTGTAGAATACCACGATGCTTTCGAGTCACCTGATAAGAGCGGCGCGGTTGAGCCCGAGATATTAGTAAGTTTGTGCTAGAAAGGAGAGGCGAGGACTAGCGCGAGTAGGAGAGAGGCATTAGAGGTCGGGGATGATCACTGAGTGCGCGGCACTAATCAAGACGCATGATTATAGGCCCCAGAGAACCCTTGAGTACCCGGCTACCGTCATTCCTAGCCGAGGAGACACTCCCGATGCGTTTCTCGCGCGTTCATTGTCGTTATTACCGAACCGCAGATTACAGACTGCTGCTTTTTGATATTATCGCGCTCTTTGCAGTTTTAGGTAACAATATTGAATCAATGTCTAATCGAATCTTAAAATTGTAGTTCGATTTAACAGTCGCAGTCAAATTACATACTTATTATTAACACCCACTAACGTCGACAGGTGATAAACGGCAATGGTAGTTGCTAATAAACGGATACAGTGGATACATTAAACCGTGTGTAATCCCGTTAATGGATCGTTACTCGCCGCTCGATCAATCGTCAAGCAATGTTGGTGTAATTGCAGCCATCGGTATCAAACTGTTGTTGCTACATTTCATGATTATTGTATCGCTGTCGAATAGTTTCCTAATTGATCGCGCCATTCTCCTTTGAACACCGTTTTCAAGAGTGACAATTCATCGTGTAGCGTCTTGCGTTGAATTAATGCCTTTTCTCGGTGCTACATTATCGAAGGTTCTTACATGCGTGTCTATAATCGACGAGCAATCTATCAGTTATATTATAGAATTTATTGGAAGATCTGATTATTAAAGTGAAATAAATTTAACAAATATTTATTTAAAGCTCTCGATAATTAATGACACAAGATAAGAATATTCCAAGTTCTAAAACACTGAATTATTTTCGTAATAATGTTACGGTTTATTTCGCTACTATATGGATGATCTGCGCCACTTTGGTTCGCAACAGCTCATTAGATTGGAGATGACTGTCGAAGCAATTAGGATCCTCCTCGCGATTCTCCTCGGGGAGGTGGTGCTCCTGTTGATCTGGTCGCAGCGCCAGAGGAAATTTCCCGACCTACGGTTCTATTTGAGGTTACACTAAGCAAGTTAGCACAACCCCAACGTATCGCGTTAAATTATGCTCAGAAGCGCGGTGGCTGCCGCGGATATGTGCGTACACGCGCGCACACGTAATCACAGTAAGCGGCGCGCATTTGCCGGGGAAACCGCGTTTCAGGAAGCCCACGGTGTTGTGTGTCACGCGACGCCCTGCGTTAGGCCTCGAGAAAAGGGAAATCATCCGTCTCCATTTTCTTCAGCTGTCGGATCACGCAGCGACGTCTCGAATGCAGCGATAGGGCGCGAAGAGAGGCATATGACGACGAGGACGGAAAATACGCTCTATAGATATTATCCTACAAAGTTGCACGCCAGGATTGTAACAGTATAGCCTGTCAGCCGGGCAAATAATTATTTTTAACCAGCATCGAAAACGTTCCGCACTACTTTTTCACTTGCGTGCTACGAAAAGATTAAATAATATAATTAATGAAAAAAGTCTCGGGAATATTTAATTCCCGAGAAATTAGATTCTCTAACTTTTGTTTTTTTGTTTTTGTTTGTTATATTGAACATAGCTTTATACGCTACGGAATCAGACCGAACAGATCGATCTCGAGGCACGCGCTAACCGATCTATGGTTTATCCGCAAAGTTCCCGATTGCGCGGCACAAAGAAGCTCGCGAATAGTTGTTGGATTACATCGAACGTACAAAGGAGGAATTCGACGTTTGCAGACGGAGAAAGAAGGAGAAGGCTAGGATAATGAGGGGACAAAGGACGGAAATGGAGAGATAGAGTCGGATAGCAGGGTAGTTGGTTCGTTAATCTTAAGAGCGTCGGATTCGCGATTCGGGCAATCGCATGCCATAGTGATCCTTAGGCACATACAGTAGCAAAGGGTCAAGCAAGATTGGTCCTTTTCATCGTATCGGGGTAAAGTCATAGGATATTGAATTCACTTAAACGGACGATGGATGCATTCCTTCTTTCATCAAAGAGTCTTTGCCCATCAGGAAATGTCTACGATATTAACACATATTGTGTATATTTCTTAATAGCACGTGAATTTGAAGAATTAGTTCAAAAATATTATAGTCTGATGCATTATCAGCAATTGAGAATTAGAAAATCCGAAAAAAAATTTGATTATATTTAAGAAAGTATACAAATAATTGAGATTTGCATCCATCATTATATTATTTGTTATTTATATAAGTAAAGTATGTAATATTGGATTAAACTGGATTATAATAACGTATTGCTCTTGAATACTCGATACATTTTAAGACGTCAAACTCGCGATTGATCTTGTAAGTAAGAAGGAGTTGGCAGACTTCCGAGGTTAAGAAGCATTCATCACACCCTCTCCGGTCTCTGTCGGAGACATCTTCCATCCTGGAATCCATTGAAAGTTCTCTCGCGTCGGGATAGCTGCCCGAAAAGTGTACAAAGTAACGTCATACGGCAGCCGAGGGGTCGCTGGCGCGCGTACGTGTGTTTGCTTTTATTTAAATTGTAAGTTAGATGCCATTTGGGATGAGGCGGCGCGCGACGAAGCTTTTAGTAAATGGCAAGAAATGTTTGCGCTAAATGGTTCGACCCCATATGGAAATGAAATCTGGCGGCAGCCATCGGTCCGCACGATTGATCTCCAAAGTCTGTTAGTCTTTGCTGCGACTTGAAGTTTTTAGGATGAAGACGATTTACGTATGTATGAAGAAGAAGGAGACGGAATATATACGTTTTGCACTTTTCAGCTCAAAGTTAAAGCACGTAACTATTATCAAAATTAGAGTGCGCATATATATCGCGAGATGGACAAAAGAATTAATTTTTAATCCGAACGATGAATAGCGAAAAAAACTATAGAACAGTAGTTTGAATTATCGTGACAAATATGTATGTTAAATAATAATAATTGATAGATATTTGAGGCAGGACCATTAGTCGCCATCAATCTTTATTGTATCTATCACGCCGCGAGAAAGTTGCTCGCTAATGCGAAGCCGCACGTAGGGATTGTGCACTATTTCGTCGAAAGCCGGGGACGTAGGGACAGGAACCGCTCGGATTTGCATACTCGTCAGCTGTGCTTCCTTCAACTTTTCCTGCGGCACACCCTTCGTGGAACTCTGCGCGAACTCGGTGGTGCGGGTATGCACTCACGTCGGATAGAGCCGCGGAGGAAGAACAGGGAGAGAAGGTGCAGGTGTCGGGGACAGCACAGCCATGTATTTCTAGTCTCGATTCATAATTGCAAATTTCCTTCGCCTTATTTATGCAGCCCAGACTCATGCCGCCCCGGCTCGGTTTGCAGATTCGCTAATACGGGTTTGTCTACCTCGAACTCCTCAGACTCAGCTCAGACTCGAAAGACAATGTCGGAGAATGATGTATTTTTCCGCGACGGTTTTGTGCAAATTTTTTTCTATTATAATTAAAAAACTTTGAAGAATATTGAAAAAAGAACACGTATTAAATCGAAAGGAGTACATGTATTTCTCATAAAAGAAACTAATCAGTTTCGCGTTTGCTGCTCTCGTTAAACCAGTTTTAAAATCGATGAATTTATTATAATACTGCGATGGCATATTATAATCGGTGATTATCTTCGAATTAATTTCCCGGATCGAAAAGTTTTCGCGACCTCGTGCACTTAATATCATTTTTATCGTACAGCATGTAATGGCTTGTAACGATCTATCGTGACTGAAGGAACGGCAACGTGTCACCCGATGCTTTACAAAGTGGCATCGAGAAGAGATTAGCGGCCCTTCTGCGTCCCGCGTCCCTCCTTCGATCACATATCGAATTATGAGAATCTCTTTCACGAATGTTGCGCGTGGGGGAGTCGGCTCACGTGCTCGCGGGCCATACATTTTCACTTTGGCACACGTGTCGTCACTTTCGTCGCCTTCTTGCAGCCGTTGTCGATGTCGACGTCGATTCGAAGGAAGGGAGAGACAGAGTCTTAGCCTCGGCAAAGGGAAAAAATAAGGCCTCTCTCGATACAAAAGCTCTTTTCCGCCGCGTGCAGAGAGAAGAAATGGAGATACGATGATGCGCTCCGTTATGCATTATGCATTATGCGCAAAGACGAGCCGGGAGAGAAGGTGGCTAAGTGAAAATCATTTTTAGTATCGTGATTTTAAAGTACCTATAAATAAAAAAAAAATTTTAATTAATGAAATGGAACAATTTTTAAAAACGAATATCGATTTTTTGTGAGCACAGCGGTATTCTTTGAAACGAAAATGTCATTTTTCGCAAGCATGCATAATACAAAAGAATCGAGAGTATGCCCTCGCAGCACGCGCCCCGAAAACACTGAAATCCCGATGGATAACTTAAATAACTTCGCTCAAATATCGCTTTAGCACCGCGATACCGGCACATCAGAGATTTGAACGAGCAATTCGCTATTTATGTTTTCTGGAAATATTTATGTTTTCTGGAAATATTTATGCTTTCTGGAAATAATATCCGACTTTTTTTTTCTATTCATGTGAAATACACATGAATAGTACATATCCTTAGTACTATAATATTATCAACGATGTCGGGAAAGGATCTAATAATAATTTCAATATTTGTACATTATTTACAAATGCAATATAGTTGATTTTTTTTTAAATCACATAACTGCGATTTATATAAATTATTTGTAATTATTTTAGAAAGCTTTTGTAACGAAGAGCCTCGGTGATGTTGATTGTGTATTATTTATAGATAGAAGTGCGAAAGCTTTGGGCTCTCAACAATCCGACAATGGTCCGCGTAATCACGTTTGTTTTATGGGCTGTTACGTAGGCGGATGCTTTAGCTAATTGTATAATTGCTTCCAAGCCAACGGTGGCGGCGTCGCCACCATGTCGTTTCCTGTTTCAGTCCTTTTTTTATACCGTACAAGGGGACGGCAAGGATCGTATCCGCAAACACGAGCGTCGTCCATTTCCGTTCTCGCTTAATTGCATGGTGTTTAATTAGCAAGATGTCGACAAAACGGGCGCAAATAATCGTAAAGCCTGAAGTTTTTGCGACAAAGAAATTTTTTTTGAATACTAATACTGTAAAATATTCGAACTCTTTCGGTATTTCCTCGAATTTGGCGTGTTGAGATAAAGTTGCTTTTAAATTCGCTGCGATCCATGAATTTCTGTATTCTCCAATAGACTCGGTAGGATCTTAGAATCGTTTCATCCCTTGAGGCGCAGACCGGGAGGGCTCGCCGGCTTCGTCAAATATTTGCCCAATCACGGCGAAGACATTTCAGTAACTCAACTGCCACGGATCGTCGTTCTTCGTGGTCTTATTTCTCATTTACCGAACTGCCAGTAACTCTTCGTATGAAAAGCCGACGTATCAACACGAAGTGTTGATTTATATCTGTACTTACACCGCTTGTGCTTACAAATGTGACACAATAAATTTTACAAATTTGTTCAAGAACTCGATGAATTCGATTTAAATACATTAATAAAATACTTATACATTTGCTTTGTTGTTTAGCTTTAACGTATAACTTTCAAGTCGACGCGCGTTGACGTCTGATGGAAAAATGGACATCTTTGTTAGACTTACTTCATCAAGTTCATGAGCGCATAGGAAAGAAGAACGAAGGTCTAAAGGCTAAGTGACATTCCGCCGGAGCCGGTCGCTTAATCAGAGCGAAGGTTTTTAGAGCCCCTTAAATCACGTAACGCGAGACGTTGCGCGGAGTGAAAAGGGGAAGTGGCGGCTGGATTGAAGGTCGGTCGTGGTCTCGGCGGGTGGGAATTAGCTCGACTGAATTGATCAAAGCTGTTTAAATGCGGCCTCTTATTAAAGAAATCCATAATCGCTCTGCCGTCTGAAAAGCGTCACCCCCCGTACTGGCTGCAAAAAACCAAACCAGAATTTCCCACACCCAGATCCTTCATTCTGTTGCTACCTTCGTCTTTTCGCGAGCAAGTATCCAATGCTGCCGAAAAGACGATGAAAAGGCGAGCGATAAAGCTACTTGTAGAAAGCTAATTGCACGGTGCGCGTTTTGTTAATGTTACGAATGATTTTTGCATCAGCGTTGATTTTATTTGTCAAAAGTTAATTCGCGTATAATGTCGCACATTAACTAGATATTTGATACCTCAGTTAATTATAATGCATTCTCGTTTCTAATTTTTCAATGCAGCGACTTTATCACGCTTACGGCAAAGTACTGTTTAACTTAAAAAGTATACCATACTATTTATCACCGCGAAGAAAAGTTATTCTTCAGCGTGCGATCATAAAGTTTCTTCCGTTCCGACCCGCATGCGCTTCTCCTTCAGAGAGGGGCAATCAGCCGAGCGCAATCAGCTTCACGCTTATAACGTTTTATTATTACGAGCCTCAGCGGTGCGAGGGCGTGTGGACGGTATTTCGTACTTTCATTAGCAGGAAACGCAAAAGTACGCCAGGCGCCGCGCGCTTGCGAAGTCCTCCTCGTCATCGAGCCCGTGAAGGGTCGCGTTGTCGCGCGAGATTAGCAATTCATAGCTGAGCGTGGTTATTATTGTCGCGGTGGCGAGGGCTACGCGCACACTTAACGCGCGCGGCAGCACGGCGGCAATAATAATAATTAAGAAACATCGTAACGGCAGTATATCTGGCGCACTGACCTGACGACTTTATGCGCCTTTACCTTCTTTAGCACTCCCTTTTTCTGCCATTCTCTTTCGTCAGTCTCGTTCGCTCCACTGTCTTTCCCCCTTCCCTTCTCTCTTTCTCTCACTTCTCCTCTCCGCTCACCTAATCTCGAGACCGGCGCTTGTTAAAAACGCCCGTGAATATAAAGAGTTGCATTATTAAAGAAGTTTGCGCGACTATAACAAAAAGTTTCGGCCGGCCCATGTCGAGGGTAGAGGCGAAAAAAGCAACAAGCCAGGCGACGCGGGGGTGGTCGAATCGAAGGGAGAAGCAGAAGGGAGACGCAGAGAGGATAACAGAGGGAAAACGTGAGAGTGCGTAGCTTCTGGGCGCGATCGAATTGTTCGGGGCGAGAACTTTTCTCCACTAATCAAATCTGTCGATAGCAATACACGCTGGACGTACAAATCTTATTTAATGATCTACGCCACTGACATACTGAGCGATACGAGTGCGCGGAAAGTTAAAAAATAATTAAAAAAAAAAGAAAATAGGCCGATATCAGGTATTCCGTTTACATTTCACCGGCATTGCTTGATTTAATAAACAACCGCACGGCTATCAGATAAAATTATCACGTAACTGTCATAACGAATTAATTTTGAAAACTTTTTTTTTCTCCACGTCGCGATTAATCGTGAAGATAATCACGAGTATTTCGTCTTTATTGTCGGACACGCCGGCGCTTTTTTCCGCGCGAAATCGGCAACGAGGAGCGGGAAAACAAAAACGTTGGGGAACAAGAAGCAGCGGCGCATAATTAGCATAACGACACTAATTAAAATACAAATGAAGCATCTTAAGACGGTTCGCACCGAGTGACTCATTATCACTGAGCTGTCGAGCCGTCTCAGTTCCATAAGAAAGATCCCTTCCAATTCTCTTCTTTCATCTTGCAATTTCTCCACATTTTACTGACACTCGCAAACCTAATTATATTTAATCGTAGCCTCGTATCGTTTGTGGCCACTTAACGCTCGCTTTTATTTAACATTCTGATGAGAGATTTAGATATTTTGGTTTTCCAAATTTCTATTCAATTTATAATGCTATTATATTCTATTATTGATTTCACTTATTCATGTTACATTCATACTTTTCTTACTTATATGAAAGATAGAATACAAATTTTCGAAGAGCTACTGCACATATTTCTTATTTTTTATATTGCACTGGCCATTAAAATTTCATTTAGATTGAAATTATTATAAATTAATTGTTAATTGCAACTTTCTTCAAATTTATTTAATATTTTTTTAAATAATTGAGGGAATTTCAAGAAATAATTTAACTTACAAATAGGTTTGGCGTAGATTTCTTTTTTTATGACAGTCAGGAAGGAGCAGTGAGCGAACAGTCACGATGGTTGTCTTATGATTTTCTATTTGGCCATGTTATCCATGATTCAGACACGCGTAGATCCCGCGTAGGAGTCACGGAGCCCATAAATATGATTGGAGCATCGGCATTGCCCCTATGAAGCCTGACCCCTCGAGCCATTCATGTAGGATTACGGTGCGTTGTCTCGTCTGCTTTTCTTTATGGCGATCTTATTCGATTTCAATCAAAGACTACAATCAATTCAACTATCATAGATCCGCCAGGGTCCTTAGATTTTGTACAAACTTTGTCTTCAATTTTTACGAATTCTAATTATGCATCTAATTATGCAAAACAGATTTTGATATCAGCGTGTTATGTGAATATTGTGATTTAAAGCGAACAAGTTATTAAAATAAAAATTTTAAATGACGATACAAAAATTTTCTTTTGTAGTTTAATGTATATAAATATATATTTAATGCCTTTCGAGCTCATTTTTTTTACGAAAAGCAATCTATACTTGATAGTAAGATTCATGTTCTACTTTCTCTCTCTTGACAGTTAAATTGCGAACGTATATATCAAATTGATTAAGCAGTCAAGGTAAAAGCATAGATATATATATCTATTATGCTTATCGTTGTAAGGGCGAAAGCTGGAGAGACAGGTACGGTCACTAACTCGTTCTCACGTTAACCCCTCGTCGACTCGGACGCCCCGAAACAACGCGGAGGACAATAATGACCTCCGTGCTGCATTTCGGGGTGACTTCGTGCCGGCTACATAATGCGCGACGTTGTTAAAATCCCATAAATGGCCGAAGGAAACGACTGTTCGTGGAAGATAGTTCTGGTGGTTTTAGGCTTGCCGTGCACGTAGCATTAATTCTGCGTCGGTGCTTGTGTATTTCTCTTTTTGCCCCTCTCTCTCTCTCTCTCTTTCTCGCTATTTTGTTCTCCCGTATTTTCTCGCTCACGAGCCACTTACTCTCTTTAAAAGGAGAACGAGACGAGAGGAGATTGGTGGCGGAGAAGGGGAAAGCAGGCTCGACTCTCCTCTCTTTCGGTTGACACTTAATTTCCGTTATTCGTACGCAATCCTCAGTACACCGGCTTTATGTCACCTACCCCCTTTACCCGCTCGATCCCCTTCGCCCACCACCCCCTCTCCCCCTTCTATACCACTCTTCCTTTACGCAACCCTCAACACTGTCTCCTTCATTCTCTTAGTTAACCACCCAAATACAAATTCGCGCCATTCGTTCTTAGAACACGATGCTTGATGCCTTAAATTCAAAAATCGCTACGATGCTAAATCTCATTACAGTTGTAGCTTCTAAAATTATCTCTTTTTATATTCACGTTTCGTTATCTGTAATAAAGTTAAATAATGAAAGATAAAAGTAAAACTAGTTGATGTCAAACATAATTTTATATCGACTCATGTTATTCGCGTATAAAATCTAATCCAGAGCAATCTGCAGAACTAGAGAAGAGAGAATTGCGTTAATCACATTTATACGGATGATATAATCGCTAGATAGACACAAGAAAGAGAACGACGCGATATAAAAATCGTTCCTCATCGTCCGTCCGTCGGTTATTCCTTCAGACTGCTTGTGTTCGGAGGCGTCGTTGTTGTCGCCACAGCCGTGGGGATTACATTGTCGTAAAATCTTCGGGAATTTACATGAGGAATGCCCGCAATAAAATATTGATGCGACGCATTTGAATGCGCCGATGTTCGAGAAGGGATCGCTCGTCTGGCTGACCTCCCATTCAGGGTCCCTTCTCTTTCTTACTGTCGTCGGCGGATCATGCGACTTTTGTCCCGTCGAATAAATCTCGCGATTCTTACATTTTATACTTTCTCCGTGATTGTACAGAGTAAAGGCGTAGGAAATAAATTTTGTTTTATTCTAGATAAATGTTTCCGGTCACCTTTTTATATCTGCAATCTAATTCAAGAAGAAAAAAAAAATCGCAAATGGAAGCTCGATTTCGGGCTTTTGACGTGCAACATTTTTGAAATCTAATTTCTATTTGTTTCAATTGATTTATAAGAATGATTTTTAAGTCCACATTTGACCACAACACATGTAGAATGCAGACATCTGGATACGCTCGCGGTCGTTGCTTAGTCTGGCGAGACAATTAAGAGTAGAAGGTCGGTAAGCTTCGACGATTTTCTCGCGCGATTCCTCGCTGCAAACTGTCGTCTGAGACTGCTGCCAGCTGGCATGATGCCGCAGCACGTTACGGCGGCCACATCGTGTCGCCTGGCTCCTCTCGAACCGCCAAACCTCTCGCGAGATATTAATTAACGTTATTAACGTCCCACCTTTCGAACTCGGGATAGACGAGGTATGGTTGATAGTAGTTTTCTCTCTCTCTCTCTCTCTCTCTCTCTCTCTCTCTCTCTCTCTCTCTCTCTCTCTCTCTCTCTCTCTCTCTCTCTCTCTCTCTCTCTCTCTCTCTCTCTCTCTCTTTCTCCCTCCCTCTCTTTCTTTCCCAATCCGTGTCTCCTCCTTCGCTCTTTTCCATCACTTCCTCCGTTTGCTCTCCACGAGGGAGGGAAAACCCCCTA
Organism: Linepithema humile; assembly: GCF_040581485.1. Classification (NCBI taxonomy): domain Eukaryota; kingdom Metazoa; phylum Arthropoda; class Insecta; order Hymenoptera; family Formicidae; genus Linepithema; species Linepithema humile. The sequence continues at coordinate 7,998,597 of NC_090135.1, forward strand.
TTATCGTAAATCATCGTTTTCCAATAACGCTACCGAAGCTCTTCATACTACCTCTTTGCCTCCCTCCTGTTCGCTCCCTTTCTTACGGCTTTTCTTCTTCATCCTTTCTTTCGTTAGACGTGACAAGAAGAACCGGAGTTGGAAGTTGCGATAGCACGTATGCGAAACTTAACTTTTGACGCGTCGGTGGAATTTTTTATATGTCACGGTTTAACAAACGATACAACGGCACATTATATTATATCGTATTTTTACGGGAGATTGTGCGATCAAGGACGTAATGTCTTACGTACCATGGTATACAGATGTTACGCGCGGCGCTTGCATTTGAAATGTGCCGCGGCGAAATCTTTGTTGAATAAATAATGCCCGCGCGCCTTGCCCATTTACGAATCGGAGAACGTTCTATCCATCGGATAGATTCAATTCGCACAGCATCAAAGTGCCGTGGGTAATTTCGAGGCGCCTCGAAGCGAAGCGCGGTCGGGGGCTCGTGGATCAGATAGTGGGTACGTGCCGAAGGTGTCGATCAGGATTTCCGAGCACGCGGTCCAATGCTAACAGCATCGCGGTCGGTAGCAAAAGCTACGTTTCGAGGATATATCCTGAGTCGAGCCAGACGGACGACCGGCGAGAGAAGAGAGGGGGTGTCCGCAATCACCCCCGGGGCTAATGCCATCAGGAGCAAACAAAGTATAAAGTAGGTACCTGATAAGTAGCCCTTGGGCAGTCGAAACCAGACAGGCGCGATGCGTTTCTGGCATATTAAGGCTCCGCGCCCCAAGGCGTAAATATTACATCTCATTAGTGCCGAGAGAATTATTTAACAGATGTTGATATTCCGATAACAGCCGACACACGCTGCTAAAAAAAAAAAAAAAAGAAAAACGCCTCGCCCTGCTCTCATAGACTTTCACTGATATTAATTCTTTCTCGTGTCCGAACTTCTGGATACGAACTTGAACTTCATGAAAGTTTCTCGCGATATAATGACGAACCGAACTTTCGAAAAGTTATGCAGTAACTGGAACTTCTTCAATGGGCCTTCCGTGATACACTTTTGCGAATCCTCCCGCAGACTTTCACTAAACTGAAACGATATTGTACTCCATAATAACTTGTTGACGGCGGAAAGCGCGTTCATTTCCCTCTCGATAACACACACTGCGCGTTTGCTCGACATTATATGATACATCTAATAGTTTGCCAGTTTTCCGACAAATTTTTCATTTTTAAATATATTGGCACAAATTACAAAGCAGTTAAATTATGATGACTGTTTCGTTATAGCTGAATTCTTTAGTTCAATATTTTTCGAAAAGATATTGCCGCGAGAGATTGTTATGCCGAAGGTTTTCCTTGATTCATAAGTTTCAAGGAACTTTGCCGTATTATTATCACCAGCCAACTTTCACGAAAATCGGTATACTGAGGAATAGAAAGAGCTCTAAACCAAAAAAATAGGCAGAGAGATAGAAATAGAGCTAAAGATGGATAAAGGAGAAACGGGAGGGGGGGGGGGTTTAGAGGGAATCGAGCGAAAATAAACGTAAGAGAAGAAAATCTTATCCGGGCTTCCAGTCTCATGGACTTGTTCTCCCTCTTTTTGTCCTTTCTCTCCTTTTCTCCCGGCGATCTCGACGGCTCAGCCGACGTCTCCTTCCATAATTTGATTGTTTTAATTAAATTTCGCCGGGGAATCGCTTTACGTTGGGCATACCGGCCTGGCGGGCACAATGCAAACCGTGACGTGTACCGAATGAATCGGGAATGGAACAGCAAATAGGTTCGCCCCATAACGTTCTCCGTCAGCAGAGTATATTTTATTACATTTTTCGCTTATTATTGCAACAATAAACTGAAAATTAAAAAATTGCTTGATTAAAATTGGTTATATATTATATATTTTTACCGCTTTTCATCAAGAGTTATTAGATTTTGATATTTGTTTCGTTTATTAATGACATTATTACAGCTGTACAATGCATAGAAATTATATAACTATATAAGCGTTTATTGAAAACTATTTTTCTAGACATGAAGACGTTTTCTCTGTTTAATGTCTCGGAAATAAATTTTCATTGTACATGTTTCTGATTTCTCATACGTCGTTTCTCATATCTCGCTACGCGTGGGAGGAAGAGCAGCGGGGAGGTAAAAAGATAAAACCACCCAACCGCATGTTCCTCCCGTAATAAGACGAAGGTTAGACGTGACCGCGAGGAACGCCATGGCGGCTGGTAGCGACGCACAGCCCCGCATATTTCTCCAGATATTGGAATTTGTCGCGGTTACTTCGAATTATCTTCCACCCTAGCTATTCCGGCGCGGTTTACCCTTTCTGCTAGCGCATGTCAGTCAATAACCGACACCTTCACGAGCATTTAGTATCAAAACTAAAAGATTATTCGATCATCGCTTCTTAATTCATTGATTGCTGTTAATCTCACATCTGGAGACTGGCAGCTCAAATGCTGTTTTCTTTTATATCGAAGAGCGAACCACGAACTCGAGTAAACTTGAATAAATACTAATAATGTCAATCTATGTGTAACTTGCTCATGAGAAATATAATATACATATGTTATAAGATTTAAAATCACCAGATATCACAATGCGATAAATTTGTCTTATTTAAACATAATTATTTTGGTCAGAGAAAGCAAAATGGGAAACAAAGTAAATTTATGTCAGTTATATTTTTCGCGAATAAATAAATTTGATCTCCTTTTTCCTTTTAAATCTATCTGTGGTAAAAGGCAAACCCATTGAAGTCCGTCCTCAGACACTCGAAGACTACTTCGTCAGATTTTTAGCCGCCCTTCCGTGAGCTAAAGTGCTCGTCGGTTTGAATGCGCATTTTTAGTAAATTAAAAAGTATCGTGTGACTGCGCTGGAATGCCAGAGCTGTTTCTATAATGTTCTCAATTCCCTTCAAAGGGTTCCTTAACCCTCTCGTTTCCCGCTTCTCTCGCCTCACTCCTTTCTTTTCTCTCTATCCGACACACTCAGCTGATCTTCTTTGTCGCTTTCAAGACTAGCACCCTTTTTTTCTTCGTTGCTTCAACTGTTTCGCGACTTCTCGACTTTTCGAGCCCCTCTCAAAATTGTTACCCTTGTTTGCATTTAATGCTTTGCTATTTTTCCTCGCTTTTTTTTAGATTCCTCGATTACCGCCTTGAAACGAGCATCAGTGCGATGAGTATTATTTATTTTTGCTATTTAAACGCAAACGAGCAAAAGTAATTCATAATTGCAACGATAGAATTCTAACAACGTCAGTATTTATATCTTAATGTGCAGTGTTTAATTGGAGATAGAAACAAAAATGTAATAATTGTAGAAAACATAATTTTTACGTACATTTTTACTTAAAAATAAAAATTTTATGCTGTATTATTTTATTTATATAATGAAATATATAGAAACATAAATGTGTTTTTAAACAAAATATTACAAACTTATGATATATAGTTTTTAAATAACGGAAGTAAGGAAAATTATTAAGGAACTAATCATTTTAAGCTGTATACGCACATTCAATTTAAACAAAAATCACAGATACATTACAAATTTATTTAAACTCCTCTGGAAAAAAGACTCCGGCGTCTTCCGAAAATCCGGGTGGTGGACGATGGCTCGAAAGGGCTTCCTGCCCTTTGTCGAGAATACTTTGTCGGGAGACTGCGGTCTGATGGAACTCAGCTCTGCTAAACCTCCCTCGTATGACTACGCGTATTTAATTTGTAAAAGTATTTCGTAATTCGCGTGGCTAAAGGCTCGTCCGTTACTTTCGGCGCAGCCTTTGCGAACCCTCGAAAACGAAAGCGGTCTGTACAAACTCTAAATCGTCTGTACAACGGGTGTCTCCGTAAAAATGTATTAGGTGTCCTTAAAGAATTGTAATGTCATCTTAGGCAATATATCAATCATTATCGATTTATGCAACGCAAAACTGAAAATTATTTATCTTCGTTAGCATTATTTATAGTATAAAACTTGATATTAAAATTTGATCAAACTTATTGATATTCAAGTTAAATAAATCAATCTCCGGTAAAAGTTCAAAATTTACGTAAAAAAGTACATTTTTTTCACAAGTTTAGATAAATTTGTAAAATTTTTGAATGATATTCAATATTTGTGATTTAATAGATAGAAATTTATAGCAGTACAGAAGTCAATTTAACTAATGCAAAATAGATGTGGCAGAGATACGTGGCAAAGTATTTCCGGAATCTTCAATAAATATAGGAAATCAATTTAGCACGATTATACAGCGTTGAGTTGAATCGGGAGAGTTTCGGGATTACCTTTGCTCGTGTGAGGGCACCTTAACTCCTTCGCTCAGCAGCCTTTTTCCGCGCTTAATGCCGAACAATGCGCGGTCGGGGGCTAAACGCGTGCTCCGTCGTAATAAAAAAATATCGGACTGTGTGTTGCTCGGTAAAAACCAATAAAGGTTGGCTGGTTCGCGCAGCCGGCGGTTGCGGTGAAGGTTTCGGAGGTTGCAAGAGCGGTCGTCGATGTGTGGATGTGTGTACGCGCATATCCAAAAACCGGAGGCGAGTTCTTGCTAAAACAAACCCTTGGTGGAGAAAAAGTGGTGGGAGCTTTCGGCGGCGACGCGGTGGCCGTGGTGGGCTATAGAAAAGTGGTAAAGAGGGAATTTGCAAGGGAAAGTCCACTCCCTCTTAGGCTCTTGTCGGGTGTCAGAGGATCTCGATCCGTCAAATCGGCCCAGGAACAGCCCAGTCGCAGGACAAAACTCTACTGAGATTGTTTTTACAAGGGGAAGACGTCTTTCTTGCTTAAAACACATTTTAATCTATCTGTCGTACGAAAGCTGACATTAATTCGTGAATTTGAGAAGCTGAAATATCAATGTTGATGAAATTCTCTCTTTTTTTTTTTCAATTGGAAATACTTAAAATTAAGAAATGCAATTTACTCGACTTACAATCGATTAAAGCGGGAGATGATATATGTTTATCATTTTATCTCTGCTTCGCATTATCGATTTGACCACGTTTCCGGCGGGATATCGTTAGTCGATTGTGGCTTCAAGGCGATCCTCGTGCTACCAAATTAGCCTGCACTATCGAAAACCGACAGAGATGAAATTATTGCCGGAATTTTCTCGGTCAAGAGCCGATAACGGCTGTAAAATATTTAGGGAAACATGCACCGCCACCACGCACCCTCCTGTCGAACGCCCTCCGTTATTTCTCCACCTTCAACCTTCAACTTTCCCCCTACTCCTTTTCCTTTTCTTCCTCCTCGAGCTTGTTGTAGCATAAAAGGTACGGGGAGAAAGAAAAAGAACGGAGATAGGCTGCTTTGCGATACGCGTCTGCCCGCGAATCCCCGAGCGCAGATTAAGTCCGCTTCCCTTAAATATTCATCCCCTTGGAAAACCTGATAAAAATAAGGAAAAGACTCGGCCAACCATTTTACCTCGTTCTCTATCACCTTCCCAAGACACGCCGCATAGGTTTTGAAATACAACATGCCTGCAACATGTGGGCAATCTTATTTCCAATTTGAATATGCTTCTGTTGCATTTTATTTAACAAGATGTGAGATGTTTCAAAAATTAATTAGAAAGAACACGTAAATGAGTTTTAAGTCACAATTAGAATATTTAAAAATGATCGATTTTTAAGTTTAATTGATAATTACAACATGACATTTAATTAATCAGATTGTTTTCGATCTAGATTTTACTATATAAAAGAAGAATTCTATATTACATAAAATAAATTATGTAATACACAACGTCATAAAGATCTGATTGCTTTTGTTCATCTTCTTGCTGCACGAAATCAAACGTTTCTGAGAGATGGCATTATTTGGTCAGAGAAAACAAACTGATGCGCGTTGACACGCAGCAAAGCATTGAGCTTTAATGAGAATAAACACCGATGACAGACCCCACGGTGTTTAATGTCGACTTTTAACCGATCCTAAGCCTCTTAAACGCTTCCGAGATTCTTAAGTAGAACAAAGAGCTGGCGTTTTTTTCCTTTCGTCGAGGATCCTCAACAGAAGTCCTCGAGGGAGTCACGAGATGCCCCTGATAATTGAATCAAACGATTTATTCTCTCGATTAAAAATGATAGACCGTCTAAGGAGGTTTCCGGTTACAAAGCTGCTTTCCTCCCTTCTGCTACTCGTCCGCTCTTGACTCGCGAGTGGAGAAAAAGTGCCGGCACAAGCGGACGGTTCTCGCCGAGAGTGATGTCGGGGCTGGCAAAGGATGAAACGCGATATTCAGGACGCTCCACTTCCCGGAAAGATTGCAATTTCCTATTCATTATTTGCATTCATCAGCCTCAGTATGTTTAATCATAACAGATTATTAAAATAGACCTGTTTTAATTTATTGTATCGCGCAATTCGTTCGTTAAGCGAAAGCCGATTGTTGAAACATTGTTTTAAAAACTCGTTTATATTTTGCGAGACAATTCTTTCCATGATTTATCAAACGTGTCGCGCGACAGCGTCGATGAAGCTTGACTCTCAGTATAATCGAACTCGAATGGACAGAAACAATATTATTGCACGACTACGGACTCATACATAGTTATACACCCTGTCGAATGAATATGCACGCCGATCGTCGAAATCCTGCTTCCGCGTCCTCCTCTCGAAGCAAGCGCCTGACAACCTTTGAGATTGGTTTGAGACGCGATAAACTCCCGGCGTGTACTTCGACAAGGAATTGAATTCGCATGCACGTGTTAGACAGATCTTCGCGCGAAAGAGAGAGAGAGGAAAAAAAAAACAGGAGAGGAGAAGCAACGTGCGAACGTCAGGGAGAGACAGGCGGAAAACGACCAACCGTATCGACAAACGGTTGGTAGATTGATTTTGCCGGGTGTGCACCCTCCCGCCACCTCTTCAATACGACTGAGAAGGATGCGTTCGATCCCATCTCGGGTTATTAATAATATCTAGAGGTTAGTATTTCCGAACGGAGCAGTCGGCGCGGCGGCGGGGAAGTCGCGAGGGAAGTAAGAGTTTGAGGCTAAGAGGAAATGGAAGATCTCTTCATTTCTGTATCATGCGAACGAACGAACGAACCGACCCAGCGCGTAGCGCGGAGTGCCGAGGCCACAGATGGAAATACCCGATTTATATGCAAATTCCATATTTGTCGCCGCAAGAGGCGTCGGCCGCCGCTCTTCGCCGCGTCACCCGCGTCTATCTTTCGCCCGAAAGAAGCCGCGGCGAAACCCGAAAAGACACACAGGTCTTCACAGCGCAGATGGACGGTAAAGATAGACAATACACTCGCGTGTGGACAGTACGTAATTAATTTAAATGCTATTTATAGTTTAAGACCGTCGCTTTTACATAAGGCGGTTTAACAAGAAGTTTGATTGTTACATTTTTTATAATTCAATTATAGCGTATACAATTTAATCATTGCATTATTGCTAATCTGATTATTATTCATTTGTCATTTTCATGATTTTCATTAGGTATTATTATCTCGTTTTTGCCAGTTTGTAGATTAAAATACGTAGCCCAATGCGCTGCTAATATGTTTAAAGTTGCGTTTCCGCTTTGATGAGGTGCGTTTCGAAATAAACTCATTTATCTATCTATTTGCGAAGCGACATCTTATTATGGCTAAGCAATGCCCTATCTACGAAGCGCTCGTTGGTTAGTAATGGCGACTGTCGTTTACAAAATCTCGTTAACGTCAGAATATGGATTTCCTTTCAAGGGTGCACGGGGCAGCAAATTATCGAGCGGCCTCTTCTTCCACCCTCGTGGGCCCGCGATATCGTTAATAAACCCAACATCCCCAGGTCTCTCCCGTCTAATCACCCCATGTCTTTTTTTTCTTCAACCTCCCCTTCTTATTTTCTCCTCTTCTCTTGCTCATTCTCTCGAGCAACATCCGAGCGACACCTGCATATTTGATGCGCCGTGTAAACGGCCAATCTTTACCGAATACATGCACGCTTTTCATGTATTATTAATGCACGCGTGCTAGATTAAAAATCAGCAGGCTGCTAGTCGACCGAAAACAAAAGATGAAGAAGATTACGAAAGAATTCTCATAGGGACAATTTGCGAGTTAAAATATCTCCGCTTATTATTTTTAAATAGGTATAATCGCGAGTGACTTTCCGCGAATGAAATAATCTTGAGTGAAATAACCCGTTCAACGAAATCTTATCGTAAATCTTATAACCCTCGCGATACGGTCCGGCGCGCGACTTCTTTGAAGTGCGGATCCACGCAAGAGAGCGCGAGAACAAAAAAATGCGCCGTTCGAGATTTTTTGGGAGCAGAATTAAAATTCTTCTGCGTCGATGAGCCTGGAAACGGATGAGGGAGGAGGCGCACGCGGCTGTGTTCTCGAGAGAAAACCGCGAAAAGAATTTCCCCGAGATAAGCGACGCCGGGAGGGAATGGGAAAGCACCGTCGGGACATTCCGGGAAAAATGATTATACGAAGTTGGAAAAACTTTGGTGCGTCGAAGAGAGAGAAAGAGAGGAGAGAGAGACAAAGTAGCATTTTCTCGCGATATCACTGTTGCGTGCTTATTTATTCGTGAGAAACAGTTTTTATAATGTTAAATTATTGGTTAAGCTTTGGCTGTGGTTTACATCTAACAATAAATCATAGAACATGTATTTTACATTTAAAAGAACTTGAAATATGCCAAGTAAAAATTTTACACATTATGCAGAGACAAAAATGTCAAGAACGAGAGAAATAAACATTATAATTATAACAAAATTTCGTAATATCTGTATATAGTTGAATAGGCTCCTTTTAAAAAAAATTAATAATTTCGATATCAAATGTAAATAAATGTATTTTGAATTTTGCTTTACTACGGCACTTAGATTTAGGTAGAAAGCTCTAACAGATATGATTATAAATGTTCCGAAGAGAGAAGGATTTCGCTTTTTTTTTCTACTATCGGAGGAAAGACTAATCTTGTAGAATTTTTCACGTAAAGTTTTCACGATAACCTGAGCCTGCGAGCATCAACAAATTGTCAGACGTATGCGTATATTCCCAAGGGATTACCGGGATCCGTTAAGTCACGGTTACATCTGTTCTCAAGTGTAGAAAACTGAAAGATAGAATGGAGGGTCTCGATTGCCTTATTTATATTTGTCCCAATCACCTCCGCCAGATTTTTCGTGCAGCCCTCTCTCGTCTCGGGCGTCCTTGTCGTCGCAGATCCCGTGGAAGGGTAAGACGGGACGGACGTGATAAATTACCGCGTGTCAAAGCCTTGGCGTGCATTCATTTGCACAGCGTTAGCACTGTCATTGGCACCATTCCTCATTCGCGCGCTCGTAATGAGCAACGCGCTTCTCGAAACGTCGCAAAGTCGCGAGATAATTTCGATAAGTTTTGCCCGCGAGAAAATCTGTCAGCAACATGGTTCTCTATGGTTCTTTTTTCGTAACAGTAATTAGAGAGAATAATTTCGAAAAAGTAAATGATAATTTGAAGATGTTATATAATAAAGTCGTTCTATCTTTAAATACAATAAAGTATAGCTATTTTGCTTTCAATCGAAATAATCTTGTGACCGAGAATTTTGAGAATCTTGCATAATGAAAAATAGAACGTAGAAGGGCGGTTTGTAATACTGAATATTAAACGAAAACAGAAACGTACATGGATTGTCATATGTGACGTCCAAGCGAACGTCAGTTTCGTGCGCTTGGCCGTTCCCTTTTCAACTTTATCGAACAATTCTCGTCCCAGACGATAGGACGCAGAAGGTGGAGTATTTAGAGATCGGGGTATACCGGACAACTCCCTTGATGCCGGACCGTGGTCTCGTCGGAGATAATAGGAGCTCGAAAGTTTTCGAGTTTGCAACTTTCTGCTCTCCCACGCAATCTCGCCGGTTTTTTTCTCTCTTCAGCCACGCCGACGTCGAACAAAATTCGTGAGGGTTATTTTCCTCCATTCGCATGCTTCTCCTTTTTTCCTTTCTCCTCTTTCTGCTCTTCCTCTCTCGTTCGCATTTTTCTCTCACGCGAGTCCGTCAGCTCTATACATCTGTGTTACATACTGTGCGCTCGTAAGTATAAGATATACGGTTGTAGATACTGCAAGATTTGTGGTCGCTGTGGCGCACGGCCGAAGGCAGGCCGCTTTCAGGTAGAGATTGCGTTTTGACGTCTGATAGATTCATGGTTATTGGAATCAGAGTGGTACTATTACGGCGCGAGAAGTGGGACGCTAGTCGCCTCGAGCGAGGCCGCGTAAATCAACTGGCGCTAGCCGGGATCTGTTTTGGGAGTCTGACGACACATGGGACTCCTTTTTCCTTCATTTCGATACACACCTATCTAAATTTCCAAGGACTTCCATTTCGGACTCCGCCGTTATCGTTTTACGAATCAATCCAAACTCCTTGAATTTAAAACATCGCCTATAAATATTTATGTTCTCGATATTTCGTGTAATTTCAGAAATGGTATATTTGAAACGTTAAATTTTTAGAAAGACTGAAAATGTTCGTTAAACAAAATTAATAAATGTAGAAATAATACAGTATTCGGTTGATTGTAACAGTCGATTGTAAACTTCTTCTCTCATTTGTCCGCAGAAACATGTTTCTCCATTGTTATGTAAATGTTAACGCTTTATTTTGAGGAAAAGTCGCTTATGAACGGAAGAGAGGGTGGAGGGTGAGACTGTGCTTTGACATTGACGAAGTAGACCAGTAGACGGTGTGGGAAACGTCGCTAATGTCGTAACCGAGTGTCATCGTGCACCCTCCTGGAGCATCGAAACTCTGCAAGTAGTGGATGGGGGAAGGTGACGGGGACGGCGAAAGAGGATGCTAGGAGATATATCGTCGCTCGGGACAAGGAGGAACAGGAGGTTGATGGCTCGAGGACGGGCTGGTTATCTTTTGCCTGTAGGTGCAACGATGTAGCTACTGCTTTAGCGTCTACAAGAAAGATTGGCGTCTATCTTTGACGACAAAGCTTTAGACAGAGACTGTCGCCTACCGGTGTTCTTTTTAGTCAACAAAACTTTATACAGTCCATCATAAAAAGCAAAGAAGGAAAGATGATTGCTTTGTTTCCTTTTGCAATTTTTAAAGAAATATATGATGAGACGACGTTCCGTCCTTTCTCTTTCTGAATATAAAAATGTAAACAATTGATTTAAAATTGATTAGATTAGTAATTGAACAATCTTATTGATATTATTGATCATAAATTTGGGACATAAAAATGGATTTAATGATAAATAAATATTGTAGTGATTTTTGAAGAAACGTTTCTGCGTTTTTCAGAGATTCAGACAATTTTCCAAGTATTATTCTTTGGTTCCTAGTGTCCCAAAGGGTAGTAGGATGGTTAACTGGGTCGGGGAGTCCCTAGACTATATTCTGTGCAAACACGAAACCAATCGCAACACCTTCGATGACCGAACGAACGACTCGGTGGCAATAACAGGCGGTGGTGTCGTGGTCGAAGGGGGTTTAGGGTCGCGAAGCGAACGATAGTTCCAGAATGGAATGGTCTAGGAATCGAGGGGACAGTTGTTGCAAAGGATGACCGTCGTCCCAACCTCACCGGGACATCTTTCCTTTTATTGGCCATAAAAGCAATAATGCAATGCCATACGATACGCGTGCCGACGCTGAAGTACGACAAAACGATACAAATGCCCGGATTCCACAGTTCCCTTCTTTTCTAACTTCAATCTCCCATCCCTTCTCGACATGACAGTTTTGATAAAAACGGAAGAATCGGTCGCTCCCTCAAGTTTCTGTCGTGTGCAAAATATAAGTGATGAGATTTTTCATAATTGTTGAGACATTACTATTCATAAACGCGCATTATAGGATACGACTATCGCAAAAGGCTTCTTTTTAATTTTGCCGGCGAGAGCGAAGGAATTAAAGCGAAACGACGGATAAAACGATAATCGTTCGAAAGTCGTTCTCTCGGCTCTCCGGTCTGCGAAGCTCATTTCGCGCTGTTTAAAAATCTCATGAAGGCGAAACAAAGGACGAGGCGCGAGCGTTCGGCATTAAACGGCTCTCGAAGGACGCGGCGACGAGGAATGAAAAGGAAGGCGCAAACCCGAGACGAGGAAGAGCGTGATGATGTCTCAATTCCCCCAGAGTCAGCCTTTAAAAAAGCCGAGGGAAAGATTCTTATCAGAACGTTTCGTCTCGACCGGCCTAATTTACTTATGCTCCTCCCTTCGGGGCCTATTTACAAGTGCAAAATTGCCTACGTCCCTCTTCTACCAACGATCTCGAGTACTCGTTCTTCACTCGTTTGCAAGCCTTCTTCTAGTACGCGTGCAATGCGTGCTAGCCGTGCTAGCCGCAGCAACCAACCATTTTCCACCAACAATAAGAAAGAATATCGGAAGTAGGATTAAGTCACACAGACTGGATACAGAAAAATATATATATAACTATACGTAAACATGTTTTGTTTATATCGGAAATTTTACATATAAAAGTTGAAAATATAATTTTATATAAAAACAATCTAAATTACAAAAATAAAAAACTAAATTATATTTGCTTGCAATTTATTGCAGCGCATAATTTAATAACTTTTTTATTTGATTCTAAAAGAGGAATGAGAATAATTTATTGATATTTTTTTACATTGAAATAATTTTCAGTATTTGAAAAAAATTGTTGGGAAAAAATTTATTCAGTCAAATTTAATGCGTATCAAGTCACAGCCGATTAACAACGTGCGAAGGGATCCTAAGCTTTCTCAAGCATCTCGATGTCCGGTGGGACGCTAAGAAGCAAAACGACACCTTGAGCCGAGATTACAACCGTCCGAATCCTCTTTTCTAGCCCTTCAGAGGGACGTCTCCGTGTCTTTACATCTGTTTTTGCACGGCGTGCCTCTTGTAAGACTAGCCGTCTTCTTACGTCACCTTCTTCCCCTGATTCTGGCTTCTTCCACATGTTTCCTACACATAAAGCACTTTGTTTACTCCTATGCAAAATATACGTGACGTAGACGAGCTATATATGCGTTTCTCGAGGGCGTAGCGAATATATTTCAAGCGGGAATACGATTATCTTTAAATCGAGGGAAGATTTTCGTTGCATGGATTTATTAGCGGAAATTAGACCCGTTATGCTGGATTCTTACGAAACTTAGAGAAACGGAAGAGAAAGGGCAACGAAGACGCTGTTCATAAAAACGAATTGCGCCTAGATGATCGCGATGTTATGAGAGGGAGGCTTCTTTCGGCCTTCATATTTCAATATTTGATGATATTTGAGATACTACGCGGGTAAATAATTTCAGATTGTTTTTCTACGATCTTCTTTTTATTTGTAAGAATATAGTACGTTTAAAATCATGAAAAATTACAAAAGTACTAGGAGATATTTTTCATCAGCTACGATCACAAGGTATGATGATATTTGACGATAAAATTACAGGAATGATCGGCTGAACAATGCTCGGCGATGTGTAAAACGACAGGAATGCGTCCTCACGACTAAGACACTGTATAATTTTACTCGCGCCAAAGCGACATTTGCCGCGAGGGCGACGCTTTTACGAGCGATTATCGCCACAGCATCTTTGTAGAAGTTCTCTAGAACGAGCGCGAGGACGTTGCTAAAGAAGCTAAGATTTGCCGGCGACAGACCCGTAAAGGGAATCGCATTATCATCGTAAAACCAACTAATCATCCCTCCAGAAGGGAAAAGAATGCCGATGTTAGTAGGAGAGACTTTCAACCATTTCAGCGTTAAACTATCTAGCCGCCGACTTCGATCGCATTAACTTTTTTATCATCCTCTTTTCGACATCATGAAAGAAAGTATCTTTGTAGAGCATCGACGCATTTAATTTTTGTATATTTTTTAAACTTTGTTATCGATGGATAGCCGAGGATTGATTTTTGACTGTTTAATTACCGTTTAAAAATCTTATTAATATTAATATAAAACCATTATCTATTGATAGCATCGTATCATCTTCTAGTAATGTTTTTACATATTCCACTCGGACGAATATTTCACTCTAATGTTCTCACCCTTTTGCGCTCCCCCTTCACGAGAAATCGCAACTTTCGACCTCTGGAGTACGGATTCTTTGCCACTCTTGTTCTCTCGAATTTTTCACACGCTCCGCTCTCTTTCTCTCATCCTTTTGTTTCTATCTCCCTCGCCCGCCCTATCCTTTCTTCACAACCGGGACTAAGACTTTTCTCACTTTCCACACATGTTTCATGGATATCAGCAGACTCGGTAAGAAGATTTGCAAGTTAAATGGCATAAACGAGAAGGTAGAATCGCTATTTTTTTAGTTCTTTATCTGCTTCCACAATCCGCTCAGTGACATAAAAAACGTATCGCACTTGACTATCAAACTTTTCTTAGTATTCCAAACCACAAAAATGAAAAAAAATATTGAAATTTTTTAAGTACTTTTTAGGGCTAGACGGATGTTGTATTATTGATGCAATTAAGTAATACAATCTTAACATGATCAGATGGCGATAATTTTTCTCTTTGATTTAAAAGTAGAAGAACGAATATTTTAGCGTGCATACGCTTTCTTTTTTTTATCAAATACAGAATAACGTAGATATTTTGCTCTAAAATATTGCAAAATTTTTATGCTTTTGAATGACATTATCTTTAATCCTCGAACGGCTCGAAGGTCTGAGATTTTACATGGACAACGAAGGGTCTGTCTCAGACACCTACTACGCGGATGCTAAAATCTGCGCGATTTTGGGGGAATAGAACCTGCTCGCGAATAACATCCGCCAAGAAAATAGATATCAATAATGGCCCCCTCGTGACGCGCGTGCCTGTTAATTTATTTCTCTATGAATATCCGAAAAGGCACCCTTTCCTTCCACCCGAAGACTACCGGAGCCGTTGTCTTCTGACTCGGGTAGGCGTTGTATGACCGGGACATTAAGACATTGTTCGCATGATTTACACGCCGATTTGCATTCACGCGTCGACCATATATCAAGCGAGCGCTATGCGTGAACTTGCGCGCTAGCCCGCTCGCACCTTTGCCGCTTGCTAAACCCTATTGTGAATTCATTACTTTGAGGGGACATCGCATCTAGCGTAACTAGGATTTGTACGCGGGAAAAGAAATTCGGATTGAACTCTAATCACAAGAAAATAATTTTTGTCTTACAAAAAATTTCGTTTCTTTTTCAGTGTATATCTTTAGCTCTCAAATAATTTAAAGATCTTAAAATACATATAATGGAAAGGTTCATATGATAACTATCAAATACAATATAGAAGGGAAGGGAATAATAGAAGGGAAGGGAATAATAGAACGGAAGGGAATAATAGAAGGGAAGGAAAGGGAATTATTGAAAAGAAAGTAAGAGAAAGAAAAAATATCAGTTTTTCTATTAGGAATTTATGGAGAGTTGTTTATTTCTTAATCTAGTGATGATGAATATTAGAAGCGTGGGGGAGCAATTTAATGGTCAGATTCGCCCGGCAAACGGAAGAGCCGGGTTCAATTCCCGGCTTAGCCACTCGCGCCCTGATATTTTTTCTCTCTCTTCTTTTCTTTTCAATAATTCCTATCAGTACATTATGATTCTTCATATGTGAGAACAACGTACTTAACTTTTCATACACTTTATGCATCTCTATCTGAGATCGGTGTACAATTTAACTGTAGACTAATTAATTTCTTTAAGAAAAATTAAAAATTTCGCACTAACATCCTGCGACGGCTCCTAATGTCCTTCTATTATATTGTTAAAGATCTTAGTTTCCTAAATATTGAATATTAAAGAATTTGCAAATTTTTACTGAAAAGAAATTGTTTTCAAATTCTTTATATCGAGTGTACAACGCGCCGCAAAAATCAATCATTGTGCGAGAAAGCACAGTATTATTACTTTTCAGCGGTGTAGTTCATGTCAAGGCACTCGCATAAACCTGTCGAAATCGTAAACTCAAGTTTAACGAGAGAGAAACGCAGTGATCCTGAAGAATATTAGCGTAGGCTTGTTTCAAGCTTGCCGGAGACGTACCCTAATCTGTTCTTCTCGCGCGTCGTCTATACGTTTACATGTACACATACATTCAAGCACACATGCGCACGTGTATATATATATATATATATATATACACACGTATATCTTGCGGGGGTAGCAGGGCGCTCACGTGCGAGGCATCCTTCGCCAGGAGCTGAACAGCCACTGATGAACTTGAGTCATCGATCATCCAATTAGCCGAGCGATCAATCATCTCGCTGCCATTTGCCCCGAGCCTACGGCCCTCGAACGGGTTACCGCTTGCTTACAAGCATGGTCCAGCAGCATCCTTCCAGCGTGGCCCGGCGGCGCGTTCTACCCGCTGGACGCGAGGGGTTCGTGTAATCAACCCTTTTCAGCGCGCTCACCTTCCACGTAACATTAACCGCTCCTCATCGCGACGCGACTTTTCCGTCTCACTTCGAGGTCGCTTCTGGCGATCAATATTGTAGGTGATACTGCGGCAAATTATACATGAGACGATTTCGACAACGTCTAAGTTTGCAACTGTTATTTTGAGTAAGCGCTTGAGCAAGAACTTTAATGGAAAATCAATAATTTTCAGCTGTCGGGAATATATATTCAGCTTTACTTGTACATTACGAAGGCAAGAACAGTTTTTGTGAATGTAATAATACAACATTCACTGCGCATATCATTTAGAAAGATTATTAATAAATTTTCAACAATTTATTAAACGATAGATTATTGTGATTAGGATTGCGTAAGACTTTCCGATTGTATTAAATATAGCATATCTGCCGTTTCTGAGAGAAACGCTACCGTAGGCGACGGACGAAATACATTAACGACTCGCGCAGTGCACAAGAGTGAACACATCGAATCGCTGTCTTCGCCTTCGTCTGGCGGCGATAGTCCCCCTCCCCCACACCCTGTTCGTTACCATGTTAGCACGGTAACGCACTCCGCGTAAACTCGAACGCTTTCGCTTCTTCGCTCGCGACCGGGGGTGCAGGCACGTCGATACACAGCCCGATATATCGGATAATAATGCGCGATATGACGCGTGAGTTGTTAATTCGCGCGTCGCGTCCAATGCACATGACGCGAACTCGCGAATCTTCCGCCCTACGCCCTTCGCGTTCCACGCGTTTCTCGTTCGTCTCTTCGATGTTTCCGCGCGACTTGCTGCGAATGGTTCCACATCCCCTTCTTACGTTTCTCCATGGAACAAAAAATTTCCCGCTAAATCGACCGCACTTGACCCGAGGTATCGCTCGTTTCCTTCATGCGATTAAATTCGAGATTCGCCGCGTTTATTCTTCGCGAAATATAGAGTTTTTTAATTTAATTCTTTAACTAAGGATTTAAAATTTGCTTTTCTTTCCTAACGTAGAAAATTAAATACTGTCAATGGCGATGCGTACGTAAAATGTGAAAAAGTTTCGAGAATTATGCGAGAGACATGTATTTAAGAGTTTAAGAAAAGCGATTATATTTAGTATGCATTAATATTCTGAAGGTCGTAAGATGCAAATTGCTGGTCTTGAGAAGGATATTGGCTAAACCGGCCCAAAAATCGGAGGACGAGCTGCACATCCTGCCTCTCCGTATAAACGCGCCATGTTTAATTTATGCTGATAGATCTTTACATTCCAAATTGGCTTTTAAGCTCCATTTATTTAAAGGTACATCGAGCTCCGCGCCGGTAGCGATTCGCTTATTGGCTGCATCTACCTGCGAACAGCCGCGTCGGCGCTCTTCTTCTCGATTTATATCTATTTCCATAATTTCCTCTTAGCTGATAATTCACCACCGCCGACGCAACGCTTCCTCCCCTCGACCCTTTCAGAATGCTCACTTCGAAGCGCCGTTGCGTGGAACGAGAAACTGATGCGACCTCGCATCTGTCTACGAATGTTTCCTCGTCGTCGTTTTCTTTGCATACGAATCGTAATATTAATAGTCTCGAGACTCATATTTGCTGTAATGTTTATTGGAAATTGCAGACAAAATTAGAACAGATAAATTTTTGCATAATTAATATATTAATAAATAAAAGTATATACTAAATAACAAAGAGATCGTCCAATAGAAATGAATATTTACAAATAAAATAAATAATGCATTATTATTAAAGCAGAATATTGATGGGTTATACGGTTAGCCTCATGAATTGCTATTGCAATGAAAACACGAGATAATAACTTTCGCAGACTCATCACGTACGTGTTACATCTTTCTGTAAGGAGAAGATACCATGGCTCGTCACGCGTACACGTCAGATACTTAAGTTCTTACGTTTATGAAAATATTTCCCGAGGAGAGCAACGTGGGTAACGCTTCTGGCTGGTTGCTACTTCGAGATGTCGGGTCGTAGACGATGCAGGGCGAAGCCAAGGGTGGCTCGAGACCACCCGCCGCGCGCTAAGCCGATAGGCCGTGAATCTATGGGGTGGGCGCGGGAACGAAAACCTAAGTGTCGGGCGGAAAACGTCTCTTTAATGCTCTTAGCGTCGTCACGCTACTTCTGCGAGCTCCCACTTCCTACACGACTCCTCTTCCCGCGACGCCGAATAAATATACTTCAAATTACAACGAACGTCCGAGCGAAAGTTTTGGTCGGTTGTTTCCATTGTTTTCTATTCACCCCGCAAGGTCCTACAGCGATCAGAAGACTGAAATGCTAAAGCGCTGAAACAATTTTCCAAAGCGAATCAGGTTTCATAACATTCTGAACGATTATTTCATGCAATGTAGAATCAATCTCTCCAAGTTCTAATTTTATAATAAATAAAGAAATGTAAAATTTTAACAATTTTCTGAAGAGAATTATACAGATAAATGTGAGCAAAAAATTCCACACAGCTGCCAATATTGATTTATACGTTCGAATCGCGTTTAAAATCTATCTCTATCTGAACTTCTGTTCTCTGTATCTCTGTTTCTCTTCTAATCTCTCTTTCCCTAGCTAGAGTTATCTGCTACGAGCGTCCATCGTGGTAGCACGTTTGCACGTTTTCTCCATTGAAAGGAAAATTTAGCAGTGCTCTCACACTGACTTCGACGAGGCAATTCCTCGTCGACGGTGGTTCCTGTCATTGCGTGCCTGTGACAGTCGGCAATTAACAGCCCCGGACTCTCGTTCCTTTCTCTCTCTCTTTCTCTCTCTCTCTCTCCCTTCATCGGCGTGCCCTCGCCGGGCGCTAACGCGGAGCGGTGCCACGCTAGAACGCCACGCTAGGCACCCGCTTAAATAATTGTCCTTCCGTCGGACGGTTAAGACACCGATTTGCTGCCGACACGCTTTCCCTCCGATGCCACCGTTTTCTCGTCCTCGTTCGCTCTTTCGACCCTGGCGCGTTCTCGTCACCACCCGCGACGCCAGTCGATAACAGTCGTCAATTTGTCTATCGTGTTTTCCAATTATTCCTGATTTATTCCAGACTCTCACGAGAGGCGCTCTCTCTCGTTTGTATGATTGTGTCTTGTACATTATACACTTATACAGACAGTGATAATCAATATACAGTGTACAACCATGCCCTTCGCAGCGATAAACTTTCGTATCAAGTTTTTTTTACACTGAAACTTTCTTGTCAATTATCACAAAACATCTTTGTGACAATAGTGTTTAAGATGATTAGCGTCCTGAATTTAACTCCCGCTAGCTCTCCGAGGGTGGCATGGTACACCCAGGAGCGAAGAAAAGAATCGTCGTTAGACAAATGGGATGTTTTATCTGGCATTACGACTTTTTATTTGAGTCCCGATTATAGCGGATGGAGGATGTCTCCTTTTGCGGGGGATAAAACGATCGCGTTCGTGCGCCGTGCTTTCAAATCAACGTCAGACGATCTGCATTGTAATGGTACAAGTTCTTCGAGCAATCGTTTTTCAGAAAAGTTTTCAGCGAAGGAATGGCAATTCGAAATAGAATGTCTTAATTAATAAAAAAAACGGATAAAATACTATTTCTCGCGAAAACATAATGGAAAAATGTATTTCCGATGAATCATGCTTTAAAAACAGAACACACAATTTATTTATAAAGTAAATATTAAAAAGCTTTTTTAACAGAAGCAAACCTTATTATATTACACTCGCGTTTTTATTTAAATTGCAGAATTTCTATTTTATTACGCGATTACGAGAACTACGTAGAACTTTTGACGATGCTACTATATCAAAATTACATCCGTCGGATCGAAGGTAACTTTAAACGCGTCAGTGATTGTTTGGCGTCATGATGGAGATATTACGTCGTGCGGCACGAAGCGAGATACGGCGCACTGACGACGAGGTGAAAAACGAATAAACGAACGAGCGCTGCTCCCTTTCTCTTTCCCGTCCTAACACGGTCATCCTAACTTCGTTAACCAGCAGTACACTGTTTGTACGGTAATCGTACGCAAAGCGAGAGAAACGGACAGAGGGAAAAAGAAGGGCGGACTGCCGCTATACCACCTTGCACGTCGGGGGCTCTTACGCGCTGTTTAACTTATCCATTTAAAACTCAAACACGCGAAACAATTAATTAGTAATTAGCGCTGGTCGGTAGCCAGAGCAACGGAATAGAGAAAGAAGAGAGAGAGAGAGAGCGGGGAAGGCAGGTGGACGGCTGCGCAGGTGAGAAAGGCGTTCTTCTCAAAAGATGGCTGTTCCACCACTCCCGAAAAGAAAGTATTGAATAGGTAGCAAGAGGCTTTCACGAGTGCAAGAAACTTTAAAGTTCGGAACTTTAGTTCTCCTGTTAGCTTCTAATTAGCGGACAAACAGCCAGCCTCGAGATACAGGCATCTATTGATGGCCTGCAGGGAAAAATTGTAAGTGTAGATGGTTACTTACTCGTCAACTTTTTATCTGGTTAAAACAACAAACCCGCTTAATTAAAGATAGACACGTCGAAATTATTTATTTCTACCGTGCGCTTCATAATCTGTCAATATTTTGCTACAAGTTTTTCATCCGCATATATCTAAAAGAATGAGAATGTTGCGAGAGGCAAATATTTCACTTTATTTTTCTGTTTACATCCGGTTTATATTCTGATCGCATGTTAATCGCTATAAACATTGTACTTTATAATGTTACACTCACCGGGGAATAACGCGATCAACTTGAGGGGAATTGCGCAATCCTCGTTCCTTTTCCCTCTTCGCGGTCCTCTTGCAGATTACCTGTCACTCCACGGCCAAATTAACTGCTACCTGACATTATGAAAACGTTAGCGTTACTACCTGTAATGTCACGCGTTCACTCACGAAACGACAAACGCACTCATGCCACAGGTTTTGCATGGACAGCAGCTTGTATTGGTCCTGAACGGCCGGGTCGGCAGGTTGGCCGGGATGGAGGTTGCCCGGGGGTGGCGAGTCGGGTCACCGTTGGTGCGAGGGTTTCAATATGCTTCGGCGGTAGTTACAGTACCCTCTCCGGACCACCGCAGATCGGTCTAGGCGGTGAACGGGCGGTGGGTGGGGAGGTGGTAAAGGAAGGAGGACTATCGTGCTGCGGTATCGGTCGCCTTGGTTATTTAGGAAACCATATCAAAGTTTGAGTTGGCTGCCTGCCGCTGCTGCTCACCCTCCTATCGGCGCGCCCCCGTCTCTGGACAATGAGGTCTCTTCCGGTCTCGTCGAGGTCGGCCTTGACGTTCGTTACAACGCCAAATAACGGTATCTGAAGCCGCTGGAATAGCGTTGGCATGTACGAGAAAATGCGTTGTACAAGTTCGCCGTTTGCACGGATTGCTTTCACGAGGTATTGAGAGTATATTCGCAGAATAGACACAATTTGTCCGGCAAAAATCTCTACATCGATTTAATTATGATGTTTTTCACGCTATTTCGCAAGTTATTGTACGTAATGTTATTTTGTGCAAGAAAATTCTGAATTGTGTACTCGACAAGATTTCAATTCGGAATAGATAAAAAGGTGTCAAATTTTTAGATTTATTTCTTGAAACATTTTTTTGGAATTAAGAACAATTTAAAGATATTTTCGAAGCTTTTCATCAAAGACAAATGTCGATTTCGATGGCGATACTTTTAACTTTTGATACGTAAAATAAAATAGAGAAGCTGATAAAATAGGTAGGCGGAAGAAAGCTCAGTTTATATCGCGGCTACTAAGTTTGCGCATTCCTCGCGGCAACACGCGGAGGACCAATGGAAGACGACGTGTTGCCGCAGTGAATTGTAGAGCGAGAAGAGAAGGCGGTTCTTCTAGTTTCCTGCCAGGTCCGCGGGTTCTTCAGGAAGGGTCTAGAGATTTAATTAAGGCAAGGCGACGGGTAGAAAGACGAGTCGCTACGTCGTGTAAACTCGAGCCCACCCGTTGGCCCCCTGTTCTCTCTTGTCTTCTGTCTCCGTCTTTGAAACGAGGCAAGTCAGTGCTCCTTTTCCTCGCCATTCGAGAGGTTTCTCTCACGAAAACTCGTGAGAACGCTGCACACGTCTGGAGCGTAGATCTTGTTCGGCCGAGCGTGTGCGTCAAAGTTCGTCAGGCCACTCGGATTTCCAGCGCCAGAAATTCTCTTCAAGAGGCCCATGTCTTATTGCGACTTTCGTAAACCTTGTCACGACGCGAAGACATTTCCACAAAGTTAGCGAAAGGTTTGATTAAACGTCAAAGGGAACTCGAAATTTATCGTATACCGTATGAATTCATTGTAATAAGAGCTTCCGAAAACGCTGATGGAACTTGCAACCAATTTTATATCGACGGCAGTATTTTAATGAGTGGAGCGAGAGAAGTAGAACCTTATCTTAAAGGAACTATCGCTACGTACGCGCCACGTTTGATCGATCGGTGTAATTATCTGTAAGATTATACGAAGAACTTTCTTCTTAGAAGCTCTTAGCTTGTGCTTCTTCGCGAGTGTTAACAGGCCGTCTTTCTTCATTCAAAGTCCACCTCGAGGCCAACGCGCGGGCATCATCTGCCTCGCGGTTTCAGCGTCAATAATTTGCAAAGGCTGCGGGGCAGGCTCTAACCGACTGATTTCACGCATCTGGCGTTTGGCGGTTTAGTCTGGCCCGGTCCGTGTTGGCTCCGGAGCGAGAGGATCGGCAAAAGATGTCGGGAACGAGAGGGAGAGAGAAGGTGAGAGACAGTTGGCGAGAGAAAGAGAGAGAGAGAGAGAAAGAGAGCGCGCGCGCGCGAGAGAGAGACGGGAGAAAGCTGGAGTTAGAGGACGAGGAGGTGGATGGGTGAAAGCGGAGGGCGAGTGCGGGCAGTCCCTGCCTCGCCGCCGTGGTGGTCCCGTGATCAATATTCCTTACCCCCTTTGCCTTGGCTTACCCCTCCGGCACGATACGGGTGCCCCTTACCTCGGGAAAACCCTCCTTCTATCCATACACCCGCTACCCAACCCCCGCCCCCTCGAGGGAGAACCCGGCAGAAACCCCTGAAACCCCTCTCGCACCCTCGTCTTAATTAGGAGTCTGAATCTGCGGCGGACACGCGTATAAGGGTAGGTCGGAGGAGGTCGAAGGGGGGGGGGGAGGTGGGGGGGTGGAGTGTGGGTGGATGGTTGGCAGTCGGAGGCCGGGGCAAATCCGCAGACGAGCCTCGTGTCCGAGACATTATTCCTGACTTCGTTGCGATCGCCCCGGCGTCACGGCCGTCGGGCCACCCTTTTTATTATTCCCTGAGATAAACACATTTGCGCGTCCTTACCCTGCCGTGCGGGATCAACGCTGACTGTGCGCCGGCTCGTGGCCCGTCCATTTTCTGGACGAAAGAATTTCGCCGTCGACTTCACCCCCTCTATTTAACGCGCAATTAACCGACGCGAGCCTCTGTTTATGTCTTACACGCCGTACAGAATGTCTCATAATTGCCGCAAATCCGCGGATGATTTCCTTCGCCTCGGCGGAAGTCCACCTCGAATGAATAGCTTTCGAAATTATCAATATCCGCGGACTTTCCGGCGCTAATTTCTACTTGTTCCCGTTCGCACGATTCCAAAACTCTCGGTAAGCTATTATCGCGATAATTTCTGTCGCTTAACTTAACTAATTGCTGCGTTTCACGATATTTTTATATTTTTCTCTCATTAACGAAATGCAGAAATCGTGTTTCTAAATTTGTTTTAAAGAGCGCGGAAGACGCTGTCCTGACGAGGTACGAAAGAATTGCGCGCGATTGCGTTGAAATAATTATAATCAGCGGATCCAGAATTTTACGGAACGCGCGCGCGCACACGGGCAGCGAGGATATTTACATGCATGGTACATATAGGGTAGTACATGGAGGGTGGGCAGCGGTGAGGTTGAACCGAGAGGATATTGGGGTTAGGCCATTCATTAGATTATGGGAATTCGGTGGTACCCGTTGAAGGGAAAGGAGAGGAAGGTCTGGTGCTCGGCTGCGCGATCAAGGACCACCGTGCATTAGCCTGCGTCATAAGGCGCGGCGAAAGGATTGAAGTTGAATGCAAAAAAAAGTGAAGTTTTATTTTCTTTGAAACTTTTTATTTTTGCTCGTCGTTGTCATGAACTCAATAGAGCATCACTTACATTTACTAAACACAGGTTATTTATATTATGCTTAAAATATATGTGAAGGAATTAATGAATTTACGTTAAACCGTGTATTTCTATTATTTATTATGCATTGATTATTAAATTTTCACAGTTTTAGAGAAATAATTCGCGCTCTTTTTCTGTTACAGAGCCGTCCCTTACGAGGCGGGAATATCCCCGCCAAATCATGAACAAGGTAAGTTCCAGTATTTCGAGTAAATTTACTTACTTATAGTTTATAATTTTCCCTTTCTCTTTTAATACAAAATTATTATGTTTATAATACAAACAATATTAATAACGGAAACGTACGATACGTACAATTGATATTCATCAGTAATCTTTCAAATAATTAAGATTTTAAATCTTTAGAGAAAAAAAAATTTTGCAATTTATTTTATCTCGCGTGATAGATGGTTGCTTTAGAAACGCCCTGTATATTTCAATAATTAGATCAAAGAATATAGCGTCATAAGCGAGGATTTGCATCTTTCATCGAAAAGCCTAGCAAGTCAGTTACTAGGGAAGATCGATCTAACACCTTTAATTGGTTTCGTGCTCTGCGACTCGCATTGCGTGTTCGTATCTTTAGTTACCAACGACTGCGCTTACCAATCAATGAAATCTTGCACAAGCACTTTATGCAATTGCATATTGAGAATCGCACACAGTACAGAAATATGCAGGTCTCACTTTTCTTACAAATTAACAATGTGAATAATAGTAATTACCGTTTGAACTCGGGTGTTAAACATTTGCGGGACAATCGGTTTTTATAAATTCCCAATCTTGACATATATTTTTTTTATATACACCACTTTTATTTATCTTGAATAATTAAACTGGTAAGTAATAGCAATTACGTTGATATACATATATTAATAACCAAAATATCTTCTTCATTCTCGACGATGTGGCGCAACCGTTATAAAATCTCTCGAAAATACTTGTCACGTCCAAAGAGTCGTTTACATCGACGTGTTAGTTACATGTACCCACTAACAATGTATATGTATAACTTGAGCCTCATTTGTAGGTCCTTTATGCGCCGTCTGCCTTTCCTCATTATGCATTGCACATGAGAAAACTTGCTTAGGAATCTCTCTCCACTCTCTCTCTCTCTCTCTCTCTCTTACTCTCCCCCCCCCTCTCTCTCTCTCTCTCTCACTCTTGAATCTCTTTCTATTTCACTCTGTCGTGCCGGTTTCCCTCTGCCACCTTCCTTCTAAGGGTGCCGAGCTACCATCTACTACCTTCTTCCTCCCTCGCTCTCCGCACATCGTTGCCCGCCTCGTACTTCGGCTTCTTTATAAACTTTTAATGACGGCAAAGCCTAATCGAGAGAACGAGCGAGCATGCCTGGCCTCGCGAAACTACCCGGGAAAATCGACGTTGGATCTCGATGTTCGATACTCAACCAGCCAACCGTCACTTCGGAAAGACGTTCGCGCAGTCTACGATAATGGCTGTGCGTCACTCGCTAATTATTATTGATTAATTTATTAATATTGCAAGCGAAACGTCGGTGTCATATCTCTGTGGTCGAAATAATTAGTGGCATTAGTGCTCGTTGTTTTGCAATACTACGTGTTGCGCACGCGAAAGAGTTGAAAAATAAATCTCAACAAGTAAAATAATTAAATCTATAAATACAATATGCAAAGAACCATATTTATGTCTAATTAAATATACATAGCACTTTTTACAAGCATCAATTTAATTGCAACGAATTCAGGGAGAATATTTTATGTAAAAAGGTTATTGTATTATTATTTTATACGAAGGAGATTGATAATTATGTCTGCTTTTTTTTTTTTTTTTTTTTTTTTTTCCTACTCCTCGCCACTCCCTGTTGTGAAGTATTAATATATTGATGCCCACTCGATAATCGATAGCCACGTTACAATGTCGCATAAAATAAGCCGTGATAAGTACGAGCAGGAAGTTGAAGTTCGAGCTTGAGCTCGAGCGCAGAGGTGCTTTCGATTTGCAACAAATCATTCAGCGTTTACACCCCGCTGCCCGTCCAGTTGAATTAAACTTCCACCGAGAACTTCGTTCTCCGCTTACCTCGGCTCGAAGGCATACATATACACCGGGTATAGCTAACGGTCTGTACCTGCGAACTGCTTCTCGAAGTTCGCTTCCAGTGCCTTCGTGCGAAAGCAGTTAGCTGTTTGACGTAGCGCTATGCTCGTTACGGACATGTCGGAATTAACATGCCTACGCACGATGTATGCGAGTCGAACAAATTGAAGCGATATGCATAGTACTTATTCGGAAGTTTGATATTTTTGCGTCTTTAAAATAATATTTAATGTTGATGATACCTAATTATACGCAAATACTCTTTACGCTAATAGATTAGAGAATATTAACTTTGCAGAATTACAATTTGAAATTTACATTTCTGAATGTATATTAATATTTAATTTAATGCGAAGGTGAGCTTTTAGCAAAATTATTTATTTTGATATACTAATCGAATTTCTTTGCGCACTATCGTTCGGTCGTAAATTTCACAGTATACGCTATAGCTTTCGCTTACCCTCGGAAAAGAGAATGGCGACATAAACCCGTAACGTTCGACTCCTAAAGCACGATTAAACTAATCCTTACTTATTTCTTTCATGTTCCTCAGTGCGTATGTCCTGAAGCTATTAGATATATCTTCTGATCGTTGCTTACAGTTTCTCTTTGGGGATAGTCCTGCGGAAATTTGGCAAGTCCGAAGCTTTTTTTTCTGGAATCATTGCTTTCTGTACTTTACGCTTATTATTATGTTATTAAAATCACTGAAATATATCACGTACATTTTTTTAATAATAAATTTTTAATATGCTTATATGAAAGAAAAAATTATGAAAACTGAGAGAGAAAATGTAATTTGCTTTCTATATTATCAAAATTTGTTGAAAAAAGTTATAACTAGAAATTATTTATAATTCGACGGATTGATATTTTTAACGTTGAATAATACATTGTAATTAATTTCGGTACTGAAATATGATTCCACGAAAATCCCTGACAAATCTGACTCTTGAATTTCACTGTCGCGGGCGGTATTCACGAAATAAACGTAGCACGGGTTCTTTTCCGGCGATGTTTAAAGGCGTACCGGTGTCGGAGTGTATACCGTGCGCCATTTAGTGGCGGCACTCTTTCATAAAGGACCTTAATAAAAATCCCAATCTAAACAAGCTTAATTTACGTCCGCCACATAATTACCTACCCCGAGGCATGACTTCCCTCGCTTACCCTCTCTGCCGCTCCTCGCGAACCACCTCCGGCTCACTCCGCAGAAGGAATGGGTGGAGGGATGGGAACGAAGGAAGCGTGCACATCGAGAACGCACTGAAAAATCTAAGAGGCTTAAAGCATTAACAGGGTTATATAACATTCATTACCAGCGGGTCAGCCTTTGTGAAATTTCCCTTGGAAGCGCCTTCACTCGGTGGACACAACCTTCTCTCCCCTTGATTTCTCTCCCTCCAGCCCACTCCCTCGCCCTCTTCTTCTCGTCGCCATCTTCTTCCCGATCCGCGCTCTCACTCTTCCGCAGCATCTAGCGTCCCTCGTCTCTGGGGGGTGCAGAATAGTCACGTGACTACGCCATCGTCCGGCGCAAGGGACGGAAAGTGGCAGAGAAAGGAGAAGAGAGGAGGGTCCACCTCTCTCTGATGAAGATGTCGCACACGCCGGGGACTCCGGCGAGATTACTCGGGTTAGAACCTGCGGACCCTGGTCAGGGCACATGCTAATTGCTTTATTTGACATCAAGAAATAATGTACTGCGCGGTACGACTGCTGTGCGGAAAACCCGCGAGGAAACCAGAGTCCTCCGTTCCCATCTCGCGCCCTTTCTCGTCGCCGCTCCTTCGACTGTTTCTATAAATTTTCCCAAATGTGTGTCCCATAAAATGGCATTTTCTCCAAAATTGTGAATCACAATTTGTTCAATATAAATATGTGCACATCACGCTCAATCGACGCATATACACATTTATTCGTTATTTCACAAATCTACATGTCACGCTAATGTCGAGCTATGTTTCTCTCTACTGTAGCGATATCTTTTATCGTTATAACTTTTTGAGTGGAATAGATTCCAAAACAGTGTCACACAAAATGCAAAATACAAAATTGGTTATAAAAAGAACTTATGTTTTCATTTTCGATGCTCGACGAAATTCAATTCATAGCGCTACGTGAAGCGACTGGTTACGTCAGGGAAGTCAACTAGAAAGCCAGACCTAATAACCCTTAGTCAAACCAATAAACATTTTTCCGGGTTACATATGATGGAATTTGTATGCCAAATCGCGTATATTCAGAAGAGAGCGGTGCGTTCCGACGCGGGGCACGCGCCTCTCTCGTAAATATGCCTTCGGTTGGCAAAGTGCTATCGCGAATGGTGGCGGGGAGGGAGAGAGAAACGGGCGCGCACGGGAGCTTAGGGTGTTAGGGTCGGTTCTGGGGTCGCCAAGGGTGCATTTCATCTTCGGAGGCGTCAGCTCGGAGACCGATCGACTATACGGCCGACGTTGGATCATCCATCTTTTATCGAATCGGACTTGATGGCCAGACCGCCGCCGCCGCCGCCGCCGCTATCGCTCGGGCTCACAACTTTTGCCTCTCCGAAGACTCCACGCGACACCTGAGCGTGTGCATCCGCATGTAAATAATGGACAGTACTGTTCCGACGCATTACATCGCGGCGGCGTGTCAAACTTTCTACTCACTTCGTTACAGACGTTGCTTTCTCATTTATTAATCGACCTTCGCGAAATAAAATATTTGCGCGAAATAAAGTCGACGCGATAAAGTAAAGTTGCGATTGGAGAAATTCGAAGTAAGACGCGATCTTACTTACAATATATTCGAACATCGCAGTACGTTTCAGTTGATATACGCGATTTAATAGTGATCAATGTTCCGTGGATCGGGTCATCCATCTCTCGTCGAATGGAAATCCGACATTCGGTGCCAGAAGTCGTTACAGTCATCTCAACTTTCGTCTCCGGTAGCGTCCATCATGTCAGGACGGGATACGCTTTCCTAACCAAACATACATTAATATGCATATATACGTAACTGGCATCCGCGAAAAAGTTGAGTTGATGATTGATGTGTATACCGTTCGTTCATAATAATTCGCTCTACTGCTAATCATCGAAATAAGCAATAAGAGCAGTCTTTAGTCTCGTTTAGTATAGATTTTGATCATATCTTTTGACTGTTACACTATTCGACTTTATTATAAATATATTTTAAGATGTAGAAAATTCATTTTAATCTTACAAAAGTTAAAAGCAGTTTCACGTTTTTCTGATAAAAATTCTTCTTTTACAGAAAATATTTAAATGAAATTGTTCGCTGAATAACTGATTCCCGGTTTATTATGCAGAATTTCTAGTTTTTAATTCTCCAAATTATAACAGCTGTAACAATGCAAGAAGGAAGCGTCACATTAACATAGCTTATTAATGACAATTCAGTATACTCGCGATGCGGTTGAAACAATGAGCCGCGCGGCGCGTTAACCGAGAAAATGTAGCGATGCAGAAAACCGAGGGAGTCCTGGGAGAGGTTGTGGGAGATGAGGGGCTATTTTTGCGGTTAGCAGGGAATAATTTAAGGGCGGATAATATGCGGAGGTCGTGTAATTTGGCCGTGGCGCCGATGCCGGCGTCGGTGACGGAGAATGCGTGCTCGTTTTCATACACTTTCTCGCGCGCGCGAGAAAGTGGGAGGGGCGAGGCCAGGATGTAACGGAGAACGGGGCTCAGGTGTTCCATGGGATAATAGGCGACATCATCCTTGCTTCCCCGATCCCCTCATCCTCGTGCCACATCGTCAAACCCTGATCGATGTAATATTCACGCTCGATACACGTCCCAGCTTCTGTAACTTGCTATGCTCCGTACCTGCAAGTTTTCCCTCGAATCTCATCAGTGCCCTTTCGCGTCTTCTCGATACCTTCGCCGTTAATAATGCCGTGACAATAATGCGTCAGTCACAGTCTTTATCATTCATGATATTAAATTTGTAAGGCGCGGCAAGTGTAACAAGGCAAGTGTGCCCGGTCTTCCTCGCAATAATTTCAAGGTGGAAATAGTTGTAACGTATCGAATCTAATCTTGCTTATATAATACGCGATGTTATTATTAATACACATTGCGTTGCGCTTGTTTGGAGATTTATTTTTCTCAAAAGGGAGACGACCATTACTGATATTTTTCACGAAGAATGTTTTAACTTCCATTTCCAGTCTTGTCTGTCGGTCAACTAACGTCGAGCTCTTTCCGCGTTTGTAACAAGCGGAGGCAGTGGGGTGTCGGTTACTACCCCCGCGTGGCCGTGTACTCATTGCGCGTGGTAAACATCCCTCTTTTGTTGGCGGTCGGTCGGAGTTAAGCCGAGGTCTCCCATTAGCGCCGCTCGGAATTACAAAAATAACACTTGTCCCTGCAGCCGGACGCCCACGGGCAGTCCAGTGTAGTTAAGTAAAATTAAGCTAAAATTTCCGACGAGCCGCGATGTACATTCAACCCCTTTTCCGTCAGCTCGTGGCGGCGGCCGCGCGTACACGACTGGTCAACCCTTCGCGTCCGACCTCCCTTCCCCCCCCCCCCCTTCCTGCCTCCTCCTTCCCTCAGAAACTCACCGGTCTCTCTTTCCACGTATACGTTACACTTCACGCTGCCCCTTTATGCTCCGTGGGTATTAAATATTTACCTTTCGATGAATATGCAAATATAATTATTTACGCGCAATTTAGACGTTTTTACGCGCCCTGCGCGATGCTCGTCTCCGCCGTTTATCGACGCATTCGACGCTTGAGATGTGACAAGTGTAGAATTTTATATATTTATTCTGTGCTTGTATATAATTTATTACTATTTAATTATGAAATTCTTTACATTTGCAAATCTGGCAATCTATTTGTTCTTTTAATTACAAAAGAGATGGAATATACGATTAGTCTCGCGAAGTAAAATACGACAAAAATACTTTCTGAACTCTGAAAAGACTCTGACAGGACTATGTTTAGTCGAGATTATTATTTAGAAGAGAATTAAACTACATAAACAAGTCTAAGATTATTCTTTAGATATTTTCGATAGGTGGAAAGATAAGTCTCAGAATATTTTCCAAAGATATTACATATTCAGAATTGATGTACTTTGAGAGATGTTGAATTCAAAGACCCCAATTTCGATGTTTCGATCAAATTATATCTGTTAGAAGAGCTGAGAAACTGCTGTCAGCATTCTTACCCCGCCGTCTTTCTCCGCGAGATTAACCTTTAACGTTAATTATCCGCCGGCGTACTCAGGGATAGAGATCCCGAACTAGGGCGGCATCAAAGAACCGAGTGTTTAGCTGCAATATCTTTCCACCGGGTTGCACATCGGGTGACCAGAAAAGGGAGCTAAGAGATTCAAAAGGCGATGTCGGCGGAGATGATTCGCGGTTGCCGAAGAAACTGAAGAAGTTATCTCTAAGCCTTTACTCTATGGCTATCTATTTCTTTTTTCTTCCCGTTCTTATCTATTTTGCTTTAACGAGGATAATACGATAAATTAACTCACACAAAGGCATACAATTTTAAATTTCTTCTCGATTATCAACAAATATTTTATCATTAACAGAGAATTGGACGAAATTAAGTGAAAGAGATGCGTGATTTTAATTTTAAATCGCGTGCGTGTATATTTCATTTTCACGCGCATTGTTAAATAGAATTAGCGAAGTGTTTGCTCGCGCAATAATAAATCATACTGTCAAAATAATAATTTATCAAACTCGTAACTTAAAAGTCCTTACGATATATTTTTATTTATATTCCAAATTTGTGGCGAAGACCTGTGTAGTTGAAGTCTAAAGAGAAAAGTCTAATCGGAGAATGCTGCCGACTAAGTCGCGGCATAATTACTCGGATGACTAGTGTCGAACAGAGTGCAGCTACGCAGACAAATTGTATCTAATGACCATACGTCGATCATGCCTCGAGCCGGGCAAGCATTCCATGACTGCGTATTCACGTTGCTGTCGTTAGCATCCTTCCGACGGCCGACGTCCTACGGCGAACAATTTCGTGCGCTGCGAGCGAGCGAGCAAGCGAACAACGAAGGGAAAATGTATTCGAGAGTTTCCAATTTGCGGTTGCGGCCTGGTAGAGCGCGGAGCACGGGTAGGATTGGTCGGCACCGGTGGAGTGCGGCGCGGAGCTCTATTATGGTAATTATATGATAAATACAACAAGGCCTTGGGCGCTGTCTTCTCCTTCTCGGTCCTCTTTTCAGTCACGCTCGTCGGCTCTCGCTCTTCTCCACCATCAGTGGCAGGAATCTCGCTCCTCTCGCGACTTCGTCCCCGTCTTTCCACTCGGAGGTATTGTCGCTCTCTCATCCACCCTTCCTCTCGTCGTCCTCGGCACTCGTTCAGCCCCGTCGTCGTTTCCACGAGCGAGCATTGGCGGTTTGCCTTAAAATACGCCTCCTCTCTGCTGCGCGGAATGCAATTAATCTTATTCCCTTTCGATCTTGCCTTCTCGCGGCGCCCGTCCCAAAGGGATGAGTAACGTCGCTGGAAGAAGTGTTGCCGACTTAATGAAGTACGACTTCTGATGCGTACCGAAGCGTTGGTGCACATGAGAGGGAAATAGAAGGAAATTGGAGAGAGAGAGCGGCGAAGAAGGCGCGAAGAAGGCGCGTCATCCGGAAATCCTGGCTAACATCCGTTTTCATTATCACGGTACGTTTACCAGCCTCTTTACGGCGAAAAGCGGATTAGATAAAAAGGATATGTTGTACCGCTAAAAATTAAACGTCTCTAAAAACTCGCGATTCCTTCTCGTGCTCGCGACGTGATTTATTTTTGCAATGTAATTTCACGTTTCAGGATCGAAATTATTTTTTCGCAGAAAGAAAACGAATGTTATTCCTTTCTCTCCGTTTCTCATGCTAAAGCATCGAATTAACACGAGTTTAATTTATTATAGAACGCTCAGCGTAATTTGTTTGCGATTTAGTTTCTCCATCGGTTTGTCTATTCTATTTCTAGCAACAAGAAACTATCGTTAACCTTCAACGACGCCACCGTTGTTTCGGCAACCCACGCTAGCAATGGCTTATCTTTCCACTTTAGACGATTGCTCGAAACTCCATGTATCGTCGTGCTCGGTCGCCTCCCCGCTAACAAGCTCGGCGACGATGTCGAGCATTAAACGCGATGCGTTTCGCGGCGTAAACTAATATTCCTCCGGGCGCGCGCCCTCGCGGAGGGACGAATCGCGGCGCGCGGGCGGGATCATTATAAATAGTCATAATTACAACAGTCGCGCGTGCTTAATTCAATTAGGCTGATTAACGTTGTATGTTGCACACCTAAACCCCGTCTCTCGCGCCTTCTCTCGGCGGCGGCAACCAACGCAACGGCAGCCTGAAGCAGGGTCTGGCTGGTCCTGAGGGTGCACGCGCGCGCGCGCGCGCGGCCGAGCAGAGCGCGTAAAATATACGCGGTATCTTGGCCTAGGATCCCTGGGACTGCGGCGCCACGCCACGGTATTATGCTTATGCATAGGCAAGTTATAGCCCAGCTAATATGATTATCTCTTCGACGGAAGGCAGAGCGAGCTGAAGAGGGACTGGGCGCAACACGCCTGCAATCTGCTCGCCAGAATTTATTCCTGCACGAAAGAAATGAACGAAAAAATATTCAACGAACATTAATTTCATTTTTTAAGATCTGAATACTATAACACATTTTAATTATTGTTGCAATATTTTTCCGCAATGTTTCTTCGGTACCTTCAAGTTTGTGAAAAAATTGAAATGTTAGAATGGCAAAATTATTAATAGCCTCATATTGGAAGGAGACGAAGTAAAGGCAATGGCGTCGTTTGGATTTGTCGTAGGCAGAATCGAACCCGAATAAATTAGCCCCTTCGCGAGAACGCAGCCGAGATATAAAATTTTGAATATGAATGGGTGGTTTTGCATCTGTGATGAGCTCTTATTCGGGAAACAAAGCGCAGCTGACGAGAACATATGTAGATGAAGACGGGTGCGAGAAATCCATAATCCGCGGGATCCTTCGGCTTCTTAAACGCACCCGCGTCCTTTGACGTCGTTATGACAACGTGATTCGATCAATTCGATTATGCCCTAATGTCGCGTTCTGCAAAATTTGTACACAACTTGCGCCAGTTACTTTAGCCGCGTTTTTGCACTCTGCAAATTGCGCTACAATCTCGCATGCGGGATATCGTTGTAATTAAAACGATCGAACAAACATCGAGACCGTGCGAAGCCTACGTCGTTTCCTACCGAAGCCTAAAATGCCTCGGCACGGATCACGAAGGGGATGAAGAGGGATGAAGGAAGGAGAGAGAGCTCTCATCTCGTCTATCCCTTCCGCTAAACTCATCACCCGTCAGTAATTCCATCGATGCTTTAAGCATGGAGGGTCTCTTCAAGGGATGTACTCGTAGTCGTAACCTACTAAAGTGGGCTTAACGAAGAAATAGTTTCGTTCGACTTTCAGTTCGTCCGCGGCACACGACTCATATCAATATTCTATGTGCGTGATGCACTACGCGATGCATGCTTACGAGTTTTAAGCCACACAGATGCCTTTTCTTTAATTTCTTCTAAAAATTCTCCGCAAGACATATATTATACTTCATTTCTCCAATTACTCGACATAGTGAAAATTAAATTTTAGAAATATAATAATATGCATAGTATTAGCATACGGATGAATATTATGTTAGAAGCGCAAGTCGCACGAATCTCGTGCTTCTTCTGGATCCTCGTTGATTTTTCGTCGCTTTTGCGATTGTCACACGCAATGCAGGTGCCTGCTGATAACGCAGATCCATCCTTGTAGAAACGAGGCAGCCGGCATTTAATACCATCCCGTTGAATATTCCCTCGAATGGCCCTCGATATTGAATTGGCTTCTGCCTAATTGTAACCTCGCTCGTCGCGGGGGTCCCATTCACTTGTAAACGACATTTGCATAATTTTTACATTGCCTCTCGTGTAATCGATTTGAATACCGGCGGTGATCTCTCTTCCGCTTTTTTTCTCTCCTGCCATTTGGATCCGTGTAAGCCTTGTCCTTCTTCACATTGATCGCTGCAGTTAGAATTGCTAAGTAATCATGCTAAATCATGCTTCAGCTGCCGCATATTTTGATCGACTACATTTTTAAATTACGTACAGATTTTTATATATCTTTTCTAGAAAATATTGGCACAAATGTTAATATTGTTTTGATTAATAATTAATAATGTTTCAAGTTAAATTGAGAACGTTAATCATACAAATATATTGAATACAGTAATAAAAAATAATTTATAATTTTATCAATTGTTCGAAATTTATATATATTTTTTGAAGTGATATCAGTTTATCAAAGCTGTACAGATAACTCAGAAATTATCTTGATTACTTCATTTTCAAAATTACACAATTTGAAGATTTATGATTTGATAACAAGTTGCTAATTACCTCTCTTAGTATTAAAAAAGGCATAAAAATTAATCGCCACGCATTCAAACGAGTTTCAAAGTTTCGATCAAGCGTGAACGTCGAAAGCAGTGGTCACGGACTTTGGCAAAACATTAAATATCACGGCAAACGCATAAGTGGCATGCAGATCTTTGTGCAGATCTCTCGTAAAGTTACGGAGCGACATCGTTGGCCAGGGCGATTAATTTAATAAATTTTTTCCGCATCGAAAAGAAGAGGAGGGAAATAGGCAAACGTGAAGGGAGACAGCGAAAAAGTTGTATACCAATTAACGGATTGAAGTGCCATCAGATGCAGGCCGGATTTGAGAGGGTTCGGCTCGCAAAATCCTCGAAGGGTTGGACTATCATTAGCGAGCCACCACTTTAAGCGGCAGCCGCTCTCACCGCCAAAAGGAAGAAATTGAAAAAGCTCGGCTAGCCCGACGCTCGTTTAACTTGTACAACTTCCGCCATAGATTGCCTTTCGCTGCGGCTATTTCTTCTTGGCAATAAACTTTCACTCGTTGTCGCCAGCATCAAACTTTGTGTTCACACTTCTATTGAATTATTATATAATGAAATTTTTCATGTTGTATATGCGAGGTGTGAAAAAGTAATACGAGAAATATTTTTTGCATTTTCTATTAAGCAGTCATAAAATGATGTGAGATATACACTTCTGAAATTATTGTGTTAACAAGATGCTTCAACGCGATGACGACGGATTATTGAGATATCTATAAGAAGATGTGGTTAGAGAGCTTGAAGTAACTCCGAGAGAGGGTTAACGTGGAATTGGAATGCATAATGGACGGCACATTGTTGGATTACTAATGAGCATCTGCCAAGAGAACCCCGCATTTACCACTTTTCTTAGATTTGCGTTTTCGTGAAAATTTAAACATATAATATTTAATTTATTGGAAGAAATGTTATGTTTGAAAAAATAATAACAAGCTTAATTAGTTATCATACTTGACATAAATTATGTACGCACAGCAATATCTAAAAGAATCACATCTTTACACTATTCTACAAAAAATAGGAAATACCTTTCAGACTTTCTCTTAAAATTTTGCAATTTTCAAACCATTGATACTTGGTGAAAAATCATTACAGACAAAATATTAAAAAAGCATTCTAAAGCTTGAAGACTTTATATTTTTACGTATTTTAGAACGTTTTCTGATAATTTTATATTTTTTTTCTTTACATTTGTAAGTATTCTTTTTCGAGCTTAGAAGTGTAAAGTTTAAAGAATTTTCTGAAAACGGTTTAAAGCACGTAAAAGTACAGATTTCAAGCTTTAAAATGCTTTTTTAATGTTTGGTCTACGATGATTTTTCGCCGAGTTACAACAGTTTGAAAATTGG
Source organism: Linepithema humile (assembly GCF_040581485.1). NCBI lineage: Eukaryota > Metazoa > Arthropoda > Insecta > Hymenoptera > Formicidae > Linepithema > Linepithema humile. Next base: position 8,036,022 of record NC_090135.1, read on the forward strand.
TCAATTTTAAGCGTCTGAACGTCTTAGCGCGGCAGTGTAGTGCGGCCGGCTGGCTAAGTGCGCGCCATTAATACGCACGATGCCGTATTAATGGCGCGCACTCAGCCAGCCGGCCGCACTACACTGCCGCGCTAAGACGTTCAGACGCTTAAAATTGACCAATTTTCAAACTGCTGTAACTCGGCGAAAAATCATCGTAGATAAAAAATTAAAAAAGCATTTTGAAGCTTAGAACTTGTAGTTTTACGTGATTACAATCGTTTTTAAAAAATTTTTTTATCTTTACACTTTTAAGCTCAAACAAAGAACATAGTACTTAGAAATGTAAAGATAAAAAATTTTCAAAAAGCAATCTAAAGCATGTAAAAATATAAACTTCAAACTATAGAATGCTTTCTTAATTTTTTGTCTGTGAAGATTTTTCACCGAGTATCAATGGTTTGAAAATTTCACGATTTTGAGCATCTGAAAAGTGTTTGTTATTTTTTGTGAAGCAATATATTAATTAATATTGAAAGATCTTTTAAGGAAGGTTTATCTAATTTAATAAATTGCTGTTATTATTGTTAAAAATATGACCAGACGTTATTTCTTTATAATTTTTACTCCAAAACTTTCGATTAATCTCCACTTGTTCTAAATTTTCCACCCAAAAAAGAGCGAAATCCATCTCTTGAATTGCTGGCGAAAAATCATACGAACAACACGGCATTCAGACTAGTAGCGCGCGATGTGTAGCGCATCATTCGTCAAAATGGGAAAGTACGCCGGTGAATAAATACGTCGGCGTCGTGCATTAAACGTGTACCCGTGGATACGTCGAGATAACGTCGAGTCGATTCGTCCACCGCTCGGATCTGCCATGAAGAGCAAGGGTGACAGAAAGTAAGGGAGAAAAAGAGAGGCGGTGGGAAGCAGATAAATAGAGAAAGTGGGAGAGAAAACCCGTCGCCGCGAGGCATGCAATGCCGGCTGTGAAACAAATGGAACGATCGCAACGGGGGTGGAAATAAAGCGTCCCCGTCGCGTTCTACGGCTGTGACTGAAGCGACGGTGAATCTGGAGAGGGAGACCAAGAATAAAAAAAACCACACGCGCGCGCTCTCGATCTCCGGATTGACGAGCGCTCGATCGTGCAAAAAACACCGAAACACTTTTCCGCGTTTGAAACTACGTCCGAGCGTCGCATCGACGTAGCGATTATTTCGACAAAATTAATACCAATCGTCAATATATCTGTACTACGGTTTCAGAGGAATATAATGAATGGAGATACAATAATTATTAACTAAATCATCGTTATTATCCATTTGTACATATAATTTATCTAGATTATTTTTTTTACGCTTTAAATATGGCTCAAACAAAATTGTTATTGAAATTATTGCGTATATTACTTGATGTAAATTTGCTGGATTATTGCTGCTTCCGGCAGCTTTGTTTCCAGCAGTTTACATCCAGAAATTGAGGCTTATTATTCCGAACCGTTTCTTTAATCACCACGGATAGAAATGCCATCTGTGTTTGCGAAAAGGACGAGTCGTGTGTGCGTACACAGGTGTGTACAGGACCTTCAACAGGTGGTCACTCGTAATCGTGGGGGTTATGCCGCAGCCCAGTGGCTACCCATCCGTCAAGGGCTTTGTGTGCCCTTGCGCGCTCCACCGCCAGTGGTCGTGGCGCCTATCGTCCTCGGGAAAAGCGGCGTTTTTCCTCTCCTCTCATTGCCCCCTTTTCCCTAGCCTGAAACGATCATCCCCCGGGCTACCACGCCAAAAGCCACACTCGATTCTCGTGGCTGGAACTCCGGAGACTTTTCGCGACTGGAACAATGCTCTCGTTAATTAAGATTTCTCTCCGCGAATTCCCTTACTCTTAGTCTTGTAACCGTTGAGTACCCTTCTTTCACAAGAGCTTTTTTTTGCTGGCGGAAGTATATACACACTGCTTCTAGAAGACAAAAGGACGGCTTACCTCAAGATTTTTTGCCTGCTTTTTAAGAGATTTGTTGTCATTATTTATTAAACTGGCGAGACAGCGAACAAACATTTGTAACACTTGAACTTTCCAGTGGCATTTAGTTTTCGAGTATTATTTAATTTGTACGAAATGAAAGAAAAAGCTGTACAATTACGGAAATATTGAACAATTAAAATTTGGGTTCCAAGCCTTCCGAAGAGGAAGAAAATGTTTTCTGCGAGGAAAATTTTGCAGCAGCTCTGTGTACGCAAGGCTTCGTGGTTGACGAGAGACGGTCTGGGTGGAAAAAGGAGGCGAGGGGAGGGGGCAAAGGCGCACGGAGATCCGGATTTAAGGCGTCGTCCGTGAAAGCCCTCTGGAGGCGCCGGAGACTTGGGTCGGGGGTAGTTTAAGAGAAAGAGAAAATGGCTGGGGATGGAAAAGCAGGCAGGAGAACGACAACGACGAGGACGAGCGTGTTGGAGTGTAAGTGCTAAGATCTCGGAGTGCATTAACATGCCCCGGAGGCAAGCTGAATACAACCCTTCTTACATCCAGATCTCAAGCCGAGACCACCGTCAACCGAGATACGGCGTGGCGGGGGGGGGAGGAAAGGGAGGAGGGAGTTGGTAACGGTGACGTCGGAGAGCGGGGCGGAACAGGGTGGAACACCGCAGAGATTCCTACTTAATTACATTAAAAATGTTTTATCCTTCGGCCTTATCTTCCTTGCCACTTGAGACTTGAGACAGTGATATTTTTCATGGACGAATTAAAATGTTATTAATCTTTTTTATCCAATCGGAAATTCGAAATGTGCGTGCGTTTCCGAAAGACGCGATATAAATTTTATATAATCGAGAGTATTCAATCAGTGAAGAATATTATTAATATAATATTAAAATTACAAATAATATTGAAAGAGAGGCGCTTGAATTTATATAGGAATATTTATATATTCAAATTGAAATATATATTAAAAGCGCGCGCGCTGCGATAAGAGAGAAAAATCAATACGCGATTACAATAGGATTTTGGTAGAATGCAAAAGCTGCTTAAAATATTTGCAGGCGAGAATTGTTCGTAATTATACATAATTTGGAAATATATTCAAGGCGAGATGTTAGAAAAGTTAAGGAAGCATCACGAGGATGGTTTGGGCCAGCAGGTTCTTGCGCTACGGCGCGTCTTACATTATTTAGAAGGATCCAAGGACTAAGACGTCGGGCAGTGGCGCATGCTAATCACTCGACCCAGATTGAATAATGAATCAGTATTCTTTCCCTTCTTTCTAGTTACCCACCTTCTCTCCGTGGTCGTCCTCGATGAAGCCGTCGCTACGTGACAGGCTTTTTATTACCTAGCGGAAGAATGCCTCCTTATTCCTTCGTTAGAGCCAGCCGGCGGTCGTTATTCATACATATATGCGGTCCGTGTTGCGCTCACCATTAATGTCCTTGCATTTCAATTACTAACGCAAAAAAGATCTCTTATTACGAAAGATTGATGGAATTATAAACAGCAGAGGGGATTGTTATCTGCATTTATTAATTGATAAAGAACGTTTCACATTTACAATTAAATATTTGCAATCAGTTTGCAAAATGTTTATGCAGTTTACGCTGCGATATTACAATATGATCAAAGAGAGAGAGAGAGAGAGAGAAAAGTGTTGTTGCAAAAATTATTTATTTCGTCGGAATGCGAGATACCGAAAGTTTATTCATAATATTATTAATTAATTCAAAGCTGTTTTGTATTCGCATTGATTATTAAAGAAAACCTGAGACAGGCGCATCAGGTAGAGGACCGTCACGTGGGAAGACGTTAGCATAATGTCTTTGGGTTCGGTACATACATAACGCGCACACGTACAACGCGGATACGTATAACGCGGTACTGGCACCCCGCATAGTACTTTACTCCTTGGTACTTTGTGTGCAAATTATGCCCAAGACGAGGCAGAATGGAAGAGAGCCTGGGTTTCGCCTGCAAGGATGAAGCAAACCCCCGGCGTAACCTCTTTGTACGAGATTCGAATGAAAATTTAAGAGAAAGAGTTTTACTGTGACGCAAGTTTCCTGCTTCACAATGTCTGGAGACGTCATTGCTCTAAAGCGGAATTTAAATCAAAGTATCATAAAAGGATTGCTATACATAATCCTACCTAGCGACTATGGTTGCATTGATGCAATTTCTTCGATTTTACAATAAAAGTTATAAACATGATGTTATTGTAAAGATAAAATTATAGTAGAAATAATTGTAGATATTTAGCAAAAATGTATGGTGCTTGGAAAGTTTTTAATTTTTATAATACAAAATAAGTTTGTCACAATTGCGTGAAAGAGAATAGTTTTTTAGGAATCTTTGGAAAAAAATGAGAAAATTCTGCTTATCACGAAGGCTTGAATTAACTTTTACTGCACACCTTGACAATTTTAATGATAATTGCGAGAGAAAGAGATGAAGAAAGGATTCGTATTATTGCTCTTTAGAGATTAGGGTCTCTAGCTCTGCGACAAGCTGTACTCTCCATCTTATAATAACAAAGGTTTACCCTTCCTTGACTGCCAGCGTCTGCCGACGTTCTTGTTGTGTCTAAAGACTCCGATTAAGCTAGGAATCTAGTTGGTGTGTGCAACGCCATGTTATATATTTAATCTCACATACTTTATTGCTCTGGTAAATCTTGCATTAAGAATTATATGATTTGAAAAACAACAAATAATCGTTGTTCAGAATAAAATAACGTAGCAGCAGCGATATTTATGCAAATGCTGCTTCTCACGAATCTCTATGAGCAATAAAGAGATGGTAGACATAATCTGTAGAGATTTTCTCTCCTTGTCGGTCCGTAGAGCCGTTTTAGGGGAAAACAAGACATTTATAAACACCCACCACGAGATTAGATTTGTTAAGATAATGAGGCGCCTGGTTTAGCGAAGCGCCTCCACTATGCTCGCAACCATCATCCTGAAGAGCCTGCAACCGCCGTCTCCTTAATCCCGGATATGACCTCGCACGGTTAGGCCATTGCTGGATGCAGACTTGCGGGAGGATATGTGTGCTCACGAGCCTCTCTAACAAATTTACCGAGGCGTGTACACGCTTTATGAATGATATAGATTTAATTCTCGCAGGAAATTAATTACGGAAATTTTCTATTTTCTTGATGGCATAAAAAATCACTATTTTTTAATAATCATTTCATCGTCTTGTTCGATGCCCAGCATAAATTGAATTTTCTTTCCAAGTTTCACGCGGGAAAGCGAGGGGGTCGATTCGAGAGCGTGAGGATAAGGCAAGAGCTCGCGAGTCTATGGCCCTTGAGAGAAATGTCGATCCACTGTCGATCAGAATTTATTCTTATTGCGATGCAGGCGACCGTACACGGAGACGCGTTATTTCGGCATCGGTGAAAAAAACATAATAAAATTTAACGGTCCGTCAGGTTGCGGCATTCCCGCTGCTCCCTCGTAGCAGCCAATAAATATCGGGAACAAGGCGGCTACAAATCTCAAGATAAACAGAAGCTCGTATTTTTCTACTCCCCCCCCCTCGACTTCCGCCGCACTCCTCGCGCTTTCTCCTCGAGCTCGTGGAAAAAGGGCGCTCTGCCCCTTTTTACATTCCTCGTATGAATTATTAGGTGGCCGGACCTAAGGGGTGGACACCGCAGTATTTAATTTTCACTCCCCATTAAAACAGGACGAATTTTTCCCTAATCGCATCCCTGACGATGAAAGTGCGGTCGGCAGTTTGTCACCGACCCTTCGTTCTATTATCAATATATTACCGTATCTTGTCTCACTCAGTCGTATATTAATTTAAAGTTTAGCCCTTCCGATGTGATTGCTTATCGAGTAAGAAATGCGCGTATGCGTAACGTAGAAGGAGAAGAGAGGAGAAATTTGGCGCTGCTGCCGAGGCGGTTAGATAAGCGCGGGCGGTGTCAATTAAGGAGGATGACAGTTGCGAGCACCGAAACAGAACTAAGGTCTGGCCGTAGCCGATGATGTATGTGGTGGAAAATACTGGAGGCAATCTGTCACGCCATCGACATTCTGCGAGAGGCGTCTGCTCCTTTTCTCATTCGATCCCTTTTGCTTCTTTTCGTACAAATATTATATCACGAATAATTTAAGTAATCCTAAAAAAAAGAAGGGAAAAACGTTCTTGATTTTTAAATTTTATTAAACAAATATTGATTAGAAAAATTTAGATTTATCGCTCTATCTGTTGAAAAGGCAAAGGTATATTTAACAATTTAATTTAATAATAATCTTACTTTCGCATTTTTGTCCGCCGTGATCTAAAATTTGTAGTTTTGCATAAAGATCGCACACAAGCGAGTTACCAATAAACAGGATTTCCCATTTCTTCTCTTTAAAGGCACAACTGGTGTCTTTTTTTCTCTCTCGATGTTAAACGAGGTACATATGCTTTTCATCTGCTTGCTATCTTTTTCCTCCTCAAACGAGCTCCTTCCGGGTATACGGCTGATTAAACGCGCAACTATGTAACGCAAATATACTGGCCTCGGGCTCGCCTCGGCTTCCTTTTCGGCGTCCCTCATTCCACAAGACAGACTGGAGCCGCTCTCGATTCCACCTTTCGACTCTCTTTGAATTCCAACCCCGGTCACTTGACGGAAATATTTATCGAGGGTCTCCGGCGTGGCCCCCTCTCGTTGCCCTACTCCTTCCAGCTAGACAGGACGACGACAGGACGAGGCACGGTTGCTCGTAACTCACCCCGGTACCTTTCGTCGGCGCTTTTCCATCTTCTTTGCCTCGATTATCGCGTTCCCTGTCGCTCGCGAGTTCTTTGATCCATTTTACGGAGTTTGTTTGGTACGGATTATTTACTCTCTTAATTACATTTCGATTCTAACTCGTCTCGTCCCTTTATCGCCCTTTCCTCGTGCGGCTGAATGACTAATTATCAGTTTTACCTGTTCGTCACGCGTAATGATTAGGCTATACAGAGCATTTTATATCAAGCATCGCGTTCAGCAGAGAGAACAAACAAGTTTATAAATTATACGCCACTAGTTTTTACCGAATTAAGCTTCAAAGACGCGGATGAATAAAAAGTTCCCCTCTTTTTCTAAAGGCTGGAAAAGATATTTTTCTAAATTGTGAAAATAAATGCATATATATGTCATATCAATTTTGATACACGAATTTTAATATCCTACAAGAAGAGAGACGACACTTTTAAATTCTTTAGTCCTCTCATCCTTTCTCAGTCCACGACAACGAAAAGAAAGAGAGAGAGAGAGGATCTGATTTACATTTCTTTTTCTCGTCGGCATAAAAATTCTGCGGCGATAACTTCCTTTGTTCCATCCTCTGTGGTCGTGAATACGACCGACCCCTGCGGCTCAAGAGCGGCGGGGAGTGCCGTCGTAACCTCATCTAGTTTCTCGTCCATATTACATTTCTTCTTAATTAAAGATTGTACACATCTCGATGGCAGCCGCCTTCTATCATCGGTTGAAATATTTTTTAAGATTGATCCCAAGAAACCAATACGTTACATCGTGTTCTCGTGCTAACTGTACATCGTAATCGCAACAATAAAAATTCGGACGCGAGCAAACATCATCGTCGGGAATGAATTCGTTAGAGTCGTGATCATCTTCCTACGTGACATTACGCGAACATAAAGCTTGGGAATCGGTATAAAATGCCAATCGTTCGAATAGCATGATCGCTTTTTAAGTTGGACAATAATTACCACTATATTTTCGCGAAAGTTTTCGCGATTGCGCTCGAAAATTACGCCGCGGCGACATCCGAAACGACAATCGAGCGAGCCGTAACCGTGTGATGTTCCACAACTTTATACGTTCCTGATAATCTCTCGGAGAGCTCCCGGACGGTTATTCGCGGTGGTGCTCGGGATTTATGAAATGGCAATAAAATTTATATGACTCAGTGGATCGTTAGGGGTGCGGCTCGCTCGTTCAGATTGATGTCGGTTGTGCCGCCGAGTCTGGTTCACTTGCCGGAGGCTACGTTTGTTTCTCCCCGCGATTGTCGTAGAACGGTCCATGCTCGTTATTAATCTCCGGGAAATCACGACAGTCATTTAGTCATCGTGTAAAACGGAAAATTATAATATTTCCAATATTTCAGCTAATATTTTGCAATTATATATATTCATTTTTCTCATTAAACAAATAAAATTTGTGTTTTAAATTTATGAGTACACATAACATGCAAAGAGCAAATTACATAATTTGCAGATTGCTTTTATATCATTATACTCGGCCTGAAAAATTTAAGGAATTCCATTTATCAATAAACATGTGAAAAAGAACTCTACATAATCTTATTTTTTTCATTTGAGTTCGAACGGAGATAAGAGAAAAAAAAGATGCCTTTGATAACTCACTTATGCAGTGAATCACGCGTGTGCTCTGCCGAGCATGATGCCTCGAGGACACGTCTGCTCTACCTGTTGCTCAATTCCCCATCGACGGTAACAAGTATCGCGCGAAGAATTCGACGGGCTCTCCTTCTCCGCGCTTTCTTCTACCTATCGTGACGTGGGACAGTCCGCAAGTCTCCGAAACGGCTGCAGCCAGTTTTCAGAATCTGTAACATGCGACTTTGCTCGGTGCTGAGAAACTGACAGGATCGATCGATTGAAATTTTGAATTGCGAGTGACCGCGTTTGTATTGTTGCAGGTGGACGATCGAGTCAGGTCTCCGGGAACATCACGATGTCTGACCGCTACTACCATGTCGCTCTCCATCTCACCTTCTAGCCCTGAAGAACCTGTTACGCTGTAAGTAATGTATATGCACACGATATTAATATTAAAACATCTTTGCTACATATTGGTACTTGACATTGTCGGCGTTGTTATCGAAATGTTGAATATTTCTGAAAGATTTAGCTGAGAATAGAATTTATCTTTCTGCCCGCGAAGGCAAGGTGATACAATTTATAGAAAATATTCTTACTCGAAATCTTAAACATCATACGTACATTATTATCGTATTAAAATGCATAAAATATTATTCGACGAAAAGTTAAAAGTCGCGGAAAATGCAAGCGAGACCACAATCCTTGCAGTTTCCTTCTCGCGGTCCGAAAAGCCACTCAGACAAATTAATCCTCGCGACTGTTATATCACAAGCAATACAGCAATGGTGCTCTCGTGTGGTCTACTCGTTATCGGGCGTTTCTCCATTCTTACTATTGTAAGGCACAGCCTCGCAGGGCACCGCGTAGACGGTGGGATTATACAGAAAGATGAGAGAGGAAGAGAGGCGATATTTATGCCAGTTTTTTATTGCGCTTTAGCCCGAGAGAGCAGAATGGAAACAATATGTCACCCGGTAGGGAAAGCAACCTAGTAGCGGGGCGGCGGAAGAAGGGGGGCTACACGAAGTTCTTGTAGGTAGCCCGACCGGTGGTACCTAACGTTAATACTAACGCCTCCACCGTGCTAGCACCCTCCGACCGACGTCATGATTTTAAATGAACAACCCCCGTTTCTCCCTTTCAGCCCGAAAACACGGGCGAACGACGGAATTGCCGTCGTGTGTTTCGTGATTTTGCGTACTAAACGATTTTTGAATTTGTTCGCATTGTGCCTTTGTTTCCATTCCGGATTATCATTATTTATCATTCGTCGTGATTGATTGCTGTAGAATGCGAGAATTTTTTTACGGACATTTTTTATAAATACATATTTAACTGTCTGAGAAATTTGTGCGGATCAATAGCGTTTGTCGCATTTGTGCAATGCAAAAATAATTTAAATAAGACATTGTATATTAAGAAAATAGTTTTAATCGATTGGTACACAAATAACTTGAAAATTGAACGCGGACTTAGATTGCTGAGTTCTGGTAATAAACTCTGGTAACTTTGGCAAAATACTATACGCATACGAGAAAATACGAGTACTAGATAATGGCGTATGAAAATAAACTTCTGTAGACTTCACGTGTATTCTCTTCGCGCGAGCAGATATAATTTAAATTATAAATAAATTTGTATAATCGAAGCAAGCTGGAAATATTCGAGGTCGAACAATTTCCGGCAGTCTTGCTTATCGCTCGGAAGTACGTAAAAAAAAGGAACGAAAAAAAAAAAAAAAAAGAGGGACGACTCGTTATTCGGGGTCTCAAGAGTCATCGGATAAGTGCATATCGATTTCTCCCTATTGGCGAGGGTCGGGTCGTCGGTAAGATCGAGGCGAATGGGAAAAAAGAAGGCGGTAAAAAGGGCAAAGGCTATAAGTAACGGACCGTCTGGTGGAAAGCGCTCGAGGGCGAACAGTGATTTAGAGAAATTAAAACTTTAATTCATGTTCGGGTTCATGGGGTGGTTGTGTCCTCTACCTCCTACCTCCTTTCCCTCTCTGCCGAACCGTTGCTCCACCCCGTGGCGTTCTGTGCCCTCGTCGATCGACCGAAATCCCGCTCCATGCATAAATTGGCAAGCACAACTAGTGCTCGTTTTGCTTTACTATTCCCGAGATTTTCCCGCACTTTTACATAAATACTTATCCGGTTACACGTAAGTCTAAATATCATATATGTTTATCAATAATTTATCAACATCGACAATGAATTATTTAAATAATTTCTTGACTGAAACTAAAAGAAGTTGTGATGTTATTCCATGATAAATTCTATAGCAATAATGTGAAAATAAAAATTTAATTCTCTATCTCTGATGTACGTATATGGGAGTCAATAGAATGTTCGAGAGTAATGCTTACTCAATAAATGTAACAGCCACTTGTTTATCACGAGAGAATCTGTAATATTGGATGATTTATAAGAAGAGGGCGAGCGAGCAAAGGTTTCGAAGCTGGTCAACCGCGTCTACTAGACACAATTATTGTTATTTTGATTTAAGTCGCACATGTATTTTAAAGCACAATACTGCAGGACAATTCTGTATGGCCAGCAGTTATAGAGAAGGCGAATAAAAATTCAATACTGCCGGATAAAGCGCTGTATATATCTACTCCACCACGAATTTAATAGATATTCTTAGAAGCTTTTCCGCAATTGATGTAAACGATCTTTTATAAGTTGCACAAGTTTTTGTTTCTAAAAATATATCGTGTCTGCAATAACTATTGCTTTTTATAACACTAGTACAGTTAAAGACTTTAAAGACTTTAAAGAACCTAACATAAAGATTAAGAACATTTAATCAAACTTCTGTTCATGTAAATTTGATTGGAGATTTGTCAAGAAAAAAATGCATAATGGACACTTCGCATACCACTTTGTGCAATATTATTCAATCGTAAAGAATCCCACAAAGCAACGACACGCGGACAGAAACGTCGCAATAAATCTGCATTTCGGAAGACATCCTTACAAACTTTTATAAGCCATACAGAGGATACAGAATATGAGGAAAGGACGCGCGCGCGTACCCTTTATCTTCTTCTCCCTTGCTCCGCTGTCCTCTGTGCAGTTTTTCTCTTTGTTCCTCCTTCTTCCGTGTTCTTTGCTGCCTCCATCCCGTGTGCTCCGGCTTTTAGGGCAACCTCCATCTCCAATAAATTCCCATCACAAGCTCCCAGGTACGCCTTCGCCAAATAAATCATACCGTAAGTGAATCCGAATTGAATGCAATGAGTAAATATAGCTTTTGTATAATGAAAGGTAACTACGAGTGTCTAGCAGGGGCCGCAACAACCGACTTCTAATTCGAGAAAAATTTTTTTCCACGATATTGGATTATCTATGTTATTTTTCTTTATTGTGCAAAGCGAATGTAACCAATGTACGCGTGTTTTTGACGCTGTTCCGCCTATATGTGTGCGTGAATGCGAGTCAAGGAGCAGCCAGTCGGTGGAAATGCATAAATACATGAGTCGCTGGGCAACGAGCGAAAGAGGGAGAGACAAGCTTGGCCCGCATATGTAGCGAGCGGCTCGTACCTCGTAATAACGTGTAGATAGCGGCTCTTTCGTCGTGAAAATACGGTCTTTCAAAAGCTTGTATTTTCCCCTCGAAAGCGGGCAGTTTCGCTCACTGTCGAAAGGGAAAGAGAGAAGACGCATGAGAAATGACAATCTTATTCCGCAACTTCCTGTCACAAATTCTGTTTAACAATACAATTTCCCTTGCTTATCACACCATAACAATGGCAATGATTTTGTCATATTTATGGAAAAATTTTAATTTATATTTTTTTATGTTCTATGAAACATCTTGATGTTTGTCCTTTGATTAATCAACTAGATAATACGAGACTCTCGTTCAATACATTAATGCTCAGTCTACCGTAGCGTAATTAGCAATTAACTTTGCATAGGCGAAGAAGAATAATTGAATTTTTCTGAACTGTAACTCTTGAGATTTTTAAAATCTCGTTACAATTGTTTTGATTAAAAGTCGAAGGAGATTCCGAAGAAGCACAGGAAAACGATGACTGTGCCGCAACATAGGAAGTAAATACAAAGAGAAGGTAGATGATTCTGCAGGCATTAGAGAGGCGAGATTCGCATTCCCGCATTACTGTCACGCGAGTAATTACGCATCGTCGAAAGCAACGGTACGGTGGGTGGAGATAGGACAAGGAGTGGGTGGTGGATGTAGGGATCGTGGAACGGGAGGAGCAGGAGCTAGAAGGGTTGCTGTCGCTGCGCTGCTGGCTCGGCGTCTCCCGCGTTGCGCGATTCGCAGCCAACGGGAGAAACCAGAGCTAATAAAAGCCCACAATTACCTCCGGTTCGAGCCATTTGTCTTGACGGGCGTCTCATGCCCGATATAATTCACCCTGGCAACAACACATTGTTGCCTAATGAGGTGTAAAACATTCCGAGATATCTGGCTGTCTCGGGCTGCGAGGGCGGTTTCCGTAGCGCCAATTCACGATATCGCAGCCTTTTCCCTGCGTTTTTATACACCCCGACTCTCCTTTATCGCCAGGAGCGCGAGTTTCATGGAATTTTAACGAATTTTCGCACATCGGCCTTTCTCTGAAAAGATGAAAAATGATTCTATTCCGCGGCCTTCAGAAACTGACACAAAAATCCGAGATTGAGTGACTAATTTTTTATAGATTTTACTTTTACTTGTGCAGCAGTGATTCTATAAAAGCTCGTCACGTTTGTAATTTTTTAATTTTCTATTCTATTTTCAGATTCTATAAATTTAAAATATTTCATCAAATAAACAAAATTATCGACGTATGTTTTGAATAACTCGCAGATATTTGGGTTGTTAAATTTCCCAGATTAATTTCCACCATTCGATTTCGTGAGTTATTTCGAGACTCACCGATTTGAAACGTGCTCCGCGTTTTCATTTCTTTCAATCGTGAAAAGTTCACGGGCACCAGCACAAATCATACAGTTTGCTAGACAATGTTTGTTCGTTGCACCGCGTATCCTTTCGAGGTTTTTTTTTTTCCTGGCGCGGTATGGAAGAAACGTGCTCTGTCAATTCGATTTAGCCGAGGGATATACCACGCGCCCTTTTCACTCACTCTCACCCTGTTTCTCGACCATCCCGCTCTCCTCTCTTTGTCTTTATTTCGCTGGTGCGGCAGTGATTTGCTGCGATAAAGCCGCATCGACAGGCGACGCACGTGTATCGCGTGCCGAAGGACACGCTCCTCCTTTTTCCCAGCACGGGCCCTTTCTCGAGCGCCCTCCGCGCAAGGCTGATCGGAGGAGCTTATGATATATTTGTAATCATGTTACCCGATACGTGCCCTTCCGTTACAACTGCTCTCGTAACAAACAGCCGTGAACCTTTTTTTCACTTTATGGCCGTGTACAAACATGTGCTTTTTTCAATAACACTTTGCTGAAAAGGGATTAGAATCTTTTGTGTGTATTAACACGCGGATAAAATATTATAAATTTATAGTTTTTTTTTTCCTTTGAAAACAATTTAATTTGATGTGTCGCGGCAATCCTTTGTTTGCATTACTTTGTTTGTGATTTTAGCGAGCGAGAGAGAGAGAGCGTTCGGGAGAGAGTGATGTTCGAACTCATTGGCGTGCATTACTATACATATACATAATGTCGCCAAGCGAGCTGTGACGTAGAAGGCTCTTGAGTTTTAAAGGCCGTCATCAGTGCGAGGTTCGAGAAATTGCATCGTAATCCAAGAATGGCGCGAGGCGGGCCGCTTTTCGGAGAGGTAATTCCAGTTACCCGTAACAATCTGGCGGCGGCGTCAGCGGAGGTATATTATTATGGCCATAGCCCCGGACAGTTTATTCCCGGTTCATTTCCAGATTTACTGCCCTCTTCGTTTTACAGTAAGAACTCGCGACTTGCCGATTCTAAAAGCGGGCTGTTTTAAATCGCTTTAAATATTCCTCTAAATCGCGCTAACTTTATATTAACGTTC